>NW_021604608.1:10436847-10515622 GCF_004785775.1 Grammomys surdaster | reverse complement strand
CTCTCTCTCTCTCTCTCTCTCTCTCTCTCTCTCTCTCTCTCTCTCTCTCTCTCTCTCTCTGTGTGTGTGTGTGTGTGTGTGTGTACACTCATGTGTGTCTTTTACACTGGAATTCAAAACATTTTGGAGGTTAGGAAGAGCATGCACATGCATCCACTGGGCAGTTTAAAACAGATTAAAATACTAGTCCTTCAATCTATCATTGAGACTCTCTTCCCAAATGATTCTACTTAATGCCATGATGACAATTATCATATCTAATTATCACAGATAGAAGGTAAGCCCTTCAAAGGACTTACAAAATCTCAGCTTTGAGTACAGTTGGTTTATACAATAAATTCACAATATCCAACACTGGCATAATATCTATTTATATTTCAAGAATACTAATTTGTCTTTTTATCTTTGAGAACTATAAAATGGGCAATAGAAGAAAGACACAACAGGATGGAGAATACTAACAAACTCATGTTGTCATAGCTATCTTGAAAATGCACATGTATTCTACTTAAAGTAAACAACGGAAATTTTGGATGAGCCACATAATCTTGATCATATTCCAAAGTGGAGGGTGCTGGGAAATGAGCATTTGTGGGTTTTGTTTGGAGAAGATTAAGCTAGGGTAAATTATCTATGTAAAATAACTTCCTTGAATGCAAAAATTACTTCCTTGAATGTTCTCACTGCTCAAAACCCCCCTTACCTGAATGTACCATGAGGATCAGTGTCTATCAGAAGCAAAGCAAAAAAAGATTATTACGAGTAAAAAGGTATTTACTGTAATCCCCACCTTGCTTCCTGTTCCCAATTGGTTGCTACATACAGATAAGAAGTACTTTGTAAATAAATTTTATTTCCCTGATGTCAGAGGATCACTGCTGGATAAACTCACCTATACTAGCTCTTTCTAAACTCTGGCTGGCTGGTTCAACTCAGATGTTCTGGTTCAAACTCATATTCGAGACAATTGACTCAATCTGGCTTCTCTCAGTTCCTCATACTGAATTGTTCTGCTTAGCTTCAAATTAACTCTGGCAATCTGTTCTAATCTTTTGGCTCCTCACTCACAGATTTGTTTAGTGTTCACCTTTGTCTAGCTTGTTCTTTCTGTGATCTATCTCTGTAATCTGTCCCTGTAAAACTGTCACTGAACTCCACAAATGAACTGTCATGAAATCAACTCCACTGTAGTGCCTTTCAACTCACTGACTCAACCAACTGAGTGACTAGATTTCAGAGATCTACATGCCTTTGTCTCCTGACTGCTGGGATTAAAGGCATGTACCACCACACCTAGACCTAAGGTTTTCTTTACATGAAACTTGCTCTATAGCAAGCTTCCCTTGAACTCAAAAATCTGCTTGCCTTTGTCTCCTATAAGATTAAAGGTGTATTTATATTCCCACAGGAACACACAGATTTAGAAAGCCTTTGGATGTGATCCCTTGCCAGAGCAGCCATGATGCTGGATTAAAGGTTGCTCTTTTTTTTTTTTTGCCCTGATGCTGAAATCTGCCCACTCTTTACAAAATAATAAGGAATAGAGACTTATAAAAACATTGCCCAGAAAAACTCTTGGAATAGTTTCATATTTTCATAGTCACAAACTAGGTGCTTAGTAAGTAAGCTATTCCTCATAATTAAAATATGCACAGGTAAAAACACTGTTGAATAGTTGTCACAGGAAATTTTGTTACAGTTTTTGAAAAGAAACCCCTTTCCCTTTCTCTTTCTAAGAGATATTTGACAGTGAAAACGTGATCCTCCAGGAATCTGTTTTTGGTAATTCTAAGTATCTCAGATTCTCTCTTTAATTCTCCACATTTTGAAGTTAAGCGCAGTGTGTTCTGGGGACACCATTTCTGTGGGTTGTAAATTGTTTTTTCCTGCAGCTTTTAGTATTCCAAGATTCCTGGCTTCCTCCTGCATGGCTAGTTTAGAAGTTCTCCATCTGCTCCTACAGTTTTTAACACTATTATTCAGCATTGAATTTTAGGATGAACAAACAAGATTTAAAGAACATATAGGAATATCCAGGACACACCAGGTCTCATGAAAACAAAATATACCATTTATTTAGTGTCTACTGGACTCATTTTTAATATTCTGAATTCTTAAAAAATTGTACCTTGTGTATAAAGAAACAGAAGGATGCAATGTTCTAAAATATGCAAAATAGATTTTTTTTTTATCTGTGGTCTTTGAATTCAACAAATACTGGGACAACAGTCAAATATTGAACTTACCACTATTTTTCCCTCAGCCTAACTGTATGTTCAAGGTTTTAGCAGTGGTATGTTAAAAATATTCATTAATGATGACAAATATTGTACAGGTGAAACAGTCCTCTGTGGAAGCCAGATACGATCTTGAGATATTAAGAACCCCAGTGCAATACAGAATCTTAGTGATCCCTGTTTACTTAAAAAGATTCTGTATCTACTCTCAAGTTATTTTCTTTTAATATTCTTTTCTTTTTTTTTTCTTTTACTAGATCTGGCATCATATGTCATTTGATGTGCCAGCTACTAATTAAATGAGTATTAAAATTTGAATTTTCTGTGATTTAAAGACCTAACACTTTCTTCAAGTAATATTTGCTGCTCTAATTTTGCCTTTGATTTAAAATACAGCTGGAAGCCAGTGATCCTGGGAAACAGATTTTCCTTTTGACCTTGAAAGACTTTTAATTTGTTATCAGGTTGTATTTCATTACAAGGTTGATGGCCTCCTAGGACCTTCAAAACCCGTAATTCCTAAGTTAGAAAATTTGCGGTTTATGAAAAAATATATATTACTGAGTAATTCACTGCCTAACGGAGCCAGCATAGTGTTCAGGAGCCTGAGCTCTCCAGTGAATCTTCTGGCAGCCTTCATTTTTGAATTATGCTCACCAATTCAGCATGATTATTGACTGAATTATGCTATTTTGTTAAAGGCCAATTTTCATTGTTGTCCTTTGGGAAGAAAGACTTAATATTCAGTTAATTACATTTGTCCTATTAAGCCTAGAAACTCATTGCCTCTCCAATTTCTCAATTTCTACTGCTCATAGGTGAGCTTATTGATGGATCTCACCACTTTCTGCAATCCCCATTGCAATGCATGCTGCCATTCAATTGTCCCCAATTATAAGAGTCTTTAGTTCAGCTCCGTGGAGCCACAGAGGTCAGAAGTTAGGGAAACACTTCTGTTGCTTCTGTTGGTCTGTGTTTAAGTTTCTAACTCATGTTTCACAAAATACTATTTGTGCTTCCCTTCCAAATAAATCATTTTTATATGCCTTAAATTCTTGTAAATTGCTCACTCATATATTGTCATTAAATACTCTAAATATTACTTTCTACTCATGTTTAGAGATTATGATATGAGGCTTAGAGAGCCAAAGGACCACAGTCTTCAAAGACAAATGAATATGGGCTATTTCACTAGTTTCAGTATATTCCTGAGAGGCAGTTTAGGAAGGCCAAAGGCTACAGCTGATGTGACAAGGTGTGACTTTCTTGGCTGTAGCCATTAGTTGTACAGATTTAGTGAACCAGCTTGTTCTCTTTGTACCTTTGTGTCTGCCTATTACGATGAATTGGGAAGTTAAAATCATTTGGGATACATAAGGCATGGAAATCATTCATAGTATATTCTCATAAGAAACAATTTTCACTGTTATAAAAGTAAATTATCCCCCAAACCTGTAGATTCTTGATAGTCTAATACATATGGCCCCAGGAGCATGAGTATCCATGAGGTTCAGTCTAGAGTAATGGTTATACAACATTTGTTTCCCACTTGAAGTTATTTTTATTCTTTTTTAAATTTTTTCTTTACGCTACAAATTTTATTCCTGTTGCAGCCATCCTCCAACTGTTCCACATCCTATACCTCCAATACATCCCCCTGTCTCCCTGAGGATGTCCCCACCCCCTCTGCCCACTCCACCTGACCTCTAAACTCCCTGGGGTCCCAGTCTCTTGAGGGTTAGGTGCATCTTCTCTGACTGAACCCATAGCTGGCAGTCCTCTGTCGTGTATGTGTTGGTGGCCTCATATCAGCTGGTATATGCTGCCTTTCTGGTGGTCCAGTGTTTGAGAGATCAGGGGTCAAAATTAATTGAGACTGCTGGTCCTCCTACAGGGTCTCCCTCCTCCTCAGATTCTTTTAGCCTTTCCCTAATTCAACCACAGGTGTCAGCAGCTTCTGTCCATTAGTTGGGTGCAAATATCTGCATCTGACTCTTTCCACTGCTTGTTGGGTATTTTGGAAGGCAGTCATGATAGATCCCTTTTTGTGAGCAATCCATAGCCTCGGTAATAGTGTCAGGCCTTGGAATCTCCTTTTGAGCTGGATCCTACTTTGTGCCTGTCGCTGGACTTTGTTTTTCTCAGGCTCCTCTCCACTTCCTTCCCTGCAGTTCTTTCAGACAGGTCAGAGATTTGACTATGGGATGGCAACACCCTCCCTCATTTGATGTCCTGTCTTCCTGCTGGAGGTTGGCTCTATAACTTCACTCTCCTTACTGTCAGGCATTTCATCTAAGGTCTCTCCACTACGAGTCCTGAGAGTCTCTCATCTCCCAGGTCTCTGGTGCATTTTGGAGGATTCTCCCAACCTCCTCCCTCCCTAGGTTGCCTGTTTCCATTTTTTTCTGCTGGCCCTCAGGGCTTCAGTCATTTTCCCTTACCCAATACCAGATCAGGTTCCCTCTCTGCCCAACTCTACTTTCACTCCCAGATCCCTCCCTCCCTACTCACTTGTGATTGCTTTCTTCTCCCTCCCCAGTGGGATTGAGGTGTCCTCACTTGGGCCCTTTTGGGTCTGAGTTACCTCACTCAGGATAATATTTTCTAGTTCTATCCATTTTCCTGCAAACCACAGGATGTCCTTGTTCTTAATAGCTGAGTAGTATCCCATTGTGTAAATGAACCACACTTTCTATATCCATTCTTCTGTCCTGGGACATCTGGGTTGTTTCCAGCTCCTGGCTATTACAAAAATAAGACCACATCCCAGGCTTTATCCCCATCCCAGTTGACCCTCTGATTGTTCCACATCCCATCCCATACCCCATAACCACCCTGTCCATTGCCTTTTCCAAGAGGATGTCTCTAACCTCCAACCCCAGCAGACCTGCCCACTTTTTTGGGTCCTAAAGTCTCTTGAGGATTCAGTGCATCTTCTCTCACTGAATCAAGACCTGGCAGTCCTCTGCTGTATATGTGTTGAGGGCTTCATATTAGCTGGTGTATGCTGCCTGGATAGTGGCTCAGTTTCAAAGCAATCTCTGGGATCCAAGTTAATTGAGAATGCTGGTCTTCTTATAGGGTTGCCCTCTTCCTCAGCTTCTTCCAGTTTTTCTCCAATTCAATCACAGAGGTGAGCGGCTTCTGTTCATTGACTGGGTGTAAATATCTGCACCTGACTTTTTGAGCTACTTGTGGGGTCTTCCTGAGGGCAGTCATGCTAGGCTCCTTTTTGTAAGCACACCATAGTATCAGTAATAATGTCAGGCCTGGATCCCAATTTGGGTCTGTCACTGGTCCTCCTTTCCTTCAGGCTCTTTTCAATATTTGACCCTGCAATTCTTTCAGACAGGACCAATTCTGGGTCAGAGATTTTGACTGTGGGATAGTAACCCCATCCCTCTACTTGGTGCCCTGTCTTTCTACTGGAGGTGGATTCCAACTTCCGTCTCCCCACTATAGGGCATTTCATCTAAGGTTCCTCCCATTGAGTCCTGAGAGTCTCTCACCTACCAAATCTCTGGTAGATTCTAGAGGATGTTCCCACCTCCTACCTACAGAGGTTGCCTTTTTCCAATCTTTCTGCAGGGCCTCATGGCTTCAGTCCTTTTCCCCAACCCCTAATACTTGGTCATGTGTGGGAAAAATTTAGAGGCCGCCACAGCGGTGGGGCCCTGGAGGGGCTTCCACACTGTGGCGGGTCCCACATTCAGGAGGAATCCTATGATTCCAGTGGCCTAGAGGCTTTGACAGCGGCAGGCCCCAATAACACGAGGAAGTCCTTGGTTCCAAAAAGGTTTATTGTCATGGCAGATGATAGATGGATCTAGGCGTATCCCTAAAACTCAGGGCAGTCCTGAGCTATATAGGGGGGAGAAAGGGGGAGGATTGGGGGAGGATCTGGGGGAGGCATGCTTAATTTGCTCTGCCCTCTGGCCTTCATTAGTATGTAAATCCCTAGGGCCTGAGGCCTATAGCCTGGCCTATGTGACTGAACAATATAATTCTATGGAGACCATGACTGCTTTTCAGGATCCTGGATTCTGGGGGGTGCCAAACTCCTGCCGGTTCTCACGCAGAATCCCATGCAGAGTCTGCAGAGTCTCGGGGTACTAGGCACCTGCTCAACCATGACCCAGGATACCCTTACACAGTCCCACAGTCATGTTCCCCTCTTGTCCTCAATGTTGCCTTTTCTACCTAGTCCCTCCCTTTATTGCCCCTCTTGTGATTGTTTTCTTCTCCCTCCAAAGTGGAATTGAGGCATCCTCACTTGGGCCCTTCAGCTTGTTAACCTTCTTGAGTTCTGTGGATATTATCCTGAGTATACTGTACTTATTTTGGCTAATATACACTTAATAGTGAGCATACACCAAATATTTCCTTTTTTGTTCTCTTCAGAAGAGGAAAGCAAATGATCTTTCAATACTTTAAGAGGATAGGCACTAACAAAACAAAATCACTAATATCAAAATGTTATTCTCTATGGATTGTCTGAATGAGAATTGAAGACTTACATTGGTTCAATTGAGATGCAGCTCCATCATTAAAATTACACTGTGATTGATAAATACAATGCTATTATGATAACTAAATTTCTGATAGTAGCATTCTAACTGCCAAGGCTAATGTGAAGAAGGATGCTTGATAGATTCTGGGGTTGAACTTTAATAATCTCTTCAGCTGAGTATATTTAAAGATAGGCAAAATTTGTGACTTAATGACATTCAGTCCTAAGGCTTTACAGTTGATTTTGGTGTTTGTTCTTTCCTTTATGTTGCTGTTTTGTATTTTTATGTTTTTCATTTCTTCTTTTTTTCATCTAGTATTCCTCCCATATTCATTAATGACCGGTAGTTCTATTTTTACTAAATTATATTTTGCTTGAAAACACAATATAACTCACCCTTCTTTATACTTTATTAAATATTGAAATTTTTTCTTTGTATACATGTACAACTCTGAGTAACATTACTATTCCTAGAGAAATTTATGCATATGAAAGAAATATCTATACTTTATCCTCTATATCAATCAAGATCTTCAACTGAAAGCATAATTTTAAAAAAAACATAGTAAAATGTTTTTTAAACAAATTTTCACTTTATTTTGTTTTACTTGTAGGGCTAGTTAGATGGCTCTGTATGTAGATGTCCTTGCTGCCAAGACTGAATCTCTGGTTTTGATTTCTAGACAATGCAACGGTGGGAAGAAAGAACTATCTCACACACACATGAATACACACACATTTCTAAATTTAATTTTGAACACATATATTAAGATAACTTGCATAGTCATGTATACACATGTTCTTGTCTTACCTCCAGGTAGTTCTGTCTCTTTTGCTATGCGTCTCCAAAGACCTCAAAATGCACTGGGTGTTTAATGAATACCTAAGAAGCAGGAAATAGCATCAATGAAATTTTGATAATGTAGCTCTAAATGTTATCCCTAGAGGAGTAAGTTTTGTTCATCTTTCTCAAGAGAAGTTCTTTAAGAGGCAAAGTCTGAAGTCTGAAGAACCTAACAACTGCACACAGACTAGGACAAGTAGACCTCTAACAGTAACAGAAATGTAGGGCAAACCTATACCTGGTGGTTGAGTGACTTTGAATGTGAAAAAGGCAGTCACCCTAAAGCTTCATTTTGACACAAGATCCTATTGTCAACACTGAAACTCTTCTAGGATTGTTACCAGATTAAAGTCGAGTGGAAGAACAAGCTCTTATTTGTACTTTGCCCCAAGGTATCTCCTTACTGCGTACATATAACAGGAGCCACAGGAGTCATGATTATGGAAAAAAGTCACACAAACATAAGCTAGTCAAAGTATTTGGTTATCCCCCGATGGTTTCAGAAGCATCAAAGACCTCCCACTGAAGACAAACACCATGAATATAAGCAGTATTGGAAAGCCTTTAGGGAATGTGGTTATGTTCAAACGCATGGGAGAACTCAGAGTGGAAAAGTAAAAAGAAAAAAAACCATGAATGAAAGCAATGTTTGAAAGTCTTCTATTCTTTGAGCATCATTCAAAGACATGAACAAATTCACAGGGGAGAGAATCACTATGTATCTAAGCAATGGAGTAAAGCCTCCTGTGTTTTTGGTTCCTCCAGAAGGTATTAAAAATTCACAGTGCACAGAAAGTCTATATATGTCTACAATTTAAGGAAAGCTTCAATTTTATTTTCCATAACGAATGAGTCAACTTAGATAATACAACCTTCAGTGATTGCAACTTCTTTCTTAGACATAATGGAAATTAACAAAGGCTTTTTGTTCAATATCTGTGGAGTGACTTTTGTTTCTCCCTATTATATTTGAATAGATTAGTGTAGTTAGAGTGGAGTAAACCCTTTTGTGCCCTCAGAATGTAAGCAAAAAGTTAAAAAACACAGTGCCATCAAATCTCCCATAAAACCTGAAGGAACCAACACTGTGAAGAAAGCCTACCTACATCAGTGATGTAAAGGAGCCATTATTTGATCCAGTTCTTTTCACAAACATGAAGCGACTCATACTTCACAGTAATTCACAGTATGTTCTCAAATTGTAGAACATAGGAGGGTATCATTATGAGAAAAAAATGTACTAATTCTAACAACGTAAAGCATATGTGAAGACCTTAGTCTCCTGAGTTAAATTCACAGTCATAAAAGAATGCACTATAGTGACAAATCTTTTGAATAAATGTTTAGAAATCTTTATCTAGTCTACAAGAATTCACACTAGACCAAAATCTTATAAATGATTAAAATTTCAATAAATTGTCAATTGCAGAAAATTTTTTCAAAGGTCCATGAAAAATTCCATATAGAGTATAATCCTATGAATATAAGCAATAAAAATAATCTAATGAAAAATATTTTTAAAATGTTCCCCAAAATACACAATCTGAAAGAAATGTTCTAAATTTGTAACCATATTGTGTCTGCTGGTGGCTCACAGACAAATTAGATATCTGAAGTGTCTTTATCTGTTTGTTTGTTTTGTTTTGTTTTGTTTTGATTTTTTCTCATTGAACTGATAGGACAACTGAAAAGGGCCACTTACGAACCTTATTTTGGGGCTGGAGAGATGTCTCTGCAGTTAAGAGCACTGACTGCTCTTCCAAAGGTTCTGAGTTCGATTCCCACCAACCACATGGTGGCTCACAACCATTTGTAATGGGATCCTTTTCCCTTTCTGGTGTGTCTGAGGACAGTGATGGTGTATTCATCTGCATAAAATGAATAAATGTTAAAAAAATAAAAAGAAGCTAATTTGGTTTGCAGTTTGGGAGGACACAATTATACATGGTAGATACTGTGGTAAGAACAGTAGACAACTGCTTATATTACATCCACAGTCAGAAATCAGAGCGCAATGAACACTTTTGCTGAGTGAGCATCCTCCTGTTTATGTAGTCTAGTACCTTGGCCTATGGAATGGTGGTACCCAAAATCAAGATGGAGTCTCCTAACTTGAGTCAACTACCATAGATTCTCTATGAAAGACATCCAGAGGGTAAACAAAGGTAGATTAATATCTGAGAAGACTTTTCCAGAGGAATGAACTCAAGATGTTTCTAAATTTCCATGCAGTATTAACAATCATGTATGCATATATAATTTGAAATACTGTGGAAAGATAGAAGTGAATTAATTCTGAAAGTTTTGGGGAAGCTTTTAAAGTCAAGTTAGATCTAGTGAAGTAGGCTTGTTTCCTCCAGCTTGTTTGACCTCCCAGCAATGGGCACCCATCAGGTCTAGGTGTGTGCAGGCCCTGTGCATGATGCTACAGTCACTTTAATAATATGTACATTGGTCCGACTTGACAAACCAGTCTGAAGACCAGACCACATGCCCACAAGTCGATGACTAACACAAAATGAGCTCAGCTGCCTTTTAGAGGGTTGTCTCCTAATGTTTTTTCCAGATTTTTTCTTTCTTTCTTTTTTTAAATTACAGGTTCTTTTCATTTTTACTATTGTTTCCAGTTTTGTGTTTCTTGAGCTTTTTCTTTGGCTCTACATTTTGTTTGTTTTGTCCTATTCTGGTTTATTTGTTTTTATTTTATCTAAATATGGTTTATTATTATTACTGTTTAGAAGCCTGTTTGTGTCTTAATGAGAAAGAGAAAGAAAGGGTGTGGATTTTGATAGATAGGGAAATGGGAAGAGCCTTGGGAAACCATACTTGAAATATATTCTATTAAAATTTGATTTCAATAAAAGTAAAATAAAATCGAGTCTTAGAATTTTTGGCTTTTTAATTTAAAACATGATGGATCCATCAACTAATTAGAATTTAATTTCATATAAGAAAGGAAGCTTAGTCTTCATTAACATGTGTGTGTGTTTGTGTGTTTGTCTTTGTGTGTGTGTGTGTGTATGTGCATTTTTTTACCAAGGCATTGAATGAGGTTTTTGCCTTTTCTTGGTGTTTTTTGTCTGCTTTGCCAGCAACAGTATCTTATTGTGGAGTGTATGTGTGTGTGTGTGTGTGGTATGTGTGTGTGTGTTTGTGTACATATATGTGTATTTCTTTTCTGAGATGATATATGACATTTTTTATAAAATATGTATACACATATGTTAATGTGTGTGTATACATACATACATACATACACTCTTTGATATTTATGTATTTGAGAAAGATTCTCTACATTGGGGAAAATATATTTGTTGGTACAGGTGATGCTTATATTTTTACTATTATGTACACTTGTCAGTCAAACAAATATCATATGTTTTGATTACTGAGCTGATGTGTAGAAATATCCTATTACAACTATCAATAAGATTTTATTATGACTCTGCATATGATAGTAAGAGCCGTTGTTATCATGGATTTATGACAAACATGTAAAATTGATATTCCATGCTTAATGTTTATAACTTTTATTTTCATTATAATTTGCTTTTCATGCATTATTCCAAAAGATTTGTTATACTGAAGTTCACATACTCCTTCCACCATAAAAATAATTTTTCTAATAGATTTTTTAGAAATGTAACAAAGAAACTGTCCATTGAAAACATAGGTTTATTATATATTCATAGTGGATTGTGAGATACATCTCAATATATATGCACTATGTAATATTTAAAGCAACATAAAATCATCCAACTTCTCAAATATTTACCATTTCTATGCAGTGAAATTTTGAAAATTGCTTATTCCTGGCTTTTGCCAGGAGGAATTTTTATTATCCATGCACTCTAAAGGCTACAGTGAGAATTTATTCTCAGTTTTTCCTCATCAATTTTACTGTCATATTTTGCACTAAGCTGCTTGAAATTATTTGTTTTGTGTTTTCCAGGTCATTTCAACATGTTAATGATAATATTGATCTGCTCTGTTTTCTTTCAGATCATTTAATCTTTGTTGATTCGTGACTATGAACTCATAGAATCAAGAAATTTAATAAAGGCTAATTGGTAACTCTTTTTGTTTATGTTCGGGTCATTTGTTGGTATCATGTTAGTGGTGTGCTTCACTCCAAAGAAAACATTGTAATTTTGTTCCTTCATGTTTTTTAACTATTATTATAGACCACCAGTGGCTGTTACTACATAACAGTCAACTACTTTCCTAATAGATTTCTGATTTGAAAAAAAGTAGTTGAAGTGATACCTATTTGATACAGGATTTATATTAATACTCCAATTAGTTTGCAACATTTCCAACTTCAAATAGTGACTGATACTACCTCCAAGGTGATGCTGGCTCAGTGACTTTCTAGAATGTACCTTACTTTGCCAAACATGCCACAACTCCAGAACTAGGCAGAGCATGCTACTCTAAGCCTCGTGCATTCCTAGTGTGGTTTACTTCCTTTATCCAACCAGTCTGTTTCAGGGATATCTGTTTGTGAACTTCTCTTGAACTATTTGATATTTTACATTTCAAATATGCCACTGTCCCCTTTTGTATTCCCTTTGTCCTTGAGGCATTATTTATACTCACTTTGATGGGGGGTCAAAAGAATAACTTAGACCAGTTAGTATGCAAACATTCTAATGTAGGAAAAAGAGAACCAGCTGTAGATGTTAGAAATCCACACTCATAACCACCTTTATCTGACCATGGTACCAAAAATAGTCATTTATATGTTCCTTTCACTTCACTCGAAACAAAGGAAAAAGATATTGCTATAGAATTTTAACAATTACAAGAGGAGCTAGTACAGCTGCCAATAGTTGGAAATGGACATCAATAAATCAAACACTGTCTTGGCCATTTTATACTGGCAAGTCAAAGAGCAAAATACCAACAGGTGGTCACAAATAATGTCTATAAATTCATAAATTGAAATATTCTTTATATAGTGATGACAGACAAACACTGGACTCTTGAAACATTTGTAAATTCAATTATAAACTGCTGCTGCATATGAGGAGGCTTTTTATTAGATGGGAAAACATAAAAAATTATTATTTAAATTGTTATTATACTCTTTTCTTCTTTTCTCTTCTTAATGTATGTTCTTTTACCCTTTCTCTTCCCCCTCTGCCTACCTATCTCTTCCCATGGCCATTCCCCTGGCCTCAATCCTTGGGGTCAGTGAACTCACCTGAGAGCAGCTTCTCAATAATTCTGCCTTTAATATAAACTAAATAAAAAACCTATTATAAAAATTTATTATCATAGGTAATTCAAATAAAATGTGATAAACTTCTTGATAATTTGTAAAGACCATTGGACATAAAGTACATACATTGAGATCTACACACAATAAATGCTTATTATGTCGTGAAGAACCTCTGTTTACTGCTGTGCCCTAATTCTTATATATTTGCTGATATGCAGCAGTGCATGCTAAGTGGTGTATTCCTGAAAACCATTTCCTGACTTGACTTCAGTACAGTATCTTACTCAACATCTATTCATTGTACCATGAGGAGATGCTGAATGAGATACTGTCCTAGTGTACTAGCAAGTCAGCAGAAAAGTGTCAGTTTCTGATGAAACAGGTGTGTTCAGATATCGTTCCTGTCAGATCCTATTCCCAGTGGAGAGAGCAAAGCCTGCCTATCAGAAGATGGGCAGCAGGGCCTGATGCATTCCACTGTGAGCTGGAAGGATAAGGACTACCTTCTGTCCTCAGGTGCTGATCAAGAAGAACCTCTGGCTAATCCTCAAGAAGATGTCCCTTCTTCAGGGCTCAGCCGGAACCCTGTTAAATTTTCTTATGATAATGCCTTGATATTTTATGGATAAAGCAGGAAGATAATATTTATCAAAATTTTGCAGTATAGCAGATTACTTCACTTAGAAATATATCTTAACATTTCAACGAATAGATTAAAAACACATTTTTTTTTTTTAAACAAAATGTAGTCATTTAATCACGGCTGCTAATTATCTTGCATTTCTTCTCCTTTTCCATCCTGAATCTCTCTCACTTCGCCCCCAATCCCCGATTTCCTTGTCTTTGCCTCCCACCCTCACCCCCTCAAATCTGGCTTCCCAGGCAAGTTTGGAAGAACAGAGGAGACAAACGAGAATTCTCAACTACTTTAATTCAGACTTGTCTTTCATACATTAGAGTTAAATTCAAGAATCAGGACAAAGAAAGTACACTCTGTCTTATCCTCCCTGCGGCATGTTAAACCCATAATTAAACAAAATCAAGACTCGTGCATTGGAAACTGTTTTAGATTTTCTCCAATTGCAGTCTTTTATCTTTCTAGAGGGCTTCAATTGCTGGATTCAAGATCTCATTATTTCCAGATGCTTTCTCATTCGTTCAGTGCTTTGTTTACATATTCCAAACTAGATAATAATATTGTCTAGGGTTCTGGAAATCAATAATCATAACATATTGATTCTGCATTCAATATTTTTAGATGAATTTTAGATATAATAGTATGAATGTTTGAAGTGTTGTAGGTATACCAAAAATATCAATATGATGATTAATATTTGAAACAGAAAATAGGTTCTAGTTACTAGATTACAGAAAGTATGAGCATAAAGTAATTCTGGCCCACAGTAATTTTAAATAATAGTAGTAGTCTGTCATGTGAGAATAGAAAAATATGAAATGGAAGCTGTAATTTCTAAATATGAAAAACATGTTTATTAGTAATAAAAAACCATACTCATGAATTGCTGGAAATTGAGTGTTTCATTGATGTAACTTTTATGATATTTCTTGGAGACACAATCTCATGGCTGTCATTAGTGACTAAGTAAGATTTGAACAAAGATGACATAAAGTGATATGTTAAGATAACAGAGGAAATTTCAATAGGTCCCAACCCTAGACAAAAAAAATACAAACAACTAAGAAATACTAAGGGCTGGAGAAATAGTCTTCCCTAGGAATGAGCCCCAGAATTGGCTGTCTAATACCAACTGTCAGCCCTGAAATATATAAATGAAAATTGAAGTAACATATTAACTTGAATATGTTGTATTAGAAACATATTCATACAATGAATAACTCATATTCATAAAAATATAACATAGTATATTTGAGTGTATAAATTTTAGTGTTTTTAAGTCAATTTAAAGGTTTACTATGTTAAAAAGGCTGTTTAATTTCTATGGCATATTTTTAAACATCAAATTGTCACACTCTTATTCACCTGTGACAAGTCTAGGCTAGAACAAGGAAGTAGGCTTCAGACATGAAAGTGATCTTGGGTTAGGAGAGGGAAGTAGGCTCAGATACTTTGGTCATCCTGATAAGCCCTTAGAAACAGTGATCACAGGAGTGTTCATGTAATTGGGTTTAATGCCTTGCTTTTTCTTTGACTATTTGTGTTTATTGTGTTGCTTGATCCTTGACTATTTGCATCTATTGCATTGCTAGACACTCAACTGAGAACTGACCTTAATACATGCATGTAAGTAAAGTGGTATAAAAGCATAAAGGAGGAGAAGGGATAGGATAGGGTGTTCTAGGGAGGGGAAATGGGGGAAGGGGTATTGTAAATAAAATATCTAATAAAATTTTTTTTAAAAGTTCTATTTAGGTCAGATTGGCTTCTTGACATTCCTTTCAGTGGTTGTCTCCATTGTCACTTGACCCAGCCTATCCTGTGTGGCACTTCCCCTATGTTTGACTGTGAGTTAATGTAAGGAAATTTTTCTGAGAGTTAAAAGGAGATAACTAACCTTGGTGTATTTGTCTATCTCCATTCCTGACAAGTTCCGACTTCACCTTTTCCTCGATAATAGACTGTAAATTGGAATTGTAAGCTGCATCAATCCATTTTTCTCTAACTTGCATATGTTCAAGATGTTTTGCACAGGAAAAATGAAATTAAAACAAGCTCCATTCACTTATAAAAATAGGTTGAATAATAATATTTGACTCATATGTTTGTCTACAGTTTTCAACAAGGCCTGACATGTTCTCATTGCTGTTCTAACATTTTCTAAGTGGAAGTTAGGGTGAGAATAATGTTCTTCATTCTGATGCTCAAGTTCCTATGAAATTTTATTCTCCACCTTGACTCTATAAATTTTTTATACTTCTATTAGCAACAAGGTCTCAGGGGTCTCTTGTGACTTAATATTAAGATTCTTTTTGTCTTACATTGTTGTATAGGATACAGGATATTAATGAAATTGAAGTTAATTTGATTTTTATTTGTAAATTTTGAAAGTAAAAAAGCAAAATAACATTAAATAGATTGAACAAATGATATTTATGAATTCATGAATATATGTGTGTTTACAAAAAAATAACATTTAACCTAAAAGGGGGCTATAAATTATTTTTCCTGGTTAATACTTGGATGGGAGCTAGTAATTTTAAAGAGAGCAAGGACTAGCATACAGGAAAGTTTGGAGGGATGAAAGGAAAATGAGGAATGATATAACGATACTGTGAAATAAAAAGTAAACAGTATTTGAAGAAAAATATATGTATATATTGACAATTATACCATCTCAACTTTCCTACTGTCACTCTGTGTGTATTTACACTCATTCTCAATAGCCTCTTTTTCTTTAGTTATTACATACACACATAAATCTAGGTCATTTATTGGTACATATATATGTATGTATACTTGTATATGTGTGTGTTTTCAGGATAAATCACAGGTATTAGTCAGAGGGAACACTCTCATGGAAGAGTAATTCATTCTCTCTCTCTCTCTCTCTCTCTCTCTCTCTCTCTCTCTCTCTCTCTCCAGATATTAACTGAATGTATTTGGTTTCTTCCTATAAGGAAAAAATGTTAATTTATTGACATAGGCTGGGTGCTGGATTGAGCAGACTGTAGCTCAAGATTATGCTTCTCAGACCTTGGGACATTTTACTCCCATCAGTAAAGGAAGAAGTCTCTGGCAGTGGACTCTTTACCTTGAAGATCATAGATTTCTTACTTATTTTTCTATGACTATGATAACAAAATCATCTTGACAATTTATAAATGAACAAATTTAATTCAGTTTAAAGTTCCAATGTTTTATAGTTCATAAATGGTAGAGGAAAGACATTACAGTAGGAAAGTTGTAGACTCACAGGAAAGCAGGAAACTGGGAGCACATTAAGAATGGCAGGAGTCTTTAGATATGTCAAGCTTATTTCCAGTGATACACTCTTCCAACAAGGTCACATCAACTCTTCCATTTCTAACAGTTCCACAAACTGGGAATCAAATAGTCAAAGATCGTGTCTTTGGAGACCAATTTCATTCTAACAATCTTAATAGGTGACCTTCTATTTTGGAGTAAATTTCTACAGTCTTCACTTAAGTTCAGTGAAGTTAATTAGACAGTATTTTTTGCTTGCTCCTCAAATTAATCTTAAATCACAGTCATATATGTCTGCAAATTCTTTCTTGTATTAACACCTTGCTGTATCAGTTATCATAAAATTCATAAGTTCAGATGAACTTCTTTTGTATAATTCTATAAATTCATTTGTTTATCTTTTCCCCTCAAACTATTCCCTCTCATTCATATATTATTCTTTTTTAAAGTTAATGTATTTCAATTTACTCAAAATAAAATACGGGTCAAATTTGTTACAATTTTAATGGTATTCATGAAATTCAAGAAAAAAATTGTTACTGCTTCTAAAGTGCTCTACTATTTAACCAAATATTTCTGAGATTTTATAATTACCAATTTATTGTCCTTCCTTTTTGTCATTTTCTTTTCAATTTTAAATTGCTAGGCATTATGTAATAATATGAATTTAGGCATTTCATGTAACATTTGCCTCATTTATGTTCTTAACACAAAATGATTAGAATGATTTTGTTGCTGTTTATCCCTTGCGATGTATGTAGTGCCTCTATTATGCCATGAATTAATGTTATATATTAAAAATAAATATAATAATCAAGGAGAAGACTAACTCCATTTATAGCCAAAAGTAGAATATAATATGGAATTTTTAGATGGTTTCCAGGTTTTTAGTCTTAAAAGATAATAGAATAATAATAATAATCAGAATTCTTTTTTATTTTGTTTAAAGTATTTTGGAGACACAAAAGCAATCTTCAGGATAATATTGTTTTGATTTGTATTTAATTATAAAATTAGCATTTTGATTAATTTGAATTTTTGGAAATACCCTTTAAAATAAAGGAATAGAAAGAAATATAAATAATAGGAAGTAAAACAAGAAATCATAACATAGTAGAAATAAAATCATAAGTAATTAGGTGCATGAGAGAAATATGATAGGCACAAGGAAGAAGAGATGGAAACTATTTCAGAGGGATTCATGTACCAAGCCCTAAATGCAGTGATGTCACCTTTATCCTACTTTTCCTCCTGGTGGTTGTTGAAATACTATAAACAGTAGACATAATAATGCTCAAGGACCAAGGACCCTGCTCTTCATTAACCTGGGTAACCTTATATGTAGAAATAGCTCTTTGGGTTTTTTTTTCTTCTTCTGCATTAGTAAGCAGAAGTAATTCTAATCTATAAAAGTAGGCCAGGAAGCAATTGACCCAACCAGACTTTTGGATTCCCCTATGCCATATTTTAATTAGAAATTTCCTAAGATTCCAGTCCTGAATTCAAAATATTTTATGTGAAAATCTCTGAAACTCAGTTCATGTAGAATCCTAAATATGCTCTTTCAGAGTTTCTACAGAATCTTTGATGGATTTCACCACCATGAAAAGACAGTTGTCCAAAAATGACTTATAAAGATGTCACCTGGCAGATAAATATCTACAATGCCAATGCCACATGTAATTGACATGTTGTCTGTAGTTTCAATAATTTTTAGAATATAATCTCAATCCCATATTTAAGATATTAGGACTAATGTATAAGAGAGATCACTTTCCCCCACATTCCCTCCCCCCCACCCTCTCTCTCTCCTTCTGTGTGTGTGTGTGTGTGTGTGTGTGTGTGTTAAATATTATAGGAAATACATGGAAGGAAAATATTTTAATTCTAATGTAGTTGTGGAAGAATTAGCACTCAAACTATTGATTCCATTAAAGCTGAAATGCTAAGTGCACAACTTCAATAAACTAAAAGCTCTTCAATACCTAGTCCTTCAAAGTAGATCCAGGCTAGCAGAGATGGAGGTCATTTTCTGTCATTTCTTTTTTCCTTGCAATGTTTTAATAATAGAAGGTTATATTTCCAGTCAGTGAACAAGTATTTTCACAAATCTAATAGGACATATGGATTACTGATGGATAAACATCCATATGTTTGCTTTCTTTTTTAACCCTTGTCACTTCTACAATTAAGTGGTAGAAGCAATGTATCAATAAAAAGACAGTTGGGCCAAGGCCAGCTTTTCACTTGTGAGTGGGTAGTGAAGTGTGAAAGTTCATGTATTTTTGGTGGTTTTAAAAACTACTCTGTGACTTTTGAAAATAACAGCATGAGTATTGTAAGAAATTATACTTTTAGTTTTCATAAAGCTATGTTATTGGAAGTCAGTGTCCGTATATTCATTTACTCTTAACCTACAGGTTGAGCCTCTGACTCATACTTTACTTGTTGAAACAAAAATAATACTGAGTCAAAATCTAAAACTTGGGCCATCTGATACTTGACATGAAGCAGGCTAGTCTCAGAGGCAGGTCTTTAAAAAATCTGCAGTGTGCAGTGACTTTTTTGCTGATATCCTTAACTGGACAGAAATAATGTCTCCTAGTAGAAGTTTCCTGTGGTTCAAGCTAACAGTCTCATTTAGTTTGAAGAATGAACTCCTACGAATGTGTGAGATGCCAAGGAGGCCTTTCCTGAAAAAAAATGAACAACATTAATGAGATAAGCATGTAGGAAGCATTAAATCTCAGTAGCTTTTTAAATTGTTTGGTAGCAGAGTAGAGGACAGAAACCAATTATGAATTTACAGATGCATATTAACACTATGTCTGATGATGTCAGAATCTGTACTTTGTTTGCTATTCTGACATTTCTCATCCAATCTTTTGTCCATCTGTGAAGAATGCCAAAAATACCAGCACCGTGCATTGAGCAAGTCAGTGAGAACACTCCACTTGCATCTCTCTACCTGAAATACATCAGTGAGCTAAAGTCCATGAGAATTCATATCCCAAACCAGATAAAATTTAAATAAATATTAAAAATCTTATAAGAAGGAGAAAATACAAAAGAGGTTGAGATCATAGGTCAGTAAACACTTTTGTAAAACCCCAGGGAAAACATTCATTTATTTTATTGCTTATAAGAAAAAAAAAATTATTTTTAAGATTTTTTTCCAGGAAAATACTCTGGCATCTGTTTTCTGAAGGCCATAAAGACATGCTTAGAAGCTGATCATAAACTTTGAGAATTTCCATGACATTTGTCATGAGTTTTGACTGTCAGCTGAGGAGTGGATACTGAATTAATGAGGTAAGCATTCTATTTCTCTTTTTGTTCTAATGACAGTCACCACATGTTAATGCCTCATTTAACCTGTTTGTTTCTTGTATATTTTTGATCATTTGTGATTCTATGTTTCACATTTTTACTTTTTCATAATATCTCTTTTGTTTTACAAAACTGTTAGAAACATGGAGGGAAAGGAATGTAAACCAGTAAGACCCTTAAAAATAAAAGCATGAAATACAGTAGTTGGCATATAGTGATCATAAATAGAATAGACATTGTACAGTTACTTAAAATTTAAATGCTAACTATTTTAAATCCAGTTTTCCTCTCCCTGTCTTGGGAAGATGATTTTTTGTTGGTCTAGATGATAATTTAACAAGTATTGGAGACAAATATTACCCAGAAATATATATACAGAAATGGTAAAAATCTAATGCATGAACAATAAGAGGAATGGAAGGTATTTTCATTTTCTATTGGTTTGATGTACACAGATTACTTACTGAAAATGTTTTCAATCAAATTACCTTGATCTTGTGCTTTAATTACTGGAATGTGTTGATTTTTTCAGTAACTATACTATGATTGGCCTCAATTTTTTTCATTTTTTTTTCTTTTTTTTAATTGGATATTTTATTTACAGTTCAGATGTTAACCCCTTACCCCATTTTCCCCTCACCCAGGAAGCCCTTATCCTAGGCCCCCTCCTCCTCCTTCTATGAGGATGTTCCCCACCAACTCCCCCACTTCTACCTCCCTACCCTCGAATTCCCCCACTTCTACCTCCCTACCCTCGAATTCCCCCACACTCAGCGTCCAGCCTTCATGGAACCAAGGATCTCCTCTCCCACCTATACCCGACAAGGCCATCCTCCCCTTCATATATAGCTGGAGCCATGGGTCCCTCCCTATGTGTTCCCAGGCTGGTGATTTAGAACCTGGGGGCTCTGGTTGGTTGATATTATTGCTTTCCACATGGGGCCTCAAACTCCTTCAGCTCCTTCAGTCTTCTCTCTAACTCCTCCATTGGAAACCACATGATTAGTTCAATGGTTAGCTGTGAGCATCTGCCTCTGAATATGTCAGACTCTGGCAGACCTCTAAGGAGACAGCTATATCAGGCTCCTGTCAGCATGTACTTCCTGACATCCACATCAGCGTCTGCCTTTGGTGACTGCACATTGGATGGAAACACTGGTGGGCTTCAACTTTTAACTTTAATGTATGTTTTTTTTTAAATGAAGTGAAAACAAGTTTAATATTAATCTTCCCATTTAGCAACTTAGGCAGACATAGACAATCATTCTTTGACACACACACACACACACACACACACACACACACACACACATACATATATATAATAGCATCACAAGGAGCACAGGGCATCACTGTGACAGATCCGTGATTGGTAGATATCAGTACACTCTGACCACTTAATACACAACTCAGACCTCAGAGGGGTAATCACACCTATTCCTCTTCCTGTTACTCATAGTCACATGTTTCCCCTTCGATACTGAAGAGGATGCCATGAAAAACAGTTGATATATTTCAAAGGCAAATTACTACCGGAGAATGAGAATAAGTGGGTGTTTAAAAATGGAGTTGAGGAGAACCTATTTTTTGTAGAATAGTACATAACCTTGAGATACTAATATTAAGGCTATCAAACTCACATACAAAGAGCTATCCCTACAAAGAAGTGTTCCTTCTGTGGATGGAATAGTCTAGCCTCACACTGAGTAGTCGATGTGGCTTCAGTTAACCAAAAGAAAAATAAAATCTGCTAACTTTCTTTCAAGTTCTAAAGCACAATTCAAAAGGAATTGCAGCAAGTAGTCCAACCACCTATGTGTCAAACTGTCTTTTGTGCTATAATATGAGAGATAACAGGTTTATAATATTATTCTTGAAAAGAAAATTCATCAGGTTGCAATCACTTAAGTCAGATATAATGCCAGCAATAAGCATTTGCTAGATGTAGTTTATATGATTTAATGCCGAAATATGAGAATAATTATATAATCTGAAAACACCAAACCTCTGAAATTCATATTTATTCAATATGGATACTAACTCCTAATGCCCTAACTTGCTGCATTTGTCAGCCAACACTAAGTAATATTGCATTAAACCTAAGTGCAGCAGCAGATTAGCACTGACTTGAAGGCGTGACTTAGGACATCTAGCAAGTACAACGTATTTCAGGTATTCTATGCTGTATTTTAATATGGAATACAATTATAATATATGACCATTGCAAATATTACCAAGAAACAAAATTCTTTTTAATATTTTGTTATATATTTGTTCTTTGAATGCACTTGTATGTTTAACTTATCATATTTATATGTAATGTTTTAAAGTACTCTATTTACTTGAATACATATTTATATGCATATATGCATAACTTTCATGAAGTGTTTTTGATTACTTTTGATAAATGTGTATACATCTGCATATATGTGTTTACATACATTTGATGGAAAATATGTTATAGCAGTGTGTGTGTGTGTGTGTGTGTGTGTGTATGTGTGTGTGTTTGCATGCATTTATTATGTGTAGAGGATGCATGTGATTTTGTGTATGCAAAACCTCACAAAGAAAGTTCTGAGTCCTAGGAGACGGCCACTATTTGGAAATGTAACTAAAATTTGTAGTTCCCTCCACACACTTTGAAGTTTGTTAGATCATTAGAATGATTCATAGTAATAAAATACAAAGATTCATAAATATTAGCTCATTATAGAAAATAAAATTCAAAGAAGAGAAGAAAAAGAGACATATCCAATGAAGTGTAGGGGTTAGGTACTGTTTACCATAACCTGCCGTATATGTATGTGTAAAATATATGTGTAGATAAGTTTATGTATATTTATGTATTTAGACATGCATACATATATATGTGGATATATACCTCATGCATATATTATATGTACAATATAGCTTTGTCATGCCAAAACATAAATCAATATTTTGTGAAGTGTAAAAATTATGAGTTTCTCTAAAATAATGCTATTTCAAAATCTGTTGAAACATTACTTTGGATTTATCTTCCATTCACTTCTGTGCCACGCCTAGGAACAAAGATTAGAAATGGCTACTAACATGTCTGAAGGAAACACCAGGTTATTTTAAGTACTGAAACCTGCAGATTTGGTTCAAATCATATAGATTATTACGTTTAAACGTGCATGAAACACAAGAGGAATAAAACAGGCAGTTCCCCCAAGTAACTCTTAGGTCACAGGCTGTTTAACGCTCAAGAGATAACTCTCGACCCAGAACAAGATATGTGGGTTAGGAAGAGCATACTTTGTACTCTAAAATCCTACAAAGCAGAATACCTTAAAATGGACCATAATCCATTCATACCTTATTGCTGAAATTCTTTCAAACAGATTTAGCATTTTACAAAATAGACATGTGAAAACTGTAACGGCTCTCTCAGAGCATCAGAGACTGTTTCACACTCTTATCTGATAACAGGGCTGATTTATCACCTCCAAGTACTCAACTATACTCCTTTGTATATCAAGATAATTCCTCATTTAGCTCTGCCCTGCAAATAATATACAGAAGCCTTTACCTTCTTGGAAAACCTTATCATGTATGACTTATGTTCATTTAATGATATCATAGTTTTCTTTTGTTTATCTGTCCCTAACAGGTTATTCCAGTAAACTTGAACGTTCAAGAAAGAAAAAGATAAATAAATTCTTTTGAGCTCTACTGAGTTAATGTCATTTTATAGAATAGAAAAAATATTATGTTGAATAATTTGGAGAATTAAATAAATAATTTAATGTATTAAATAAGATTTTTAATTGAATGAAAAATTCCCAGTTAGGTTTGATCTTCAGACAAACAGAAATTTAGTTAACTGAAATATTCCCCACAAAAGAACGGATATTGTCAAATATTCCAGCATATTAGTTTTTAAGAAGTAAATTATTAATTGTATATCAGAGATTCAAATTTTAGCTAGTGACCTGTTCACTTAATAAATTCCTGAAAAAGACTTCTTGAACATAGCAAGTATTTGATAGGCATACAATTCCTGGATTGGCAACTTACATCACAATTTATAATTTCATAGTATACAACATTAGAAAGTAGGAGTTGACATTAGTTTCTAGAGGAATAAGATTTCTACTTCTATCCAAAAATTTTTGTTCAAAAATGTACATCAGTTTTCTCCCTGTAAACCTAGTTTGTGTGACATAAATCAGGCCAATTCTAATATATAGGTACATAAATTAACTTTACATTCTTGGAGCATGATTGATTTTTCTAAACAGTTACTATCAAGTCTATCATTGAAGATCCTTGGGCTATATTTCTGCACATACATATATTACCTGGAAGACGGGAGTGTCGGAAATGTTTCTCTATTGAACAATGTGATTTAGACATTTTATTCTTTGTGTGTTTATAAAGGGGCTGAATCAAGGTTTATATCTTATTTTATTGTTAGTGTTCCTATCATTTTGTAACTCAACATTTTTACAATCATTTTATTTTGTGTTTTTAATATAAGATTTTATTTGCAAAGGACCTAAAACTCCATAAAGAGGTAAGATTAATGTTACTGAACTCTGTATGAAATCCTAAAATTATAAATTCAAGTGTACTCTAATTTTATCTCTTTTATTTGCATATTAATGTCTCCAAAGCATCGCAACTCTGCAGACCATTATTGGTCATTTATAATAGTAGAAGCATTATCCAGTTAATTAAAGAACAGAAGAATTATCCTTTTTCCTCTGCTGTTTAGAATAACAGTGCTTATTGGGATCTTATATACAATTTAGCCCACAAAGTGAGAATAACTGTCTGCCTATCTATCTATCTATCTATCTATCTATCTATCTATCTATCTATCTCTCCACCTATTTAACATTTACCCATCCATCAAACCATTTAATGCATACACTAAGATTATCTATCTAGCCACCTATTAATCATTTATGAATCCATTATTCCATTTTTCCTTTCATTTACTCTACATTTTGGCTTTAGCTCTACATAAAGAGATGGGAACTGAGAAACACATATACCTTTACCATTGCACATATGTGGTTTTCCTTCCATATTGCTCAACAAGAGATCAGAAGATAAACTCCTTCACTGTAAACTGGTAGCATTGCCTGCCTTTACTTCTGCTTCCCCTACTCTATGTACATATTTGGTTTAGCAGAAAAAGATGGATGAAGAGGTAGCTTGATCTAATAAAATAGAGTAATACGTATCACATAATTTCCAGCACTGACACAAATGGGTTCCAGGTGTGGAGAAATTGCCTAATATCTCTTTAATCAAACCGTGCTGCAGATATTTCTATAGCAAACTAGGTATACTTTAAAGAAAAATGATTATATCGATGCCAGAGAAATCAAGATCACTTTTTCCCCCTTTACTGGCAAAGGACTAAATCTCGAGAAACATTATCTAATTATCAAACAATAAGTATTATAAAACAACATATAAGTATGGTATTTTATTATAAATAACATTAATCACTTAATAATAGCAAACGCACAGAGAACTAGGGTTGCTCAATGGAGCACAGCAATTGTAGAAAAAAATTGCAAAACATTTCTTAAATGAAAGCAGACCTATTCTTTCATACCCTTGAGAATGCATACCAAAAGCTTTAAAAACCGTTGTTAACAACATTATAAATATTAAAGAACACCATGAAGACCTTCTCTCACAGAAGTGATTTATTATTTAATATTTATTTTCTTTCTATTATTGCTGCCAGGTAAGTGGCTTCCTAGTGGTCAAATAAGGATGTTTTCATATTTTAATGCTGCCGCACCAGGTCATCTATTATTAATATTATGCATAAATACTCTAGCTAGCAGAAACTGCCTCAAACAAACTTATCTAGGTAGACTCAGACTTTACTTCTTCCCCAGAGATTTCCAGTTTATGGATTGTAATTAATTGTCATTGATTCTGACTGAGTAGATTCCACCAACCCTCCACCATATCTCAATAATGTTCTTGACACATTTTATACCCTGAGGCAACATAAACAGTCTACTAAGAGGGACCCACTAGCACAAAGACAAAGGGCAGAATGGGAAGAAAAATCATCACTTCCGCCTAGACGTTAATAAGATATTTTGTAGAATTGCTTCTCCTAAAATATATTTTTCCCAATCGTGGGACCCGGGTTATGCCACCATTAAAACAGTTTCAGGCATTTATTTTTACCCAATAATTGTACATCCGTGTAAAGAAATATATTTTCCTGCTAGTCAAGTCTTCTTGTTAAAATTTTTATGCTGGTAAACAATTCTTTTGCATGTGATTTTCATTTCTTTGGCAAAATGTCTCAACTGTTATTTAATTCCTAAAACAATTTATTGAGCATAAATGATTATATGAAAAATTCAGTGATTCTACACCTCATAAGTGACACCACCGTTTCTTAGCTAGAGTCAGACTGAAGAAGCTGACTTTTCTGTCACTGTCCAAATGACTGTGAGAGCCTAGAGTCTACAGTCCGAGCTGTGTCACACATTTTCAAAAGTAATCATGTTTTGCACTGGCTTTACCAGCAGCATAGTGACAGTGCTCAGGCTTGTTGTTGTTAATGTTTATTTTTAAGCTTAATGTTTACACTTTCTGTGTATAGCTGTGCATTTTGATAGTATTGGTTGTAAAATACATGAACACAAATAGCTAAAAAAAATAAATAACTAGGTAGCCTTTAGATACTCTACAGTATTATTGACACAAAACAGTGTATACACAAGGTCTATTAATTTTGGGGAGGTTGTCTAGTGTACATAGTTAGGTATGTAAAGGGATGTCTATGGAAAAACAGCTGAAATAATGTTATAAACAAAACAAATTAAAAAAGCCCAGTTTTTTGAAACAAACAATGAAAAACAGAGACTAGAACAAGATAAATGATAAATCATTGTTAAAACTTCCAGTTGAATTGGAAATAGTAAGGAAACATAAATATTCTGGACATGTATCTGAAGTTAAATAAACAGTATCTGAAAGAATTATTTGTTAGCATCAAACTTTGTATAACCTGGCTAAGAATGTGCTTCATATCAAATAGAAATATTACCAGATAGAAATATAGAATTCAAGACACAAAAGTAAAGTAAATATGATTAGAGATAGATAAATATGAATTATAGTTGGTTTATATTTTAATATATTTTAGTGACAACTGACTATATAGAATTAAATAAGAACATTAAGTTATATACATATAAAATATGTAACAATAAAATGCATTGTTTAGAAGACAAATGGCATAACAATAATTTTTATAATTTTTCATTTTGATTTTTAAACTTCACAAGTAATAGTGCATGATCAAATCTAAAAAAATTGTAAGTACTTAACACTATATTATAATTCCTAAGAAAGTTTAAAAAAATTTTCTCACCTCAATATATATGATTTTAATCAAGGAAATATTTTATACCAGACTTTTTTTTAAAAAAAGCCACTAAGAACAATGGAGTCCAAAATTGGCCTACTATACGCATCCTGGAGAAATGATAGTTTCTTCAACAAATGATAATGCAAAGAAATATGAATATACATGTGCTCAAGAAGAAAACTGTATCCTACGCTTTGCATGATGGAAAAAAATCAGATCCAAATAGATCAAAATCTTTTATATAAATCTGGCCCCAAAAGGGCTAGAAGAAAGGTATATAATATCCTGGGTTATTTGTGGGTTCTCACAGGGCCCCTTAGGCCAATAACTCTATAAGAGATAACCCATTTCCAGCATTGGATGTTTCATTTAATGGCAAAAGAGGGGTCATTGGATCTGTATCTCCCCCATTATTTGAATATTCTAATTTATATATCTTTCATGTATGTGTATATATATGACTATATGAAGATTGCATTGTATTAGATTTCTATGTGACCTCTCAAATGACTCTTAGTTTTATGTGTTCCTATTTTCCATGTGTTCCCTCTCCTTCCCATTTTATCCTCGCATTATATTCTCCTCTCCTCTTCCATCCATCTATATTCATCCAATTTACATAGCTAAGGTAATACTCCATTCTACTCAATTTCTCTTGCTAAAGTAATGCCCTTTTAGTCCCTCACTATGTACATAATATCTATTATAAAGATTGTAGCCTGCTTATCGAAGACTAAACAGCTAAAATCCTGATATAAGCGAATATATACCTTGTTTGTCTTGATAGACCTTGTTTACCTCATTCAGAATAATATTTCCTGGGACTATTAATTTATCGAATAATTTCGTGATTTTGGATTTTGTTTTTCTTTGATTTATTCTGTTTGTTTGTTTGCTTTTAATATTCTGCTATGGAAATTACCACGTTTTCTGTTTCCATTCATTCGTCTGTTGATGGACATGTAGACTCTTTCTGATTCTGATAGAGTAGCAGTGAACATATTTGAGCAAGGATCACTCCTGTTTATGGTACTGGAAGGTACTTCACACTATACCCGAAGAGACAAGTAAACATCAATCCAGCTACAAACCTTGTGATCTAAAATAGTGACCTGCCTGCAAGATTTGCTTGAGCAATAGTGGCACACAAATTTTGGGAGGAACTAATCACGACCCAATCGCTATTAAGGATCGCTCCCTGAGATGGAATGCATCCCCAATTCTGACCATTGCTAAGCATCTCAGACTAGATAGGTCATTGACCTAGGGGAAAATCAAAACTACTGTTCTGCTAAAGGAACAACGAAATAATTCCTCACGGCATTCCGTACACTCATAGATAAGTATGCTGCTCATCCACCAGCAGAGAAGCTTCCCCCTGTAATATATAGAAACAATATCAACAACTGGAGAATATGAAAGGAGGAGAGAGACAGAGACAGAGAGACAGAGAGAGAGAGAGAGACAGAGGGAGGGGGACAGGGAGAGGGAGAGGGGGAGAGAGGGAGAGACAGAGACAGAGAAAGACAGAGAGAGACAGAGAGACAGGGGAGGAGGAGGAAAAAGGGAAGAGGGAGGGGGAGAGGGAGGGAGAGGGGGAGAGAGGGAGAGACAGAGACAGAGAAAGACAGAGAGAGACAGAGACAGGGGAGGAGGAGGAAAAGGGGAAGAGGGAGGGGGAGAGGGAGGGGGAGGGGGAGAGGGAAGGGAGGGGGAGGGAGAGGGGGAGAGGGAAGGGAGGGGGAGGGGGCAGGGGAAAAGCTTTGGAACACTCAGCCATAACCAGGATTTATCTGTCAAATTCCACCCCTCTGTACTCTGGTAAGAGTTCAAAACAGGACATAGAAAGGATTGTTAGAATCAGTGGGGGATAGGAGACAACCAAGGACATAAGGACTTCTAGACACAACGGGGCTAAAAGAACTCTAAGAGACTGTAGCAGCATACACAGGACCTTAACAGGTCTAAACCAGATATAGTCCCAGCGGTGTCAGGGTTAATGGACACAAGCAAGCTCCCATCCCCAACCCAGACACTATTTCCAGTTGAAAACCAGTCACGAGGAATAGTTACTTTTTTCACATAGGGTCTTACTGTGTATTCAAACTGTACTTAAAAGGAAATCCCTTGCCCAGCAGTATATGGCAAACAAAAACCAACTTAGTTGTATTTTTTGACTCGTTTTGTCCCACGATACTTCGTTGGTTTTTTGTTTGTTTTGTTTTATCTTAAAAACCTTTTTCTTATATGGTATGTCTTCCATCTTTTGTTGTTGTTGTTGTTGTTCTTGTTGTTTTGATGGATTTCCCATGTGTGCAAATACATGTGTCTCAGTATTTGTATGCATTTATCTGGCTTTACTGTTATTTCATATTTTATTTGTTTATTTCATTGGCTATTCGTAAGCTCACTTGTTTTTTATTATTTATTTATTTATTTATTTATTTGTATATTTATTTGACGAATGCTTGTATTTCAATGACAGAGAGGAAGAATGGAAGTGGATTGGAGTGGGTGGGAACGTGGGATAAAAGTGGGCATTTGAGTGAGAGAAAATAGTAGACAGAATACATTGTGTGGAAAATTAGTTTTGATTAAAAAAGAGAAAAAAAGAAGTGGAATTACAGGATGAGATGTGGACATAGGGAAAGAATTTCTCAATAGATGCCAGAAAATAATTCCAGGGGTTAAAAAATGGGAACCCATGAATTTCAAATATTTTTGTAAGTAAGAAAATCACAATCCATATGAAAAAGTAGAGAATAGATGGAAAAAAATAATTGTCACCTATAAATATGATACAGGATTAATACCTGCAACACACAAAGAACTAAATTTTAGTATTACTCAAACAACAAATAATAGGCTCTGTAACTGAATAGAGTTCTGAAAATAAATACTAAATACTAATAAAATCTTAAAATGTATTAACTATCTTTAGACTTTAGGAAAATAAAATTAAGACTACTTTGAGATTTGATTCTGCCCCTGTAATAATGGCTATTACTGTTTGAATCAAATGATGGAAGGCATTGGAGAGTTTGGATGGAAAGCTGCACATTTCTTCAGGGTTGGTAAGAGGATTGACTAGTTCAGACCCTATGGAAAAATAGCAGAAAGCTCCATAAAATAGCTGTAAGTAAATCTACTGTATTTCTCTGGTTTAGCATCTTTTAAACTTCAAGTCTATAGTGTTCCATTGTATTTATATGTGTACACATATCACACTTCACTCATCCATCTGTAAGTGGAGACTCAAGCTAATTCCACCCTATGGCAAGTATAAAAATACCACAAATTTGATTAAAAATTTTTGATACTGAATGAACATATCTGAATAAAGTATGTTAAAAGAAAGAGAAAATATCATATTTATGAGCCACAGTTTAAGGCCCAAAACATTGATTTCAGGGTTCCTTATAGGTAGCTACCAAATTTTATTATAAACTTTTTTGTTTACCACAGACTATGGTCAGTTCTTAATGTTCTTGTATTCTGAAAACTTTGTGACTGCTTTGAACAGAGTAAAATACACAGTATATATAATAGACAATGCCAGCCTATAAAATAATATATTAAATTAATATTTTAATAATATAATATGGTATAATATAATTAATATACAGTATTATGCTTCTATGTCTTTAGTCCTACCTTCTGTGGTTTATAGCCTTGAGTAACTTTTACATAATGAATATTTCTTAACTTTTGTTCCTTGTGTGGGGGGATAGCATTGATCATAGTAACACTATAACTAAGATGAATTTATAGTTCAGGAAATCTAAAAATGTTGATTTTTTAAAAGAAATCATTTTTTCAACTACAATCTATTTCATTTAATCTGACTATAAAAGGTATTAATATTTCTAAATCCTTTAATATGATTTGCTTCATATCTTGACAGACAGAAAAAAATAGAATTATTGTTATCAAAAATGACCAAAGTATATAATAGTTTTTGCCTCATACTTCCATAAGTACCTCTTGCAACATAAATAGAATTACTATATTTGAAGTTTCTATAAGGACATTTGAATAGATTTATATATATATATATATATATATATATATATATATATATATGAATTTATATATATATGGATTATATATATATATATATAATTTATTTATTTTTTTCAAATTGTAATTTATACTTTTATACTCATTCACACAGGGGTTATAAACACAAAAAGGCATGACGTGGGGAGGAAGGTGATGACACTGGAGCGTGGGTGTTCAGGGGGAATACAGATATTTTTCAGAACAGGGTACCGGCTGGGTGAGGGTTCAGGGGATAGTAAAGAGTTCATTTTAAACAGCATTAGATTTTCAGAAAAATTTAAAGTCATTATACAAGGTGCTAACTAGTCCCCAACATTATACACAGAATCTGTTTACACTATATTTGTGCAGTATATTTTATATTGCAACTGAGTGAAAACTGACAGGTTGTTATGAACTGTTCTCAATCCAGACCTAACCTCTCTCCATGTGGTTTTTCTTACCTAGAAACTCATTCAGAAATTGACTTTGCTCGTGCTCATCATCTCTCCTCTAGGGTTCTTCATTGTGACAGTTTTTTAGTTTTACTTTGACATTGACAACTTTGACATATTTGAGCATCATTTGTTAGACATTTTGTGTAATGTCACTTGGAGGTGAGTCATAGTTTCTTCTATATGATATATATATATATATATGTATATATATATATATATATATATATATATATATATATATATATATATATCTTTTAGAAGAAACTATGGACAATATCTCATATTCATTTCAGCATACTATAAACATGTTCTGTTTACTGGGTTTCTGACCATCACGTTTTATATTTATTTCCCTTAACACTGATTACAACTCCTATTTGAGAATCTCAATATTTACCAGCTTCTTAAGCACTAGGGATTGATTGTTTAGACTTCTATGCTTTGTTAAGTCAGATATTTTCATTTATTTTGTGATTTCAATGGCAAGCATTCATGCTGCAGTAACTACTGAATTCATATCTCTAATATTGACTTCACATTCACCAACAGTTCTATATAACTTTGCATTTGCTCTGAGAACTTTTAAATTTGAATTGCTCACAGAGAGAACTGTTTGTTATTCTCTTAGAGTAGTTCATTCACACATATTTTTTCCTTTTTATGCTTACTTGTTTTCATCCATTAATAAAACAAAGAAAACAAAGATCTTAAACATTTGAATTTGAGTGAGAATGTCTGCCATAGGCCTCATATATTCAAATACTTGGTCCCCAGTTTGCTTAAGTCTTCAAGAAACATCACATGGCAAGCTTTTGAAAAGAGGTGTACTATGCACAGTGTGGAGGGTGGGGTCAGAATTTTAGATTTCAAAAGACTTATTCCATGTTCAGTATTTCTCTGCCCCTTGGTTGTGTCTCAAGAGGTAAGCTCTCAGATAGTTCTCCAATGGCATGCCTGCCTGCTGCCATATTCCCTACCAGGGTCATGGATTCTGGTCCCCTGAAATATTAAACTCCAAATAAACACTTTCTTCTATAAGTTGCCTTATTCATTTTATCTAATCAGGGTAATCAAAAAAATTAAGGAAATATATTTACTTTAAATCTGTCCTCAGTTACATTAGCAAAACTAACCTCACTTAGTAATGTATTTTATTAAATTTACATATAACCAGACAAGGTTTTAATCACCCCTTGAAGCATTATGATGCTCCCAGAATTCAGTCTCTGTCTCTATTCATTATCTTTCTATTTAGGACTCTTTGAAACATGGCATACTTTCTCTGTGTTACAAGCCACATATAGACTTCATCTCACATAGACTAAAGATGTGTTCAAATATCTGCGATTTGAATGATCCAACACATAGTCAAAGTTCTAAGCTCATTACCTGCATACACAGCATCCTGCTTGATACTCGAATATGCCAGATGTGCTCTTGTCACAAAATGATGACCATGTACATTTTTTTTGAAACTTTGTGGACCACTGTTCATTTCCTCTTCACTCTTATCTTAAATTTGAATCTATATAAGGAGAAAAATAACCCTCTTCCACACATTTACAATATTTCTAAGCAAGTATTAGTTTCTCTGAACATAGCTCACTTTAAGATACCATGTTTTAAACTTAATTTTTATAGTTTGCTCCTTATCTCCACAATAATAGGTAATGATTTTATGACCTCATAATTATATTCAAGGCTAATTTATAGCAAAAGTTCAATAGTGTTTTGCATGCACTGTGCATATATTTTAATTTGTTGATTTAATTAGAAAAAAAAGTTAAGTAGCCTAGAGCCCAGCAGTATTTCAACTGGATGAAATTCATATTACTCTTATTTTTAAGGTAATAGTTTTAAATATTAATTTAAGAATAAGTTATTAATTATAACCAAACAAACTTCTGTATTTATTTGTATTTATTATTGTTTTGTGTATGCATGATATACAACATGTATGCATGTGTCCATGTGTGTGTTGATTCATGCATGTGTGTTTGTGTGTGTGACTGTGCTTTTGTGTATTTGTGTAGTATGTACCTATCACAGCACACATTTGGAGGTTAGAGAACAGCTTTCTAGAAAAGATCTTCTCCTTCCACCTTGTCAAGGAAAAGGCTTTCTTAATTTGGACAGTACTACACACTCTAGGACAACTGTACTGCAAACTAAAAGGTGATTATCCTGTGTATGTATCCAATCTCACCATATAAGTACTGGGATTACTGATGTTTGCTACAGTGTCTCGATTTCTACGTAGGTTCTGAATATGACACGCAGATGTGTGTCTTTTATTTCCTAAGCCATTTCACTATTTCCTGTTCAGTGTGTGTATATTAGTATCACCAATACAAATTCTTTTATTCTCCAAATGGGAAATAATTCTTTCACTTGCATAAATAATTAAAATATGAAATATATATGACCATCCTAAAATAATGAGTAAAGGAATAAAAGAGTCTGTTGTAGACAATATTCTTCACTTTTAAAAATGAATGCTAATAAACTGATATGACCTTCAAAATAAAAAGGAAAGAAACTCTGCTGAACTTCACTTGATGAGTAGCCTGGCTGGACTCTGAAAAGTCATCTTTATTATGAGAAGAGTAACTGGAAATATCTTGGCAAAGAAGTCTCCAGGGACTCTTCCACCAGAGAGAGAGCTCAAACAGGCTCATTGGGCTGGGGATCGGACATGACTAGTTCAAAGTCAGTGAACTGTGGGTGGCATGCCAAGAATAGAGACTTTTTTTGAGAGAAGGTTATAAAAGTTATTCCAAAGAGAGATGTACCTGTCATTGATTTCTTATACTCCACTACAACAGAAATGAAAGACTACAGTTTCTGTATGGAAGATTAAAACTAGAGTTTTAAAGCCAGCCTGTTAACCATTTCTAAATTCTTTTGTGAACAACTGTAATTGTTACTGCATTCTCTTTTTAAAAAGTATTGAGTGGGTAATTTTTAAATTTCATCAATATCATCAATAATATTGCTATTTTACCAATTTGTAAAAGATTAAAAAAAAATTAAAACCAAATGACAAGATCTAGAACCCCCTTTACTTAAATTTAAACAAATCCTTCCACCTGCTTTACTGAATGCTAACAGTAGCATGGTATCTTAAACTATTTCAGGAATACCATGAAACTTTAAAGTCATAAAATTTAAAATCACCAGAAATTTCATTTGGAACTTTTTGTCTTTTAATATATTTGTTTTTTTAATTTAGAAATGAAATGTCTTATCTTTCCAGGAAAAAAAATAAAATTTATCTAATCAAATTCAAATATCTCAAATTACTATATCTACTAAAAACCCAAGACATGTCTCTCCATAATTTATGACTGCCTGTAAGAAAAAGTACTGTAAGAAAGAAAATATAGAATGTCATTTTTTAGAGATGTTTAAAGGTAACATTTATATGCCTTGAATCACTGTACTTGGATTTGACTGCTACTTATGGGTGAACATACTGCAGAAGTAAATTCTGGTAGTGCTTTCATTTCTGTTACTCGAACTTCAAGAAATACAGAGAATCATTCTTCATTGTCAACTTGATCATCAAAAGATCAGCTCAGATTGAGACTTTGTAATAGATCTCAAAGAAGGAAATAAAACTGTGTTAAAACCATTTGTTACAGCTATATGAAACTACTTGTGAAATATTTTAATAAAATTCAGAAGATTTCATCTGGATACTTTGAATTGATATGCTTCTTATGTATTGTATATTAAATACTTTTTATCAGTTAAGGGTACACTGAGTACTGAGAGGAAACACTGGGGCAATAAGAGCCCAGTAACTATAATTAATTGGCAGTTCTGCTTTGTAATGAACCTGCTTCTTAAATGGGCAGGTGTACAGGGATTTTTTCAGAAAGTTCTGACAGATAATTTTAACTAGAGTTTTACTAGTTTCAAATTAGATTTTTGAGCACAAATTTTAAGTGCATGATTTAAATATATAAGACTAATCTTTTGACATGCTAGAAAAAAAGAAGACCTAATGTACTCTTGCCCCAGTATGTTTTCAAAGTTCAGTACTTTAAATAAGTTCATACTTGATTTCTCTTATGTGTCTTTGATAGGACTCTCTTACAATTTTTGAGACATAAAAGCAAATGTTAAATGTCTATTTAAGAAATTCATAGTAAAGCTAAGATACTGGTCAATTATCTTAAATACTTTGAGCTTATATGGGAATAATTCTATCCTTCTTGAAGCCACGATTTGAATTGCACAGTTTTGATGCATTATTTTTGACTATTGAGCAATTTACAACTATACCGATTTCATCTTTTCATGTACTTCTATCAAAATATCCCTGTTTATTTCTTCCCCTGAAAACTGCAGAATACTGCATTTTAAGTAGAAAAATACCATTATAAAAGAGAGCCCAAAAACATCAGTTCATGCTATAATGATAAAATCAATAATTACATTCACCTCTCCAAACTGCCACTTAAGTCAAGGGAAGACCGTGTTATAAACAAATATAAGTGCAAAAGAAAAGGTAATATTTGACTATGTGTGCTCGTGCAAACTTCAAATTGTAGCAGTTAGTTACTGAGGAGAGAGGTTATCATTCTGATGGGTGGTACATTAAGAGAAGAAAAGTATGTGTTTGTTTTGGATGAATTAACATACATTCTTATGAAATCAAATTACGTTACTGGAGGTACATTAGCAGCCATAACAGAGCTATACCAATTGAGTGACTTAACAAAGGAAATCTATTTCATTCTATTCAGGATCCTAAAAGACAAACCCAAAGATGTTGATTTCCCCTTAGCTTGTTTTAGGCTCTAATAAATAGCCTTCTGTGCTGTCATGTGATTGCCCCTGTCTCGTCATCTATTTAAATATTTTAATATGCATACAACAGTCACACTGGATTTGAAATCATTTAATGTGCTTATCACAAACTATTCACATGCTTGTAGATTTTTGTCTCTAAATACTATCCTATTTTGAAATGCTTGGAATTAGAACTTCAATATACTACTTCTGAAGAAACAGAACTCAATGTAAAACTCCCAGACTAATAAAATTTCCTCCAAATTGCACTCTTACTTCACAATATATTGTGAGTTAAATGTGAAGTTTTAATAAAATGCCAATCTCCAATTAGATAAAGTCATACAACTAATTCCTATGCAAAATAAAGATATTAAGGTAGATAAGTAAATTAAATAGACATAGGAAAATGAATTCTATAATATCTTTGTGCTTGTAATTTTATAGGCAGGACACATTTTGGCTCGAATGTTTGGTGGATGGGTTTGTATGCCTAAATCCTTTTTATTCACGTGACTCATGACTGATGGAAAAAAAAAAAGACTTCATGGTAATTCTAAACACAAAGCTGCCATAGTATCTTTACACTGTGATGGTGATTAATCTTGATTGTAAATCTGAATACATTTGAAACAATTCAAAATATTACTGGGCAATGCTATGAGGCATTCCACATGATCAAATCTAACCTTTAAGGCAAGAAGATCGCCCCTAAATGTATGCAATGGCATCCAGTTAATGGCAACCCAGATAAAAGGACTGGAAAGGAGAGAGGGAAGCTTTTACCTTTTCAGGGTGCTTGAATGTACTATTGCTAGCAAATCTACCCATCTTGTTGCTCTGTCATTCCTTCACTGGCGTAAGAGCCAGGTTCTTCAGGGTTCTAATGTAGATTAAAGACCAGTACCCTGCAGAAACTATTGAGACTTTCTTCACCAGATTGGGACATGTGAGAAGGCGAGCCATAGGAACTCAGCTTCTCATTTATGAAAGAACCATTATTGGACGACCTGGACCATAGCCTATTGGCTGGTTGATAAATACCCAATCATTTGTATTCCTTTAGAGAATCTGACTAATACAAGTACCTCTCATTCTTCCTCGAATATAAAGAACTTACTTATTCCCTTCCCACATACCTTTGGTTAAATATCTTTTTGTAGTCTTTCCAAGTGTTCTCATATAAAATAGTGTCCTCAAGGATTTTATGTTGAATTATACTTTTTTCTTTTTTTATTGGTTATTTTGTTTATTTACATTTCAAATGTTATCCCCTTCCCTGTTTCCCCCAAGAAATTTCCCCATTCCATCCCCCTCCCCTGCCTCCACGAGAGTGCTTCCCCAACCACCCACCTACCCATTCCCACCTCAAAACCCTATCATTCCCCTACGCTGAGGCATCAAGCCTTCACAGGACCCAGGACTTCTCCTCCCACTGATGCCAGACAAGGCCATCCTCCACCACATATACAGTTGGAGCCATGGATCTCTTCATGTGTATTCTTTGGTGAGTAGTTTAATTCCTGGGAGCTCTGAGGTGTCTGGTTGGTTGATATTTTTGTTCCCCCCGTGGGGTTGCAAAAACCCTTTAGCTCCTTCAGTCTTTCCCCCCAACTCCTCCATTGGTGTTCCTGTGCTCAGTTCATTGTTTGGTTGCAAGCATCCACATCTGCATTGGTAAGGTTTTGACAGAGCCTTTCAGGAGACATCTACATCAGGTTCCTGTCAGCAAGCACTTAAGCAACTGTCTGGGTTTGGTGGCTGCACATGGGATGGACCCCAAGTTGGGATAGTTCCTGGACAGACCCTTCCTCAGTCTCTGTTCCACTCCTTGTCCCTGCATTTCCTTTAGACATGAGCATTTCTGGGTTAAAATTTTGTGACGTGTGGGTGAACCCATCCTTCAACCTGGGACTTGCCTATCCTCTGGATAGGGTCTATATAGGTTCTCTCTCCTCTTTGTTGGGTATTTCAGCTATTGTCATCCCAGTTGAGTCCTGGGAGCCTCTTGGTTTTCTGACATCTGGGACTTTCTCATGGCTACCCCAATTCTCTATCCCTCATTGCTACATACCTCTGTTCAATTTCCTGACCCTCTGTACATCTACCCTGTCTCCACCCACACCTAATCCTGCCTCTCTTTGTTTTCCTCTCCTCTTTCCCACCCTCTACCTTCCATGATTATTTTGTTCCCCCCTCCAAGTAGGACTGAGCCACTCACACTTTGCTCTTCCTTTTTCTTGACCTTCATATGGTGTATAAGTTTTATCATGGGTGTTCTGAGCTTTTTTCTTAGTATCCACTTGCCAGTGAGTACATACCATGTGTGTTCCTTTGTGACTGTGTTACAGTTGTGTTACAGTGTTGTCTCAGAGTAGAACAACAAGCAAGATGAAAAACTATGTTTCCTTCCGTGGATTTATAGATATCATTATATAGTTTTCCATTGGATGGCATTACTCCATTATAGCATGCAATATATGGTTAGTGCTTTCCATTGAAGTAAACTCATAAATTAATTAAAATAAAAAATGAAAACTCTTTTATTCCAATGTGCTAACTTCATAATGCATTCGAATTATTAGCTCTAAAACACTGCTTTGAATAAGTTAAAAGCAGTAATTATGACACTCAGGAACAGCTCCTGCTTATTTATTTATGACTTTATAATTTACCTTTTAGCATTTAGGAGTTATGAACCTAACACCGAAAAATTCATCAGATTATTAGCGCATTATGAAAAGTGATCAAATGAGCTCAGATTTCCAATGAGGGACAAATTTCAATACTTGAACATTAATCTTTTACATATTGTTAAGGAATTTACTGCACATTCAAACAAGAGACAAAAAAAAACACTGACCAAATTTTTTCTAATTTTATTCTTATATTTTTCAATAAAAAATAAACAAAGCAAGATGGTAAGCATGCAGATGGAAAGGGTTAAACAAACACAAGCAAAACCCATGTTTCCATAATCAACTGAGACAGAGAGGAATGATTGATTAAAAAGCTCCAAGCTCCTAATTAGAGTCACATAATACCAATGTCTATTAAAATAACTAACTAAACATTATATTTGTGCCTCTAAATCCATATTTTTGAATTATTTGATGGAAAAAATAATATAGACCTTTATCTCAAATTTGAATTATCTCAAATTACAAGCATAGATCCTTGACAGCATTAATTAATTTAACTATCTTTAGGAATTTAGATTTACATTTGAAATATATTTTGTCATAATTGCAGATAGTATTTTGAAATTTTTGTACATTTATTTTATTTGTTTTTAGGAAATCACCTTTCATATTATTTTTTGTTTTATTAAAAATAGATTTTATTCACACAATGTGTTCTAATTAAAATATTCCCTCTCCCAAGTTTCCTCAATTTCTATTCGGAACCCCTGTCATCCAGGTCAACATCCTTTCTGACTCTCCTTATTAAACAAACAATTATTTAGTGAATAATAATAACATAAAGTAAAGTAAGATTAAACCAACAATTCAGAACAGGACAAAACAAATAAAAGAAAAAACTCAAAGATAAAGGACAGAAAACCCACAGACATAGAGACACACACAATTTTGTACACATAGCAATTCCAGAAAAATCAAAACTAACAGACAAAACTCCATAAATTTTTTGTCATTTAATTATTTATTTATTTACACTCCAGATTTTATTCCCTGCCCCTATCCACCTCCAGCTGTTCCACATCCCATACCTTCTCCCCTGTCCTCACTTCCCACTCCTCACCCAACTAGACCTCTAAACTCCCTGGGGCCTCCAGTCTCTTGAGGGTAGGGTGCATCTTCTCTGACTGAAACAAAACCTGGCAGTACTCTTCTCTATGTATGTTGGGAGCCTCATATCAGCTGGTGTATGCTACCTGGTTGGTGGTCCAGTATTTGAAAGATCTCTGGGGTCCAGGTTAATTGGGACTGCAGGTCCTTCTACAGGGTCACCCTCCTCCTCGGCTTTTTCCAGCTTTCCTCTAACTCAAACACAGAGATCAACATCTTCTGTCCATTGGTTGGTTGCAAATATCTGCATCTGACTCTTTCAGTTGCTTGTTGGCTCTTCCAGAGTGCATTCATGATAGGTCCATTTTTGGGAGTGCTCCTTAGCCTCAGTAATAGTGTCTAGCCTTGGAACCCCTCCTGGAGCTGGATCCCAATTTGAGCCTGTTGCTGGAACTTCTTTTCCTCAGGCTCCTCTCCATTTCTATTTCTGCAGTTCTGTCAGACAGGAATAATTATGGGTCAGAGTTTTGACTGTGGCATGACAAACCCCTCCCTCACTTGATGCCTTGCCTTCCTGGTGGAGGTGGGCTTAATAAGTTTCCTCTCCCCAGTGTAGGGCATTTCATCTAAGGTCCTTTGAGTCCTGAATCTCTTATCTCTCAGGTCTCTGGTGCATTCTGGAGGGTCCCACCAACCTCCAACCTCCAGAGGTTGCCTGTTTCCATTCTTTCTGCTGGCCTTCAGGGCTTCATTCCTTTTCCCTCACCCAATACCAGATCAGGTTCCCCTTCCACCTATCCCCTGTCTACTTTCCCTCCCTGGTCCCTCCCTCCCTTCCTCATTGTGATTGCTTTCTTCTTCCCAACTGGGACTGAGAAGTCCTCACTTGTGCCCTTCAGCTTGTTGACCTTTTTAGTTCTGTGAACTCTGTCTTGGGTATTCTGTACTTTTCTTTCCCTTTTTTGTCTAATATCCTAAGATTTAAAAAAATTAAAGAAGTAAAATAAAAGTGAATGTACTGACACATAATTATGATGCTAACAGCATACAAAGGGTCAATTGAATTCATTTTGTGTTGGCCAGCTAATGCTAGGCATGCAGTCTATACTTGAGGGCTTCATGAAAACACTGAAACTCCATCTTACAGCCGTCAACTGAGGGATAGATCTATCTCAACACCCAGCTGTAACGTTACTAAACATATATCCAAATGATCCTCTACTATACCACAAGGACACTTGCTTAACTGTTTATAGCAACCATATTCATAACAGCAAGAACCTAGAAATTACCTAGATGTCTCTCAACTGAAGAATGGATAAAGAAAATGTTTGCACAGTGGAATATTACTCAGCCATTAAAAACAATGACATCATAAAATTTGTAGACAAATCGTTGGAGCTAGAAAATATCATCCTGAGAGCAGTAACCCAGAATCAGAAAGACATTGTATGTTCTCAATTATAAGTAGATATTACTCATAAAGTATAGGATAACCTCACTACAATCCATAGACCCATAGAAGCTAAGTAACAAGGAGGGCCCAAGGGACCATACTTGTATCTCACTGAGAAGGAGAAATAAATTAGACCTCAGGTATGGATGAAAGGAGGGAACTGTACGGGAAAGGGGTTGGATGGGAACAGGATGGACCAGGTGGAGAGAAGGACAGTAGAGAGAGTACTGGAACAGTCAATTGGAAAGTGGGAAGGGGGTATCTTTGGGATGAGCTAGAAACCTAGGACAATGGAAATGGCCAGGATATATGAGGGTGATCCTAGCTAAAAATCCTAACAAGGCGGGATATGGAGCACGAACTGTCTATGTCCTACAACCAGACAAGATTTCCAATGGAGGAATTGGGTACAAACCCAGCCACAAAATCTTAGACCCACTATTTGTCCTGCCTGCAGTATTAGCAGAGATGGGGGATGGAGCAGAATTTGAGGAACACATCAACCAATGATTTTCCCTGGTTGAGAGCCATTTTATGAGATAGAGCCTATCCCTGACATAATTGATGATATTCTGCTGTTCTTGCAGTTATGAGCCTAGCATAAATGACACCTGAGGGGCTTCATCCAGCAACTACTGGAAGCTGATGCAGTAACCCACAGCCAAACATTGAGTGGCACTTGGGAAGTCCTGGATGGAAGAACAGGCAGAAATATTCAGGGAGCCATACATGTCAAGGACACTGCAAGAAAACCTGCAGAGTCAACTCACCTGGGCATGGCCATGGAGGCTCATGGAGACTGAACTGCCAACTAGCGAACATAAATAGGACAGATTTTGGTCCTTTGAATATATGCATCAGTTGTACAGCAGGGTCTTCATGTGGGATTGCTGAGACAGGAGCAGGGACTTTCTCTGAACACATTGATGAACCCCTTTCACCTTACTGGGCTGCTTTGTCTAGTCTCATTGGAAGAGGTTGTATCTAATCTTACTGCAGATTGATATGTTGGGGCTGGTTGATGTCTCTGGGAAGCCTCCCCTTTTTTTGAAAAGGAAACGGGATGGATGGGGGAGGGGGCAAAAGAGGGAAAGACTGGGAGTAGAGAAGTAGGCGGAGAAGCTGTTATCACGGTGTAAAATGAATAAATAACTTAGTCAATTTAAAAAAAAGATAAGAGTTGTTTCTGAGGCTTAGGCATGCTTTTGGTTCCAGGAAGACAGGCCCCCACATGCATTGACCAACTTAATTGCCTTCTAGGCCCAGATCTTGCACTTTGAGTCTGTCTCCCACTACATATCCTCCATTTTTGATCTGCTAGAGTGAGTGAAGAACAGTTCCTGCAGAACCAGATGTCATCAATGAATAGAGCTGATCCGGGGCCAAGCCACCTGGCCACAGCCTAAAACCACTGTGGTTACAGCCTGAGAAGCATATCCTGATAGGAACCAGTGAGCATGGGAAAGTGGTGCTGCGTGAGTCCTACAAACACAAAAAATGAACCAAGCAAGCCTCAGGGCTGCAACATAGAAAGCAAGGAGGCGTGTGACAAGAGTGAGCTTGCACAGAACCTGCACCTAGATGCTCTGTGGTACTGCAAGATCACTGATTCTGACAAGTGTGAGCAATGTTTCAGTATTTGTGATGTGTGAGAAATCAGGAACCCTGGACGAGGCCAAGGACTCATTGCAATGAATGTTTGCATTGTAAATCTGATTTATCACAAAATATACCATGTGACACAGTGCAGTTTCTAATGTGATTATGATGAAGGAACGTGAGATGGAGAGGAACAGTGAGGGACTCATGGAGAGAAGCAGAATGTGGAGGCACAAAGGCTGTAGAGATGATAGTTCTGAAAGAGCTGATGAATGTGTGAAAGACTGGTGAACTTGTCATTGCCCACTATGGCTGACAGAGTGGTGGTATGTTCAGCAGCCTGGAGTTTGCACTCTGACTCAGCATCCTAGCACATTGCTCTGCTGCAAGATTGCCCTGTTTGAGCCATGGCAGAGTGTCCAAGAAGAATAATGGTTTGTTTTCTAAATTGAACCTCCTCAAAAGACTTCTATGGTCCATTCTACTCCTGAAGGTAGGCTAGGTTCCTATCAGTCATCTGCTGATTCTAGCTGTGTTAAAGCCAGAGATTTATATGGTTGTCTGTGGTCCCATAGCAGCTGGGTAACAGTGCTGCTGTGCCTTAGCCAAGTTACCACAGAACGCCATATTGATGTCTTTGATTTGGGTGCTTTTCTGATTTCCATAGGCCATCCTTCCACTACATGCAAGTGTGTGTGTGTTTGTGTGTGTGTGTGTGTGTGTGTGTGTGTGTGTGTGTATGTGTGTGTGTATGTGTGTGTGTGGTGAGGGAACTTTGTAGCCACCTGAGGACATGCTGATGTTTGGGTCCATGCTGGCTTCAAGGGCTATGTTTGTTTGGGTCAGTAGTCCTACAGCAGCCTGGTTCTGTGTTGATGAATGTGGTCCTTGTTACCACATCTGCCAAACAGATATCCATGGTCTGTGCTTCAACCTAAAGCCATGTTGATATCTGTGGGCTGTGCTGACACCAGGGCCATATGATGTGAGTGGCCTGTACTGCCACCTGATGCCATGGTGATGTTTGGCTCCATGTTGCTGCAGTGCCGTAAGTTCCAGGAATGTAACTTCCAGTCAATGATACAGAGATTATGGAATCTCAATAATTGCTTTATTTTTTGATACTAGTATTTTTATTTGGAAAAGAGTAGGTAAACAATGTCATGTTTGATATATTTAGGTTGACTGTGCAATTTTGAATGTCAATGAGGTAGACGTAGAGATATCTGAACAGGAGAAAATGCCTTCATCACGCAGAGATGTACTCAGAAGCTTAGCACTTCTAAGTAGTACAAATAAATGCATTCTATACTGTGAGAGTCCAAGCATCAAATGAGCAGACAAAAGTTCAAGGATCTCTGATGGAAATAACTAGGACACTCTAAATATAGACTCCTGCTTCCTATATGGGACCTATTTGATCAGAACTTCCAGGTGGTAAGGATAAAGACTATATTTAAAACAATTTCCTTAAGTGAATTGTCAGTGTAGCCTAATTTGCGAATGATTGCTTTTAAATGAAATTAACTCTATCACAGGGTCCCACGTTCCACTCAGTGCTCTACTATTATCTGCTACAAAAATAGAGAAATCATAGGCTAGACATATAGAGGGAATCTGCTTCTCTTTAGTTGTGAGGATAATGCATGTGTATCCACAGACAGAGCTCATAGCAATACTGTGTGAAGCTAGTAAGGGCAAGGAGTTTGGGTCTACATCATTCTAAAGCTAAAGTAGCAGTTGTTGTTCAGCTATAGGTGACTCTTACCCTACAATAAAGGGTTTAGGCATAAACATTGTGCATGTTAAATGCTTAATGATGTACCGATGTGGATTGAAATAAATACCTTGAAACTATTGGTTGATTTCAGTCCCTAATATCTCCTTCTGATGTCCTTACACTTCATTAATCACACAACAAGGAAAATAGGGTAACCTCTTTTTATGTTTTCTGACCTAATATTTGCATAATTATAATTCTATGTGTAAGGAAACAAATATACAGATTGTGCAATTAAAATTTTAATAGTCATTGTGCAATGAGTCACTTATTGCTCAGATAATTGTGGTGGACACTGTGCATTATTGCTTTCTCTGTGAATGTCACTGTGTCCAGAAATCAAAGAATGGTTAGCTATGTTTAGTATATGGTGATTGAATTCTTGGTATCTTGAAATAATCAGCCTCCAGTTGGTAAATTATTTTACTCCTCAGTAAACATGCAACTGCCTCAGAATTTTAAGAACAATGACAGCTGATTTCTTTTTACTTTTTATTATCCAAGAGAGAGTTCCTTCAAATGATGTCTCTGAGCAATTTGTCACAAAAGTACCTGCCAAATGGATGTGCTCTATTTGGCTGACTTACAGTTTGAGCAAGCAACTTTTAGTTTCAGTGCCAAGCATCTTCAGCCTTTATTTTCAAATCATATTCTCCATCCTACATTTCACTCTCGTTTTGAGGACTTTCATATGCAATATTACATAATATAGCTTTCTTGCCATCTGGCCAGTAGAGAAATGAAGGAATTGTAAAGGATGTGGGAACGAGGTGGCACCTTTATTTCTAAGATGTCCTTGAGTGTTTTCTCATTGCTCAGCGAGGACAGTTCTTCCTGAAGTGCTTGATCTGTACTGCCGCTGAAAGTTAACAAATGGAATGGTGCTCAAGACAAGAAATATCTGGAGTGTTCTGATTTTACAGTTATGTTTTAGTTTTCCAAGGAAAGATTGCATTTATTTAAACATTTTATCTTTATGAACATTTACATTTAGATCAATGTTTTTTTAAGATTTGTGATATAAATGAATCAAAATAAATTAACGTTCTTCCCAATTTATGTTCTCCATAGATAAAATTTCCAGACACTAAGTGAAATTAGGGAAGGGCAGTACCTTTTGAATTCTCACACATAATGATGAATTTGACTAATGTTAACTTTTTCAAATATGATACATATTTTATTTGACAAAGCTTCTGCACATGGCCTGATTTTTGTGATTGTACAAAGTCTTCTTTTTCAAGTGTGTTTCTTTTTTTAATAATTTATTTATTTTTTTCAAATCATAATGTATTAACACGGGGTTATAAACACAGAAAGCCAGGACGTGGGGAAGGGGATGACTCAAGTATATTTCATATATATATACAGTTTTGTACAACAGAAATTAGGTTGATAAAGCAGTAAGGTTAATAGTAACAGCCTATAGGATTCCTCTGCTTCCCCAAACTGTGTTCATACTTATTTGCAAAATACCTCTCTTAAAAAAATCTCCTTTGACTGTGCTAAGATGATCATGGAACCTGCTTCAAGTCATTATAGAGACTGATATAGATTTAATGCTGAAATTTCTAGTTATTTATAAACTTGGATACTATGTATCCCTAGAAATTTCTTCCTATATTAACACTATTCAAAATTAACATTCCGTACACATCAGCATCTTTTTTTCTCACTTAATATATCCTGGTTATTGTTACCCTTCTCTATTCCTCCAACCTCCCCTCAGTTCCAGATGTTCCCCCTTTCTGTCTTTCATTAGAAAATCATGAGCAAGGAAATGGCTTCTAAGGGATAATAATAAATAAAAATTAAAACAAATGCATATATTAGAATAGAACAAAACAAACAAACAAACTAGAAGGAAGATAATCCAAGAAAAGGCAGAAGAAACAAATATAGATGCGAGATCCACTAGTTCATATAATTAGGAATCCCATAAAACCACTACCCTGCAATCCATGATATGTATATAAAGGTTCTATAGGTTAAGGAAAGAACACACACTCACAAACACAAACACACACACACACACTCACACACACACACACACTGTATATATATATATATATATATATATATATATATATATATATATATATATATATTTAAAAAAAGCTCTGATATGTCATTATGTGACAAGAAACTTCCAATCAATGATGCCATTGAGTTATATTGATCTGGCTATCAACTGCGAGATATTCAGCCTATCCTTAAGGGTACCTTGTTTCTTCAGTGAGACACCTTAGAAAAATTAAATTCTTATTAGAAAGTGATTATTCATTTAAGATTAACACTGGATTAGAGATAGTTATATGGCCAGGTCACTCAAATTTAGGACCCCCTATGGTGAAGATCTGTGTAGGCACTGCCCATCCTGCCTCAGTTTCTGTGAGTTCATATGTGTGTGCATCCTGTTGGTTGAAAATCCATGCCCTCCCTTGGTGAGCTCTATTGCCTCTGAATCTTACACTACTTTTCCCTCCTCTTACATAGGTAGCCTTGAGCCCCAGGAGGATTTGATAAAGACATATGATTTAGGGATGAATTTTCCAAATTGTCTCTTTCCCTGTGTTATGTCTGGCTGTGGGTCTATTTGTTTCTTCCCATCTGAAGGAGGAAGAAGCCTCTCTGAAAATGGCTTAGCAAGACACTGATCTATAAACATAGCAGAATGTCATTAGGAATCTTTCAATTGTTTTATTTTTGATTGTTTCTATTTTATCAATTTTAGCAAGCAATTTGATAATTTCTCGTCAACTTCTTTTAGATATGATTTCTTCATTTTGTTCTAGAGATTTCAGTTGTAATGTTAAGTTATTGTTGTCAGATTTTCCTTCCCTTTATCTTCATTGTTTTAATGTAGGCATTTACAAACCACTGTCATTGTGTCTTATTAGTTTGGGTATGTTACATTTTTTTTTCATTCATTCTCCAAACTGTTAATTTCTTTTTTTGTCTCATTTTTCATTCAGTAGTGAATCGGTCCTTTTCCATGAGTTTGTAAGCTTAACATCCTTGTTATTATTCAGGGTTACCATGGTGGTCAGGTAGGATTTGGGGTGTTATTTCAATTAACTAATATCTATTGAGATGTACTTTCTGTTGAAGAATGTAGCCAATTTTGTTTTAAATTTACATGAGGTGCTGAGAAGGGTATATTATTTTGTGTTTGGGTGAAATATTCCATAAATATACGTTAGGTCCATTTAGGTTATGATGCCAGTTAGTTAGTGCAAACATTTCTCTGCTTATTTTTGTTTCTGGATTACTTGTTTATTGGCAAGAATGGAGTACTGAAGTCTTACACTATCAGCATGTGAGGGTTAATACATTTTTTAAAAGGAATAGAATCAAGTTTTGGTTACCTAACTCGGAGTAAACAGAATTCATTATGCTCAAACCAGTACTATCCAGATGTCTGCATCTAGTGACCTTATTCTTCAACTTTTTTCTACATCTGGCTATTTTTTTTAAATATGTAATTTACTTGCTCTCTGATGTCTGTCAGAACATTTTAATTGCCGTAGTTCAAGTCCTGCAATTTTACGTTAGATGAATGAATAAACTTTCAGGTAACTAGCTACAGAGTCTGACATTAATCACTCAGTTTCCCAGGCTTAACACCATGCCCTCTATGAGATCAAATTCAAAATATCCCCAGACAGTAGTAGTTTTTCTCACCTTATAAGAGCAGTTCTGGAATATCCATTTTGAAATTTCTTTGCTGATATTTTTATCACAAAACTACTGGTTACAGTACAACCTTCAGTTCCTCTTGCTTAAGCCCCAGCGTGCTTTCTTTGTTGTTCCTTAAAACCATTGATTCTACTTTTTTCCTTTATTATAATAAATATTGCATGTTTTATCTTGCTTCTAATGCTTATCTCCAGTATATAATGTATAGATAAGAATTTTTATATATTAGATTTTGAATTAATATGCTGTAATTCAAAAGCTCTCATAAGATTGACAGATTTTACATGGACACCACACACACACACACACAGAGAGAGAGAGAGAGAGAGAGAGAGAGAGAGAGAGAGAGAGAATATAATTTTCATGTGTTGTGAAACCTATGCTAGCTTTTATCAGGATAAAATTATATTTACATAACCTTAACACTACCTCCTCATACCAATACAATGTTACAAAGTTCATGTGAGATATTTTATAGTTGAGTGATTTAGTTTAATTTCTGTTGCTACAATGAAATAACCTTATAAAGAGAAACCTAGGGGACATAGGATTTATTTTACCTCACAAGTCCAGACAATTACATTAAATTATTTTTGAGGCAAGTTTAGGCATTAAGAACTTAATCAGCTGGTAACATCACACCACAGTCAAGATTGTTGGGAAGGAATGCACACATGATGTCTTTTTGCTTGTTTGTGTTTAGCTAAACTTCTCCATGCATGTACAGCCTAGGACTTCATGCCCAAGGAGTGGTGCTTCCAATTTTTCTCACATAAATTAATATAACTAATACAGTCACACACAGACATGACCAAAAGCCCAATCCCTGTGTAGGCTATTCTTTAGAAAGACTCTTTCCTTGCTTGGATGTTTGTGCAATGTGTGAAAATGGAAACATTATAGAGTCCTAAGGAAAGGATTCATTCATGGAACGTGAAATGTCTACTGTAGGATTCCTGAGTGGCAGTAGAAATTTTGGAGGGTTTTTTTTATGTCTGAGACATTTGAGTTATTGATAACATTTAAAGATGAATTGAATGAATTTTGCATTCAAAAAATTCTACAGATATTTCATCCTGTTTCATTCTGTTCTGTAAGTATTTCATCCAAGTTGAAACATTTTTTTCCAGAAGATAGTAGAGAGTCTTAAAAGTGTTAAGAACCTCAGAAATATTACATGAATCAGTAGTCTCGGAGAGACTATATTATTCCTTAGAAGATATACAAGCAGCAGTCTACTTTGGGGAAGAAGAAACTTCAGTAGAGCTGTCTGAACATTGCGGAGGGAACCCAAGTGATATCAGTTTCATGAATTATCACTTATTCTGGGGTGCCATTTCCATGATGAATCTGTCTTTCAGTCATTCATTCTTCTATAAATAACCACTCACCAAGCTTATGTAGTGAACTCTAATAACCTTATCGATTTGCTAATGTAGTCTCTGATAGAATTTTTTTGAGTTTATCATTGGCATTTAGTCTGAACCAAATAATTCTTTTTCCTTTATGGTTATTTTAATATTGTTAGAGTAATGAAAGTTGTTATATTGTATCTTCATTCATCACCCATATATGCATTCATTCATGTAACAGATTCAATGGAATTTCTATTGGGGTTTGGTCTGGGGCTGTTTTGTATTCACATGTTAAATACTGGCCCCCAAGATATAGTTGCCTCAGTGAACATTAGCAGCGGATATATGGAGAGGATAAATTGAGGTGAAGATTTTGTGTATATTTCAACTGGAAAAGAAACTATGTCTTACTTTCAAATTGGTAAAATTTACATACGACAGACGAAGACCCCCTGAAAATTTTGGCTCCAGAGAGGAAGAGGTAGAGATTAAAAGTACCAAGACACCTAATGTATTTTCTGATTCCTCTATATGGGAACAGCTCTGAAAACTTGCTGAAACGTGAAAATGTATATTGATTACAAAGTCCAGAGGACTTATCACACCATTCTTTAGAATGGCATTGATAAAAATTTTTATAAAACTTTAGTCACAGTCCAACACAACTTATAAGAAGGACCAATGTCCTTTACTTGCTCAAAAAGAAAAATAAAAAATCTTCCTTAGCTGATCAGTGAAGCTTGCACATTTCATACATGTGTTAATAAGTTATGATATATTACTTATGAAAACTTACATGTTCATAAGAAAACATCTAGGTAAACATGCCTGACAAGACTCACACTCAAAGAGGCTGAAATGCTGAGACATATTGTTCAACACCCTGCCTGAGACTACCTCAGACTGTCTCAATGCTGTCTCCTCAAAAGACTTGTTTCCAGTACAGCTTGAAAGAAAGTTGCTGGCCCCAGATGACTTCAGTTCTTCCAGCTGACCAAAACAGCACTTCACTTAAGTCTGGATTTATTCAGCATGTAGAGGCTAGACAACAAATGCTACAGCTAACCTTCATAAGGCTAACAATTTTTCCAATCTTCTTACCCTCCACCAAAAAGAATACTATGTTCCAAATCAGCAGAAAGCAATTTTATGAGAACCATGTCCTGTTAGCTTAGAGCAGGTGAGGTAGGTTTTGGTCATTCTATTTAATGATGGATATTTGTCATTATAAGGGGTTGATTACATATTATTACATGGTCTTGATAAGGGAGAAAACAAGGTTTAGAAATTTAGACTCAAGTATCTCTCCCTTTTTCTTCTCTCTGTCCTTCTTTAGCTCTTAGATAGAGAGTAAAGTGTTTAGAGGGAAAAAAAGGATATAAAGGATATAAGAATATTATAGAAATAATAAAAATGTATAGATTATTGAATCTAGTCCTAAACCAAAATATATTTTATAAATTATACTATATGTTATTTTGGTATATATATGTTGCATCTGCTTTCACTACATTTCTATAGATTCTTGTATATTGATGGAATAATTAAGGTAATTTTTGTTAATATAATATATATGTGTATATATTTTCAACTCTTATTTGACATACTGCACATACATAGATGATTTTGTAATAATGTAATGTGAAATTCTAGTCCCTTTTAAAGCTGCAATTCCAAACTGTCTCAAATAATTAAAAAATGAAAGTTAATAGTCAGACAGTCAAACTCATGGTCATGATAGATATTAGTGTGTTTTATAACAAAATTGTTTTCTAGGTTGAACAGATAGCAAGTAGCTAAAAACAATTAAAACATAACTATTCAGATAAACTACAAATAAGTAGGTCTTCAAAACTCTAAGAGATTTTTAAAATGTTTTTATGAATCTAAGCCTTTTTGAACAATGATATATCTGGTCTTTGCAGCACCCTTATTTCTACTTCAAAGAATATGATGCATATCATGAAACCTTCTTACAGAGTTTGCCTTTTCCAAAGCTGCCTCTGAGCAAAAACATCTTTCAACAATAGACAGAATTCTGTCTAAAACGGGTAAAACCTGGTCATAGGGAAGTTGACTTTGCAAAGAAAATATAAGGCAACCTCTGGATAATTCTTGCTTCACAAAGGTCTGTCAGATATTCTGGGCCAGGAGATAGAGGATAGATGCTCCAGTGCTTTAGAGAAATTCGGCAGACTTCCAGCCAGCTCATCTGTCGTTTTTGCAGTGTTGACTACTTATCTGTACTTCCTGCATACTCAGATAATAATTATTCATTCTCAGGTATCTGATGATATAGTCTCACAATTAAGCCTAAGTTGTTTAGACCATTCCACCTGAGTATCCATCCCATGTGCAGTCACCTAAGGTAGATGCTGATGTGGATGTCAGGAAGTGCATGCTGATAAGAGCCTGATATAGATGTCTCTTTAGAGGTCTGCAAGAGTCTGACATATTCAGAGGCAGATGCTCACAGCTAGCCATTGAACTGATCATGGGGTTCCCAGTGAAGGAGTTAGAGTGAAGACTGTTGGAGCTGAAATTGTTTGCAGCCCCATGAGGAGATCAACAATACCAACCAACCAGAGCTCCCAGGGACTAAACAACCAGCCTTGGAGCACTTAAGGAGGAATCCATGGCTTCAGCTGTATATGTAAGGATGGAGAGCCCTGCTGGGCATAGGTGGGAGAAAAGATACTTGGTCTCCTGAAGGCTGGAAGCCCCAGGAGGTGGGAATTTGAGGATGGGGAGGTGGGAGTGGGGGGGGGTAAATAGGGGTATATGCACAGAGAAGCAGGAGGAGGGGTGAGGGAATGGGGGTTTCTGGGTGGGTTGGGTATGGGGGTAAAGGGATAACATATGAAATGTAAATAAAGCATCCAATAAAATAAAAATAAAAAAATAAAAAAAATTTAAAAAAGATGTTCTTAGATCTTAAAAATGTTTTTAGATTAGTAATAAAGTGTATGATAAAAAATGACTTAGGAATGAAATTCTGAACTCACCAAGATAGAATAATTAATAAAATGCTTTACCCAAGTTGCCAAATACAGACAGACTGGCCCTTATGAATGTAAATCTTATCAAGTAGTTTTCATAATTGTTTCATAATTGTTCTTACTGAATATTGTTTATGATTATAAGAGAATGAGCCATTTAATTGAGACAAAACGGAAAATGTTGGGGTTGCCCCTGTGCTGCTATGTGTTCAAATGCTAAATATTGGCATACAGAAACTGATTGTCCTTTGACAGATTCTCATATATACCAAGTGATGCTGTGAAAACTTTTTCCACCAATTTAAATTTATTGGTTAAATAAAAGTGGCTACAACCAATGACTGAGGATATAGATGTAGATAGGGATTCAATTACTGGGCAGGGGAGTGCAGGTAGAGGGAGAGGGGGAGGCAGAAGGGGAGGCAGAGGGGAAAGGAGAGGGGGAGGGGGAGGGGGAGAGGGAGATAAGGAGGAGGAAAAGAATGCAAAAAGAAAAAAGAAGATGAAGAGAGGAGAAGGCACCATGAGGCCAGAGGAATCATGAGCACATTGCCAGAGAATTGTATCCACAGGCTGATGGATCAGAAATAACCTGGGCAAGGCCCAAACAGCAAGTCCTTGAGGAGCACAGCTATGGAATTAAGAGTCTAGCATGTAGAAAAATAGACTAGTGGTAATTCACCCAGTAATCGTACTAGAGCTGATTTTAAAAATGCATAGGATTTTGCCTTGATTGTTGGAGAGGTAGGCCGGGTCATACTAATAACTAATAGAGTTTCTTAAAATTCATTTACATCCTCTCATACTCCACAGTACTGTACAGTACACTGGGTTTCCTGTGCTTATATTCCATACTACATTCAGAGAGTAGCTATTCTTAGAAGTAATTAGGTCTTGTAATCAAGGTACTTGAGAGTTGACTGAGAAGTTATACTGTAAGCTTGATATTAAATTTGACCATAGAATAAAACCCTGTCAAACAAACAAACAAACAAGCAAACAACACCAAATCAAACCAAAAATCAAAACAAAAAGCAAAAAAAAAATGGAACTGACAAAATGATACTGTAAGTTAAAAAACTTTCCTCTCACCTTCATTTGCAAATACATACACACACACACACACACACACACACAGAGAGAGAGAGAGAGACAGAGAGACAGAGAGAGACAGAGACAGAGACAGAGACAGAGATTCATATAGGGCAGAAGCATAGTTGACAGTTGTCAGAACATTTATAAATATTATTGAAATCGCAGGTTCTTATATTTTGTAAATATCTAGAAGTCAGGAGGTGCATTCTCCTAAAAGAACTGAATCAGATTTAGAAACACAGCAGGCTTTAGTGAATGAAGTGCGTCCCAGCATCTCTTATGAAATACAATCCTCTCTTCAACATTCTTCCCCAGAAGATGTCTACCCCAACATCATAGTTGCGTATTTGGTTTGTCAGGAACACTTCTCTGACTATTTAAATAATCTCTTTTTCCTAGTGTTTGAAAGTTTCATACATGCATATATTGAATAAATGCTAAAATTACACACACACATACACACACACACACACACACACCAAAATTGCTATTTCTTTTACCAAGATATATTAACTTACATTTTATTCCTGAATCTAAGGTCTGTAGCTTGCTTTTCTTAGAGCTTACATTTTAGAAAACTTGATGTTTTAAATTCTTCATCAGTTCTTTTGAGATATAAATCTTCACTACCTTGCCTCTTGTTAGTTTCATAGCACAGGAACATTTTTTTCTCAAGGACTTAGGAGCTGTTTCTTTGAAAATAACAGCAGGAGGATGTGCAGCCTCTACGTGGTACTTCTCTTCAGTTCTCTGGAGCTGCCCTCTATAAGTAGCCCTTAATAAACAGATTGCCTGATCATCCTGCCTGGCCTACTCTGCAATATATTTGAGCATCTCTCCCTTATTCACGACCTTCAAATAACTCTACACTTTTGTCTTTCTGGAGTTTTCCCTTTCCTACTGTGTTAATCTGGAATAAGTTCTGCATCTAATTTATAACTCTTCTAATTGTAAATTTCTCCCCAAAAAACTGCATGTACATTTTCTTACACTGTTGCTACTTAAAAAAAAAGGCTCTCTGTTTGTGTTTATAGCTCAGAGTTCTTAATGGAATCACTTATGTGTTATACAATATTGATACCAAGGGAAAGACTCTTGTTTCTATACACAAGATTTCTCTAGAATCATCCTCTAACCAATATACTGAATTTTTTTTTTAAAAATTTAGTACCTCAGTAACTGAACAAAAGGAAGAATATCCCTACAAGCTGTGGGCACAGTGTTTCATGGACCTGACAACTTATTCTTAGGAAAGAGGGAGGGGTGAGTTACCATTCTTTTCTGGAGTTCCATAAACTCTTGTCATTTCTTTTTATTGTCCACTATAATTAATTGATAAAAACTTGTTGCTGAAGAAACAACACATCATGGATGCCTGTGACAGAGAAATTAATATGAAACTACAAAGAAAATATCTTCTGCAGTAGCTAACTTTCATAGTGCTCGGAGAAGGAAAATATTACGTCTTACCTACATTTGAACTGATTTTTTTGAAATCAGTGTTGAAATGATTATTTTGTGGGATAGATATATGTTTTATGATAAAATTTGAGCTCTATACCAGAAAAAAAAATGAATCCATTCCTGGTACTTCAGACCTACTCAACAGCCCACTGGGAGTAGTTTATAGGCTCTAAGGGTTAACTTAATTCTTTGGTTTTGCATAATTGACATAAGGTGGGATTAACTCCTAAATATATATTCCCACACATAGACACTTATCATTTTCAGCCTTAATTAAAGAAGCCTTTCTTACAGTGAACTACTGTAAGATTTCTGAGTACACAAGATAAATGGTGGTTAAGTGGTCATTCATAAACATTATCTCTTGTAAGAATATTATCCCTTTCAAGGCTCAGTGAACACTGTGGAAGAGCAAACAGAATGAATATAAAACATAGAAAATAGAGAGACTCAAGAAATGACATTCTTCTGTGGGAAGGAAATACACAGCCATTATAATCTTGGTCTTTCAATAACTACAGATGATGACACAAGATATACACACGAATGAGTCCATTGACAGTCAGGCATCGATTGAGGAGAGGTTCCATTGACCTTACTACTCCTTTACGATTTATACTGAGAGATTCATGGAATGTGAAGCCACTGACTTCAGTTATTTGCCTACCAGTGATCTCACCAGACCCTAATGAGCAATTCTAATCCAATGGTGGCATAGATGGTCCTAGTAAAAAATGAGTCAAAAACAAGAAGTGAAAGTGATAAATCTGGGAAAAAGTATTGGTAGTAGGATTTGGTATGAATGAGAGGGAAATAGGAGAAGGAGGAATAATGAGTTTTCATAATGCATTGATCCCATATATGAAAATATTGATGCCTCACTTAATTAAAATGTACAAACCCCCACAGAACGTTAAGTGTGTGTGTGTGTGTGTGTGTGTGTGTGTGTGTGTGTGTAAGCAAACCCAAATAAAATGTAATGGTAAAAGAGAATAATATAGACTAATGACAGAATAATAATATAGAATAATTTCTTTCCTTTCTTTATATCACAGAATATCCAGTTCTTCAAGAAATCATGTCAAATGCTTTTATATTATTTCTGAATTTCTCCCTTATATTTTGAAGCTGGTCTAGATCTTCTTACATATAGTGTTCTCAGTCCATATTTGTCAGACATAGGCAACAAATCTATAACCTTTAAAGGAGGTCATTTACCATTGCATCATATTATGGAACATTGTAGTATAAATTGTGGATTTATATTGCTTTCCCTGCCAATGTTCTTAACAGACAAGTGATGTTTGAGGAGTTGGTGGTAACTCTCAATGAAGAAGACAACATAATTCTTGACCAGAGGGCAAAAACAATCACAGTCTTCATGCATTTATCTTATCATATTCAAATATTGCATCCCCAATGCTTTCAGGGTCGGAAGAATAAGTTCAGTTACAGAAGAATAGGTTTTTCATTTTGATAACTTGTGAGCACTATCTGGAAGAAGAGAACAATGTGAATGATAATGATTCTTTTATGCTTAAAAGACTAAAGGACAAGTTTTAACTTTTGTCAGACTGAGAAAGTGAAACTCTCAACTAAATATATAAAGAATATGCTATCACACTTTATAAAAGGGTTAAACACATTTTTTATGGCAATAGAAGGCAAATAACAGAAGAAATACATTAACTTTTAGCATCTATTGTAGTTTATTATAAGAATTTATGCAAGAATATGAATATCACTTAGTATACCATATAGCACCATATATTATAATACATTTAAGGATCATATTGTGAAATTTTATGCTAGTAAAGTACGACATTCTTCTGAGACTATAACTGGCTTATTTTTTTGTTACCTACGCCTAAATATCTTTTCCTTTGGAACCATTTCAATGAATTTTAGGCATCCAGTGAAGGAGTTTCATCCATTATCCTTCCTGTGACTGATAGTGTGAACTAACCATCAAGACTGACTTTATTTCACTTATAACATCTTTGCAAATAGACTTTCTACCACTCTCTTTGTCTATATTCTTCTGCTTTTGAATGCCAGTGGGGAGTGAAGTGCAAATGTCTTTCAGACTTCATTATTTTTTTCATGACTGACTTCTTCAAACGTAATAAAATGTATATGATAGAGAATTATTAAATAAAAAATGAGGAGTTTATCATAGAGGAAATATTACTTGTGGGTTTGTGTAGTACATGACTGGGAAAAGGGAGACCAGATAAACATAGTTCACAAAAGGCTACTCTTTCTTTTCTGACTTTAAACTATCATAGCTAGATCAGAAGAGATGGCTCAAAGAGCAATTATACTTGCCACCAAGCTTAACAAACTCGATGACTTGAATTTGATTCTCAGAACCTACATTGTGAAATGGAAGATATAACTCCCAGAAACTGTCCTCTGAATGTGATAGCCCCACTTCAATTTATAAGTGAATAAAAAAAAATTGTAAAATTTCCTTGCAAAATTTGAGCAAAATGCTATCATTGAAAAGGAAAAGGATAGATCAAAAGTGGAGAGATTTTTTTCCCATTTTTATTCCCTTTTCAGATTTATTTCACTTTTCCATGATAAAGTTTAGGAAAGTGTTTTTCTTTGGATGAAATAAAAATAAAACTTGAAATGATAGAGAATATATGTATTTTACACTCAGTTCATCTTTGCTTAATAAAATGGTAATTTGTTTTAAGCCATTCAACTCATGTCAAGACACCTTAGTCTGGACAATTAATGTACTGGCTGAATGAATAGTTAATATTTCTAGCTGATTCAGGTAAAGGAAGACACAGTTTTTCTACCTGGTCAGATTCTGTTTCATAAATGGCACCTTCTAAGTGCCCTAATAGAATAGAAGGAGAAAGGGTACACTTCCCTCTTATATTTTATTATCATTAGTTATATTCATAATTATAGGTTGGATTTCAGCATATGAATTTAGAGAGTACTAACATTTTTATTGTAACATCATAGAAAGGAAACCAGAAATTTGAGTACTAACATTTTTATTGTAACATCATAGAAAGGAAACCAGAAATTTTAGTGATACTGACTATACACAGGCGTCATTGTGCAGAACTACGTGAGATCAGGTTCACTGCTTTCCTTGACTTTTAATAATCTTTGTTCCATAAACTTTCAATGTAACATTGGGAGAGATGCCATTGCCACACTTTCATTCCTTTGTACACCTGTTGTGAAGTATAGTTACACATTTTGATAACATTTATAAATTTCTGAAACCCTAATGTCCATGCTTCATCATTTTTGATAAACATATCTAAATTGAAGGCAGTCAAAACCAGAACTAAACTGCTTCTAAAAACTACACATAGACCTCAAGCATGAAAATCTGATTGATATATATTAATTTAGATCATTGTTTTTTTTAAATAATTGGAGCTGATGATATTTTAGAATAAATATAATTACACTATATGCAGGACCATGAAAGGATGGCTTGGTTCCTGGTGGAGCACAGGCCTCAAACTCCAGACCCTAATAGGATGAAGATAGGTGTTTGGTGTCACTCCCAGACCCCAGGCTCCTGACACAGGGCCAAAGACTTCCATTAATCCACACCTTTCAGTCACGTAGGACAATGCCTCTACCGCCCCCTCCACAGGTAGAGGGCATGAGGCCTCAGGGCCTCTAGAGATCTCCATATTAATAAAATACCTAAAGGCAAGAAGGCATAGCCAATTAAGTATTTCCCCCCAAAACCTTCCTCCCTCCCTATTTCCTCCCTATTTAACTCAAGTTTGCCGTGAGAAGGGGGGGAGTACAACCAGATTCATCCACTTTCTGCCATGACAATAAACCTTTAAAACCATGGACTTCCTCGTGTCTTTGGGGCCCTGCCTTGGAGAACCTTGGAGAAGGCTTTTAACTAGTGAGCTGATGCCACTGCCTAATCCACCAGTCCAAGCAAGCCAGCCTTAATACAGCCAAGAGAGTGCTGTAATCAAGAGTCTCTACCCAGGGGGTGCTGCCAGGGCTTCACTCCCCCTCATTCCTCTCAGCTGTGGGCCAGCCCATATGTCCTCTCATCTCAGTTCTTCCGTGGCTCCCAGCAGCATCTGGGGCCCAAGAACATAGACCACCAGCCTCCAGGTAAGCCACCTCTGCCCAGAGACCTCCACTCAGGAGCCCTGCTGCCACAGGACTTCAGACTGAGATGTATCCACGCATGGGCAGAGCCCTGCAGCTTCTGCCTGGTGCCATGTGTAGTAAACTCAGTCAAATTCCTGTGCTTCTGCTCCCTAGAGCCTCAGTTCCAGCCAACTGGGGTGGCAGACACACGGGAACCACAACAGTCCAACAGGACCCACGCCCGCCCACATGCGAGCTAACAGCCCCACAATTATGATTACACTTTAATGTAGAAAAAAAGCCACTACTTTAGGCTAAATACCAGGGATTCTAATATTTTCATATATCCTTTAATAGAATTTTCTTCCTCAGCTACAAAAGAAATGTAAAGTTTTACAACTACAGGGGAACTTAAGATAATAGATAATGTCTTACACACCATTATGGAATAATAGCTGCTAAATCAATAGAGATTGTATTGGTATGCTCCTATAAAATTATGCCACACAATGCAAGTATATACAAATCTGATAAATTAGAATCCATTTTTTAAAAATTTATGTTTATGCATGTCTGTGTTATATCATGTCTAAAGTTGGGGGTGGGGTACATTTAGAGGCCAAAAATGGCAGATCCTCTAGTGCTGGAGTTATATGCAGTTGTGAGACACCCAGATTGGTACTGGGAACAAAGTTTCAATACCCCCTCCCCGTAAGAACAGCAAATTCTCTTAAGCTCTGATTCATCTCTTCAGATCTTAGAATCCAAAATTATTTTTGCATCAAAAATTGGATTATATGGGGAAGTTGGAAAGGACGCCCATTTTAGAAGATAGTGTTATTACATCTCTTAACTCTCTATGATCTGTGTCATCAGTTACATACAAGCAAGGCATGTTATACTGTGACTGACACATGGAGAGTCATGTAACTCAGTGCCTCCAGTAAGAGTCTGTCCTAGGAATTGAAACTTCTTTCAAGAAGAAGAGCTTAGATATGGTTTTAAGCAAAATGAGGTGCTGTGTTACTAGTATCCAATTTGTCACAAAGACAATGCTGATAACATGAAGATGTTGTTTAAAATCTTTCAAACTCAGCGAAGTCAGGGGTCAGAAATTTTGTTTTTCTTCTGCTCGTTACAACAATCTTGATTACCTTTTCTGAAACATTGACAAAATGTTCCAAACTATACATATATCTTTTTATAAAAGTACTTTAAATTTTATCTTTACCCTTTTAAACCTATGAACTATAATTCAAATAAATAACCGCTTATTCTTCAGAAAATACAAATCATTCATTCCTCGCATTCCTACTTGTAGTTCCATAACAAAAGAGATTTTTTTTAAAGAAATTCTTTTTCTTGGCAGAACACCCTTGTCATCCAAAATGTATAATATAGGTAAAAATCTTTAATTTCAATTTCTGGAAATAGTTTTCCCTTTTTATTAGTTTTTATCTGTATTGAATTAGAAGGTCTACTGTTTACATCAGAGAGAAGGATCATGCTGTATTTACTTTGTAACTTTCACACCTAGCGTGGTAGCTGGAATAAAGTAGAAAGTCTATTAATATTATTGAATTAACTAAATTGAATTTCCCTGAAGTTAATAAAACCTCAGACTGACTTCATAAATACAATTACAGTTTCCAAAACAAGGGCAGCCATGTCTCCAATGTTTAATCATGTCTTAAAATTTACTTTCAGTCCCTGTATAGCACTTCAAAAGAATGCAGAGATGATAGCAAATAAGAATATTTATCTATATATGACTGAATTATTAAAATTATATTCAATCAGTTGATGAAATTATATTTTATTCTAATAATAGTTTTCAGTACATACAAAAACTATAAATCCATTGGGCATACATCCAGTTATGTTACTCATATAAACATACATATTAAATATCTTTAAATACAAAAATTATCATTACATGACTCAAAGGTGAAACAATGTTAAATTACAGAAATTGGTCTGTAGAATCTACAGGGATTTCTAAGCCAAAATTAAGCTGTAAACATCAACAAAATATAATTCAGAAAAAAAATGCTTAAAGATTATAACCAGTTCAGAGCAATAAACTTTTGACGTTCCTTTTTAAAATTTCATTTAATCTTTTACTTACACTCCAGATTTTATCCCCCTCCAGGTCCACCCTCTGACTGTTCCACATCCCATACCTCCTTACCTCACCTTATCACCATGAGCATGTCCCCACACTCCCACCCTCCACCCCAACAGACCTTTCTACTCCACCAGACTTTTCTACGGAGACACATTTTTTTTTTTAAAAAAAGCTGGGAATGGCAGTTCACACATTTCTTTTTATTTTTCCTTTTTTTTTATTGGTTATTTTATCTATTTACATTTCAAATGTTATCTCTCTTTCTAGTTTCCCTTTCACACTGATGGAAAGAAGTTCTACATCAGTTGAAAGATTTTTAAGACTTAAAATTTCCATCATTCATATCTTTGCTATTATTTTCTCAGTCTACATTAATATTCTATCTTAGTAATCAGTATCAAATCATGCAAGAAAAAGATGAAAACCTAAAAAATATTTTATGGATGAAGAAAAAAACACAAAACTTAGCAAAGGAATTAACACATAAATTTTTAAATGGAATGAATTTTTATATGGAAGCATTTTAAATGGTATAGCTGGTAACAAAGTAATTCTAGTGAACAATTTATTTATTGATGAATTATATCTAAGCACGGAGCAAAATACCATTAGGTCATAATATATTTTCAAAAATGGATTCTTATATACTTCTGATTGGCATTACAATTATTTTATAGGCCAGGATAACTTGAAACTCACAGAGATTTGATGCCTCTGCCTCCACAGTTCTGTGATTAAAGTCCTTTTTCAGGGCTGTTGAGATGGCTACAGTTAAGAGCACTGTCTGCTCTAAGATAGGGTTTGATGCTTATCAACCACATACTAGAGAAGAACTATTTTAACTCCAGTTCTAGGGAATATGACACACTCTTCTGGTCTCCGTGGCACCAATAACATTCTAAATACTGACATACATGTTTTAAAATCATTGTTATAGTGATATAATTATTAGCTCCTGATTCATAAAATATTCTTTGGTAGAGATTATTCTCCTTTTATTAATAGTTCTTTGAGAATTACTTACTTTATATTTTCAGCATGTTCTTCTCCTCTAACCAAATTGCAACACATCTTCCCTTAGATATCCAAATTTAATTGCCTCTTTCTTCCTCTACTCTCCATCCTCCTCTCCTCCTCCCTCCTCTTTTCCTCCACCCTCCTCTTTTTCTCTCCACTCCTCCTTCTTTTTCCTCTTGGTACTCCTATTGCTCCTCCTCATTTTTCATTTCTTTTTTTCAAAACCCACTGAGTCCAACTTCTGCTAACCATATACTCTAGGTTTTGTGGACTTGTCTTAGAGAAAGGTCTCCATCCTAGTGGTTACTTCCTTAAACAGAATATGCTCTCAATCTCACAGAAGGAATCAATTGCCAATAGCTTCTCAATTAAGGCATGGATTTTGTACCTACCTGCCCTCTCCATGATTGTATCTCCAGTTTCTCTTCTTGCTTCCCATAGAACAACTATTTTTTCTGCTAACCTTTCATATGAAATTCACTCTACTCGTCATATTCACAGCTTCTCCTAGTCACCTGGAGTGACTTTCTCCATACTTTCTCCAATAAGGCTGTACCTAATAAACATTTAAACAAAGAACTACCAACTGAGGACCAAGTGTTTAAATGCCTTAAACTATAGGAAACAATTAAACAACTATCATTCCAATAACTACACAGCTATTGATACTGTTTTCTGTTTTATTGCTTTTTTTTCTTTTAGTTTTTCGAGACAGGGTTTCTCTGTATATCCCTGGTTGTCCTGGAACTCACTCTGTAGACCAGGCTGGCTTCAAACTCAGAAATCCGCCTGCTTCTGCCTCTGCCTCTCAAGAGCTGGGATTAATAGCGAGCGCCACCACTGCCCAGCTGTTTTATTACTTTTATGTTCTAAACTATTCTCCTTTCCCCATTATCTTCCTATCACTTCTCTCTCACTTTCCTTTCCAAATTTTAATCATTACTTCACATTTCTTTCTTTTTTTTCTGTTGTTACCAGAGTATCCCAAGAAAAGTAGTAATGTGGGCCAGAGATAAACCACTCCAGAGACAGTTTCAGGGACAGATTCTTCTTTATTGTAAGTAAGCAACCACACTCATACCACCAGTGTCTCTATGAAGAAGTGTCACATTGAAGGAGACATGGAGAGTGCATAATTGTCCACAGTCCAAGCTCCAGCTACTCATGTTACATAAGAATTCATCGTACGGACTTCAGGAGTATGGTATACCGTGTTGCTGATTTAGAAGTACAAAATATCAAGTAAGCTGGTTGCCAGATTGTGACTATATTTTCTCCAACATAATTTATTTATTAAATTAACATTTCTGAAATACTGAAGATGCCCAAGTACATATGAAAAATTAAGGATATGATGTCTGTCTCTATAATTCACCTAAGGATTTAGGAGCACACTCCTGAGAAACTTATTTTAAAGTAATATATAAAGCATCAATGTTGATAATGTGCACATTTCACAGTGAAAAAATAAAGGTGACTTCTATGACAAGAAGGAAGTTAAAAATGTTTTCTTTTGAAATTGCTTTTGGGATAGTGACAAAGAAGAAGTAAAAGACAAAAATTAACTCGACACAGAACCGATAAAACCTAGGATGCTGAATCCCTGAAAAAAGTTTCTGTGTGTATGTCTGTGTGTTTCTGTGTATGTGTGTGTCTCTGTGTGTGTGCATGTGTGTGTGTATAAATCTCATATACACATATATGTGTATTCATACACACACACACACACACACACACACACACAAAATGCCCTTCTCTTCTTGCTTCCCATAGAAAGAATATTGGTGATCTTTTTTATGAAATTCACTCTCTAAGTATTTTTTCTTGCTACTTATTAGTTGTTCAAATTCCTATATAGTAGGAATCCTCCTTTTTACTCTCTTTTGTCATCATTTAAACCTTGCATTGATTCAAGTGGTTTAATAATGAATTCTGTTTCCTCACAAGATTTTAAGTACCAACAGGGTGCCATTTTGATAACCTAATAAAAGCACAACAGTCTCAACAATTATTAAATAATAAAGGATACAAGTTTTATTAATAAGGTAATATATATTGTCTGCAACATGGTGATATTTGGTTTAAATGAAAATAATGCTATTGAATAAGAACGTTCTTATTTATCTTGTTAATATTTTTAGTCTCATTGTTTAACAGTGGGAGAATACTAGAAGATTGACAATTGAACATTCATAAATGCAGTTTGATCTTATGATGCTCCTAAAGAAATATTAGAAGCTAAAATAAAAATGAAAGATCCATGAATAGCTGTGGAAAATTATAATATAAAGGAGAGAGATGATTTAGTAGAGTTAAGTTTTATTGTACAAAAGAAATATCTTGATTTCAGAATTTTAACATATACCAAAAAAAGTAAATTTCATCCCAAATAAGAAAACACACCCATATAGTTATCAATGGTTAAATTCAGGTTAAATAGAAGGAAATTGCATTCCTCATTAAAAACTGTTTATTCTTCCTAAATAACATGGTGCCATTTTGAGTCATTTCATATACGTGTGTGTGTGTCTGTGTGTGTGAGTGTGTGTGTGTGTGTGCGCGTGTTTCAAATATAATATTCTTTTAAGAAAATAATTTATGAGAGTTTCATCATCTTATTGTGTTCTATGTAAAATAGAATCACCAGGAATAAAATTGTATTCAGTCTTTATAAATGATGCCTTTGGGAAAAAGCTAACTGCATGATGTACATTTCAAGTCTGAAGAAAGTAAATTATTGTGGATTTTGCTTTACAATGATATTATAAATTAAGTACTCCCCAGAAATTATAAGGCTTAGGGATGAGACTCACTGTAACTCTTAACTGTGAAAAAAATGTTTTAATATTCCAAATCAGCACTTTATGAAGTGAAAATAAATGAATAAATTGAGGCAATGCCGATGTAGAAAAGACATAGAGTGATAATGATTCAGGTCAATATGCAAATACCTGCACCACTTGCATTCAATGCAGAGTGCAGAGACCCTCTTAAGTTTCATACCTTCAGGGTTTGTAAAGGGCTTATGGTTGAGGAGTGAACGTTGATCTGCATTGGGACTATTTTCTCATTTTTAATGCTCCAAATGAAACAAAGAATTAGCAGCTGAAGCATCTGTTCCTGCACATGCTGAACAAGGAATAAATCCTGTAGTTCATGCAATGTCAAACAAAAGGGACAGTGATCCAGAAATGTGAACTATTGAAAGGGCTTTCTCTGGAGTGTTAATAACAGGTCAGTAATCATTCTGAAAAGGAAAGAGGCAGAGAACTCACCCTACCCTGTTATATATCCACATATGCCCTATAGGAAAAGGAATTTAATTTATATGGGAAGATATATTTTCTGTTTGTAATCTCTATTAAATGTTTAATTAAAATTAATGGAAAGGCTCTATTTCTAAAGACAATTAAACACTAGTACACTAGAAAATTTTTTTTTCCACTTTTGGTTGTTATGCTGTTGGAACAGCAGCAACATTATTGTCTTCTATGTCAAAAACCGATTTGAGGGAAATTGTATCACATTGTTTTCCAAACCTCAGTCATTTGTGGGACTAAGTATGTATTTGATTAAAAAATAATATAGGCCATAGTTCTTTTTTAAAAAAATTGGAAGAAATTATGATTTATTTTCTTATTGATTATTATTATAATTGTTCATTATTGATTGTTAATATATGGATAGTCTTGCTGTGTCTACAAAATGTTTATCTGGCACACATGTGAAAAGAAAAAAATAATTACAATGCAAAGTATTTAGTGTGCTACACTTCAAATATGAGTTACTGGGACCTTATTAGATTGAAATTAAAACTAACTATTCTCTTTGGAAATACTGGGAGAAATTTTGCATGTTCTGTCTTTTGAACATGTACATAGTATATTTAGAACAACACAACGATTTTAAGATCTGAGTGTATTCTTGGAATCCCCAAAAGGAGGACACTTGAAAGGGATAATGCTGGCTTTCATGCTTTCTCTCCATCTACAACAACTGAAATAGTAGTATATCCTGTTCAATCAGTTATTGATCAACAAGCATTAGTAGCAATTAACTTCTAGAGTAGAAGCACAATGAATTCTTAAATGAAGAAAAATATATTTTATAAATATTTTATGTTTTTTATTGGATATTTTATTTACATTTCAGATGTTATCCCCTTACCCCATTCCCCCTCCCTGTCCAGGAATCATCTATCCCATCCCCCTCCTCCTGATTCTATGATAATGTACCTCCACTTACTCCCCAACTCCCACCTCCCCACCCTTGAATTCTCCCCCACTGGGCATCCAGCCTTCATGTGACCAAGGATCTCCTTTCCCACCTATGCCCGACAATGCCATCCTCCCCTACATATACAGCTGGAGTTGTGAGTCCCTCACTATGTGCTCATAGGCTGGTGGTTTAGATCCTGGGAGCTCTGGTTGGTTGGTATTGTTGCTCTCCTCATGGGACCACAACATTTTTATGTTTTAAACAGAAAGGACTTACACAATATTCTGATGAGTGTGTGCATATATATGACTATTCATGCATGGATTTATGCCAATTAGTACTCAGTTGGCTCTCTGGTATTGCTATTTCCAAATATTAAAAATGGTGGCATACATGCAACAGGCTAGAATTGTTTCATTAAAACAACAGGAGGAATGTAATTTTTCAGTGCTGTAAGCAAATGTTATAGTATGACTGGGGCCTTGCACACCAGTTGGTCCAATGAGGTCTGAAAACAGCTGAGCAAGCAGTGCAGTGAAAAGTGGGTGAGAGAAGTTTCTGGGCCATTATCCAGAGCTTCTTGCGTGAATCAAATCTTCCTTATAATGTTAGAAACTGACTACACATAACAAAATTGTGAGCCCCACTCACTACCCTCAGAAAACTTGTAAATTCCCATTTTCCCCCAGTATATAATTGACTTCTTTGTTCAATGCCTCTTCAATGGATTAAATGACAATCCTTTTATATTAGACAAACATTTGAGAGGGAGAAGAATTTTCTCATTTAGTAAAAATAGAAACTCAAGATGTGAGTGTCAAAGGACAATCTTCGTGGCAGATGGAAGGGTGACTAGAACTGACATAATGAAGGAAGGATGTCAAGGATGGTGTATACTTCATCAGATTGAAGCAAAGTAGAAGACAAAGGCTTAGAAACAAAAGTGAAAAACTAAACAAAGTATGATAAAATGAGAAATTAAAAGCAAGCTACAAATTATAAAATGGCAACCCATTTTAATTTGTTAATAATATTTAAAAGGATGCAGCAAAAGGCTTCATGATGCCCTAATGGATGACAATATTACTTAAGGCCACACTGCTGTCATCCTCTATGCAAACTTATCATTCTTTCAAGACCATATATTCAATTTTCAATAAGCATATATATGTTTATTTATCATGTATCAGCATTTATTATTTGTACTGACATTTCCAACATACATTCTAATTTTATACAATTTCATATGTTCGCATAATAATAATTAATTAAAAAATATTAATGCCCATTTTGCATCAGCCCTTTTAGAATGGTCCTAACCCTTTAAGCTGATCTTTTAGTTTGCTTTCAAATTCTATATAATCTAATTTTCAACACAAGACTTTTAAATCTAAAAATGATATGAAATTACTCTTTTATTTACGTTAATTCAGCAAGTTTCAAATACCCTAAAATAAATGTCAAAACTCTTCCTGTTGACCTGTAAAGGTTTATAGATGCCATCTTTGTTCTCAAAATGTGATTCTTCAGGCTGGACAGGATTTTTCGCATGTTGAAAAAACGTCCAGTGTAATGGAGATAAAAAAAATTTTCAAAGATGCAGAATCAAGTTCACATAAGTCACTGTGGATTCTGTCTACCCAAGCCCAGTTCTGCAAGGAAAAGGTCTTTCAGGAGTTCAATTAGCTACATTAAGATCAAGTTGCAAAGGTGGCAACTGCCTCTTAATCTTTGTCTGAAGTATCACAAAAGAATGAGATCAAATTCCACTGTGTAAGAATGTATGCACTTTGTCGTCATTTTAATCCAAAGTAGAATTATTAAACAAGCTAATATCTACCACAGTAATTATGTATTTCACTCATAAACATTTACAAATCTTCAATATGAACTAAATCTCCTCTCTACTATGGCAACTGGGACATGCAGACTTAAGAATAATGTTAAGCAGATCCCAAGAGACATTCAGACACCTACTACTGTACATCCAGTGCAGACACAATTTACTCACACTAGAAACTAAGGAACAAATCAGTTTCTATATTTTGGGGATTAAGGGAATATAATTCTCCTTTGGGGGTGGATGCTACGGAAGGAATTGCTGGATGGAACCTGTCAGTGTTCACTTTAATGATGAAGGCTAGATATATTGTCTTCAGAGGGCTTTCATGCACCAGTGTTCGCAAAGGCAGAACATACAATAGCATGCAGAAGGTTAACACAGGGGGCATGGAGAGAAGAAAACATGTTTAAAAATGTCACACTCTGATCCGCACACATTATCATGCCAAGCTTGCCACAACCCTCGGTTTGCTGAAATAAATTTAGTGGAAAATCAAAAAAAAAAATGAAGCAGCTAACAAGTAAGGAGCAAAAAAGACTTACTTCTTTGCTCTAGTAATTGCAGCTATGTCACTGTCCTATAAGATGGATGAAAATATAAACATTTAAACTTATTCTCCTTTAAATGATATATGATTGTGCCAACTAACCTTAGCTTGACCTAATTCAGGTAAAAGGAAGCTTTTCTTAAACTTCAGAAGAAAAAAATCATTTTAGTTAGCTTTTGTGCGGTTTGTTAAAGGTTATATTAGAATTTATTTTGCATTTGGAATAAATGGACTGTTCTGATTATCCACTATAGCAGACTGCAGTTTTAAGGGACTCTTTTAAGTAAACTGAACCAGAATGCTCATAAGTGCTTGTCAATTGAAGCTGCAAGTGGCTTAATCTAAATCACAGCATGAATAATGGCAGTAAATCCTCCTCAGAACTAACAATATTCACCAGAGGGCAGATCTGTGACAATCTTTACTTTAGCCTGGAATTGTGAATGGGGCTTTCAAGAAAATGATTTTTACATTTGTAAACCTGGTGGCTTTATTTCTGAATAGCTTATAAAAAATTTCAGAATAAATTTTCTATTAGAATGGATATTATTTTTGTTACTGATAATAATTGTGTAATAGTCAAACAAGATCTATAAAACTTTGGGCATCATTTTCTTTCAAACCTACACTTTGATTTAATAAATAGTAACATCCACACACCTCATAGAAAGTAGAGAGATCACACTGGTGCCTGCATGAAGTCTTCACATACACATTCTAGCTTTTTGGGAGCAGGAAGGTATTCTTTAGATTACAGAAACAGAAACCTGGACACCAACCCAGCCACAGGGACCTCAATGTATAATTCGTCTTGTCTACATGTGCTGGGGCAATGGTGGGACAGAACTTGTGAGAATGGCCAACCAATGTCTTGTTTAACTTCAAGCAAATCTGCTATTCTACATGGATGACCAGAAACTGAAGACTAAATAACCCTCAAACCTATGATGGAACAAAATTTAACTAGAAATAAAATCAATGGAATGATTTCTAATTGTATTTAACTATACACATAGATCAGTACCTTACCCACTCATCATCAAAGAAGCTTCATCTGACAACAGTTGAGAGAACCTGTAGAGACCCACAGCCAGATTTTATGCAAAGAGAGTTTCTACACTGAAGGTCTCCATCCAGTCCCTCCCCTTGAAGTCCAAGATCCCCAAGGAAGAGAGTGAATAGATTTTAGGAGTGAGAGGAGCTGAAGGACACCGGGGAATCATGTTCCATTGAATTAACTAAGCAAGGATCATGAACTCAGAGGCTGAATCTGCAAGTACAGGGACTGAAAGGGTCTGCACCAGGTCCTTGATGTTTTTGTGCAACTCCAAACAGTGGGAGCAGGTGTGTCTCTGACTTTTTGCCTGCTCTAGAGAATGCTTTTGTTTTTTGTTTTGGTTTTTCCTGTTGAGTTGTCTTGTCCAGTTTCAATATGATATCATACATTTGCGTTTTGTTTTTGTGTCTTGTTATACCATGTTCTGTTACTATCTCTTAGAGGCTTGCACTTTTCTGAAAGGGAACAAACAGAAGAAGCGGATCTGTGGGAGAGGTATAGTGAGGAGAAGAGTAGATGGGAAAAGCAGAGGGAGAGGAAACTTGTTCAGGATGTATTGCATGAAAGAATAATCTATTCTAAATAAAAATGAGTAAATGGAGTAGTTGAGGTTTCTATAGCCGACACTGTTTTTCTTTCAACTTTATCTACTCTAAAGCCATGTCTTCATCAGTGACATGGTGGCAAAACACAAATTACTATTTATAATTTGGAAAGGTTCTATTCAAAATAACACCTTATTTACTTCCACTTTTTTGCTTATTTTGCAGGTTTTCAGGTTTCTATCTTATGTTGAGTTGAAATGTATTGGAGATTTCTAAACTCAATAATATTTTGAAGCTATTTTTTCCTTTACATTCAAATATGATGAATTGTCCTCTCTTGGAACAAAAAATCAATTTGATTACTATATTCATTATTAAATACTTACAATAATGAATGCATATTATATGTATATAAAATAATGTAAGATGAAGAATTGGATCTTCTGATCACAGCAGGTTAACTGCACACAGGAGCTCATGACAATTGTAACAGCATGGACAAAGCCTCTGCAAGATGAAGCCAGACCAACTCCCAGTATGGAGCAGTGAGGTGATGAAGACATAATCCTATCCCTAGCTATAGAGTATATGACAATTTCTAACTACTGGAACTGTGAAAGGCAGTTGGCTTTAATATTGCAACACCTTATAAGTTGATTGGCTCCAGGTGATAACAATACATCCTATAATACTTGAGCAGCACAAATTGTTCTGGAATGAAAAATAAAAAGATACAAGGTTGTGTGAGTAGGAAATTGTATGTAGACCTCGGAAGAGATGGGCAGATGGAGTGGTATATAGTTTAGTCACAATTGTCCTGAATCTAAAACCCTAAAAGAACAAAAAAAAAATTTAAGGGAAAGAATTAGAATGTTCTGGTGTTCTTAAACAAATATCCAGTGAAATGCTAATTTCAAATTTTGTTCCTTTACTGGAGTCCTATCACAGTGCTGGAGTAAACAGATCACAGAGCGTATCTGTAAAGGATGCCCATAACAATTTGGCCTCTTCGTGGAAAAAGGTCAGACTCAGATCAGATTATTTGGACAAGATTTGCAGACTCAGGGGTGAGTATAGACTGTCCACAGATAGCTGCCTTATTTTACTCTATCTTAAAAAATCTCTCTCTCTCTCTCTCTCTCTCTCTCTCTCTCTCTCTCTCTCTCTCTTTCTCTCTTTCTCTCTTTCTCCTACTGTCTCTCCTGTCCACGAAGATTATCTGTGAAATTATCTGTTTATCAAAATCATATCTTTAAGCCCGATTTTCCAGTGCTGATGTTTAAATATAAAGTTTTTAATAAAGCATTCAGAAGCATAAGTAGAGACCTTACGTATATGGTGACTTCATAAAACATATATGTTTCTTTTTCCCTTCAGATATTTACTAATTAAGTATGTGCTCAGCCCCACCAGTCATCCAGTCTATGGGGATCTTCATCTTGAACTTACTTAGATACAGAACTGCAAAATCTATGCATCTGTTAAAGAGACACTTAGTCTGTGATACTCTGTTCTGTTGTAGCAGCCAAAAAAAATTTTTAAAAATAGTTTGTTTGACTTCTCTCTCTATTTAACTTTTCATCTATTCATGATTTTTCAGAAAATTCAGGAACTAACACATATTGCTAATGATAAGAAGATATGTCTGTAGAAGGTTGAAGAAATGAGTGTATAGTCCTATATGCTATCAAAAAATCTTTAAAAAAATTAAGAGTACTGCCCAGAGGGGACAGACCCTACATATACCTCTTATAAAATAAATGTTAAAGCAATGCAAGTTTGTGTAAGGTTAGCATATGAATAGAGGCTAGAGAGCGAAGAGTTCAGGGTCATATTGAGGACAATTTCATCTGCATAGACAACTGTTTAAAAAGAAGTAAAAATAGAATTAGATTAAGGCCTTTGATTTAAGTGTTCATATAAAACCTCTATGACATTGAAGAGCTAAAGTTTGTCCTTTCCAGTGCAACATTATAGTTTCTTTACAAGATCCTAGTAATGCCTGGCACACTAAAGAAAATCCCATGTTTGCATGTCAATGTATAAGTCTATAGCTTTGAAAAGTTCAGAAAACTCACTGTCATATACAGTACACACAAGTGGCTTTCTTTCAAGCAGGTTTTCTGCAAGGTAAACCTCCAGAAATGTCTGTGTCCTCTTTCCATGGTTCTTGTGGTTCTTCAAAATGGGTCAAACCATAGAAATATCTTCTTCACTGTGAAATGAGATTTTTAAAAAAACCAAAGCATGTGAATTAACTTGTAAATAAAGCATTATAGAAGTGTAATTTAATTTTATATCATTCAAAAGACAATGTACTTTAAAGTGTTTAAGTTAAGAATTTGCTAATTTCTTTCCCCCTTTCACTCACATCCACTGAGAAGCTTCTGCAGGTCAAAGGACACTGTTGGAATGACATGGTATATTTGGAAATCATATCTACTCCTCTTGGAAACTGTGAAGATTCTTGGTTAGAGAAAGTTGTTAGAGGTATCAATAAAAGGAACAATAGATACAATGAGTAGAACTGTGTAAATGATAATCCAACCCATAAACAATAAATTTCATAAAAACTGATACATGAAATATTTTAAGGTTAATAACTATTTTCTCATTTTATGGGTAAATAAATAGGCAATGAATGAGTTTATTTATTTTATGTATGCTTACTTTCCCCAAGCATCCATTAATTCTTGAAATAAGGAAACAAAAGTAAATATTTCTCTTTTTTCTGTTTTTATTATTAGATATTTTATTTATTTACATTTCAAATGTTATCTGCTTCCCAGGTTTCCCTTCCTGAAACCCTTTATCCCATCCTCTCTTCCCCTGCTTCTATAAGGGTGCTCACCTACCCACCCACTCCAACCTCCCTGCCTTGGTATTCCCCCTACACTGGGGCATCAAGCCTTCACAGGACCAAGGGTCTCTCCTCCGATTGATGCCCAACAAGCCTATCTTCTGCTATATATCTGGCTGAAGCCATGAGTCCCTCCGTGTGTACTCTTTGGTTGGTGGTTTAGTTCCTGGGAGCTCTGGGAGGTCTGGTTTCTTGAAATAGTTGTTCTTTCTATGGGTCGCAAAATAGAAACATATGTATAGCCTAAGATTTTGGAGAAGTAAAAGGTAAAAATGAGTCTTTATGTAGATTCTTATTACAACATGACAACGTAACTCCTTGTGTTCAACTTACATAAGTTTGTAATCCTCTGCACCTTCTCAATTGTAGACATTCCTAAAGTTAATGAATAATTTTGTTATTAAAGATTTTCTTACAAATATGGATGATGGGATCTTTTAGATTATTTTAGTATGAAAAAGAGACGGTATTCTAACTGTCAAATCATATTACCCACAAGTTCTTGAGTTTCAGGGTACTGTGACAGAGCCTGTCTTGTTGGATGTGCCTGTGAACCATTTTGTTTATGGATTGATTGTTGTTTACACTTTTACCGAATGAATAACTTGACTTGATCATGTTTTTCTAATCTGCAGAGATATGTTAATCCAGCAACATGGCTGCTCTGGAAAGGGATCACATCCAGAGACATTCTAACTAGGTCTTTTATCCAACTGGAATGCAGACACCCTATGGATTACAGTATAATATGACTGGAATGCAGACTTGTCCTTAGTACACATCTTTAATCCCTAAAAGTGAATGTAACTTTAGTTTAAAAAGGAAGCAGTCATATTTGAATTAAGACCAGACAATGTGGCAAATCAGAGATAGATTTGATAGAACAAGTCAGAGACCACATATGACAAAGTATCATGAGAATAGCAGAGAAAGGATAGGCTACTTAAGAGTAGCACAGGCAATTTCTTTCTTCTCCCTCCAAAGGAGGGACTGAAGCATCATCACTTGAGTTCTTCAGCTTGTTTACCTTCTTGAGTTCTATGGATTGTATCCTGAGTATTCTGTACTTTTATTGGCTAATATCCACTTATTAGTGAGCACATACCACATATGCCCTTTAGAGTCTGAGTTACCTCACAGAGAAAAGTATTTTTTCATTCCACACATTTGCTTGCAAAACTCATGATGTGTTCATTCTTAATAGCTGAATAGTATTCCATTGTGTACATGAACAACATTTTCTATATCCATTCTTCTGTTGTGGGACATCTGGGTTGTTTCCAGCTTCTGGCTATCACAAATAAGTCCACTATGAACAGAGTAAAGCAGTGCCCCTGTGACATGGAGGGACATCTTTTGAGTATATGCCCAAGAATGGTATAGGTGGGTCTTCAGGTAGATATAAGGGAGGGGACTTGGTGGAATCGGGGAGAGGCAAAGACAACATGATCAGGTATTGGAGCAGGGAACTGGAGTCAAGTCTGTGGGCCAGCAGATTGAATGGAAACAAGCAACCTTGGGAGGTAGGAGGTTGGGGGACCCTCTAGAATGCACCAGAGATCTGGGAGGTGAGAGACTCTCAAGACTCAAAGGGAGGGACCTTAGATGACATGCTCGATAGTGGGGAAGAGGGAAATTGTAGAGTCTACCTCAGTAGGAAGACAGGGAATCAAGTGAGAGATGGGGTTGCCATACCAGTCATAAACTCTGACCCATAACTTTTCCTGTCTAAAAGAACCACAAGTACAATAATGGAGAAGTAACTGAGGGGAAGGATGTCCAGTGACTGGCCCAAATTGGGATCCAGCTCTAGGGAAGGCTCCAAGACCTGACACTATTGCTGATGCTATGGTGTGCATATAGACAGGAGTTTAGCATGGCTGCCATCTCGGAGTTTCAACAAGCAGCTGACCAAGATGGAAGGAGATACTTATATCCGACCAATGGACTGATGTCAGGGACCTCTGTGGTTGAATTGCTGACAGGCTGGAAGAATCTGAGGAGGAAAACCATAGGAAAACCGGTGATCTCAGCTAACCTGAATGTTACTAATAATAAGTGCATTATTTCAGCAAATGATCACTGTCTTCCTTCTATCAGACAGAAGTCCTGAGTGTTGCATTTTTACCTGGGATTTGGTTTTGTATCTCTCTTCACTCTTACTCAATTTATCTCCTCACCTCTTTATTTAACTCAATGTTATGTTAAATATTTAGTTAAAGATTTGCTGTTACCTTTATTGCTCAATAACGAGGCAGACAAATACTTATGCTTTAGGTTTGATTTTATGAAAGAATGGATATATTTTTTATTTTTTGTTTATTAACATTAATAAAATGTAATAATAGTAAACTAATGGTTACTGGGACAGTAGATACCCAGCTTTGTCAGAGGATGGAGATATAGACATGAACATAGAAACATTCTCTGCTTAAGATTTCTGTCACCACTAAGATGCCTTACACAAGCGTGACATTGCTTCCTTCCCTCTCTCCTCTCAGCACTCCAGATTAAGGAATTTGTCTATTTTGGTTCCATTCTCACTATATCCACCATCAATTCTGTGGCTAACACTCTGGCTAACAGTGAGTATTTTAGTATAGATTATTCAGCTTAATGTAAGCCTCTATAAAACTAGAATGCTTTCAATATCAAGCTCTTTTTGTTATTTGAGTACTATATCTTGGATACATGCTAGATTCCAAAGCACCAGTTAAGTCTTCCATTAGTGGCAACCAGATTTCTCTATATGTTGTTATATGGACCCTGAGAGTAAGGTTGAGAAGCACATTTTCAGAACATACTAATATTATACAAAAATATAAAATACCAAGTAGCATCTATTTCTATAATGATTAATTCATACATCTTATTTTTCTTCTTGCTGCCTTGATTGTAACCAATCAAGACTGCTGTGCATATCTCAGATGACAATATGGAGTACCAATGAGTCAATGTTTGAAGAGTCCAGAGTTCATGGACTGACACACAGTATCAGTGTTCAGCCACAATACTAGCACCCATGTAGTAATGTCTGCTACCTACTCACATTGGGGGATAACATTTCTTTTTATTTGAAGGTGAAATTTATTTATTTATAATCTTCCACATTAAATTGTACTTATTTATTTATTTATTTATTTAAGACAAGATTTTACTATGTAATCCTAGATGAATTATCCTGCAGATCAAGTTGTCCTTGAGCTTATAGGAATCCTACTGCATCTACCTCATTAATGCCAGGATTTCAGGCTGTGCCACCAGAAATGTTATATAAAATGTAGAGATAATGTAAAACATTTAAAGCACAGTGAACAAGACAACAGCGACATCTCACAATTTCACTTCCAGCACTTAAAGCTAACATTGAAATTTAAATCATAGTTGATAAGAGGTGGCTCATATTTGCAATCCCAGGAATCACAAACTGAAGCAGGAGAATCTGGAAATTTGAAGACAACCTGGCCTACATAGTGAATTTCATGCCAGAAATATGAGCTATAGGGACATTTTTTATCTACACACACACACACACACACACGCAAAACGACACTCACATATGATTTATATATACTATATAATAGATTACATTTATTCACACACAGCTTTATGTTTTATATTTACATAGTTAATATATTTATATACAAATACATATGAAACATTGACTTCCTCATTCTACACATTGAATGTTCAGAAGTTTGTGTGTTTGTGTATATATATATATGTGTGTGTGTGTGTGTATGTGTGTGAATGTAATATATATATATATATATATATATTATGTACACATGCATTAAAAAGTTTAAAGACTACAAATGAAACATGACATATATCATGCTACCTCTTGAACTAATGTGGATTGAATTAAACCCTGGAAATCTTCAACATTCCAGTAATTCTGATTATTGCCCTTCGGTCATTTTATGTGCTTTCAACTTCAGTGATATGGGAGAATCCAGAGAGCAAAGTACACAACATATTGTGAAGAAGAATCCAACACTTAGAATGATTGATCATATTCTATGACATTAATAAAAGTCAGTTGAATGAATTTCTTTCTTCACCAGGAACAATGGCAGTTTTCAGGTTTGTTGCTTTTATCTTTCTATGTATCCAATTGTCTAAATAAGGTTTCAATATCTGTGATGAACTATTATGACCAAAAACAAACTAGGGAATAAAGGGCTTATTGTTACACTTCCATATCATGGTTCATTATCAAAGAAAGTCAGGACAGGGACTCAGAGAGGGTAAACTCCTGGAGGCAGGAGCTGATGCAGAGATCATGTAGGTGTGCTGCTAATTAACTTGTTCCTCTCCTTATAGCTTCTGTTTTAATTTTTATTTTATCCAGGGTCATCAGCCCAGGGTTAGAAACAGCCACACTGCTTGGACACCACTTCATCAATTATAAAAAAAAAAAAAAACCTTACAACCTACATGCCTACAACCCCATATTCTGGTGACATTTTTCTTTCTTGTTTCCTTTCCTTTCCTTTCCTTTCCTTTCCTTTCCTTTCCTTTCCTT
>NW_021604608.1:10366579-10431847 GCF_004785775.1 Grammomys surdaster | reverse complement strand
TCTCTCTCTCTCTCTCTCTCTCTCTCTCTCTTTCTGCCATGTTTGTAAGCAGCCAGTCTTTCCTGTCTGTTCTCCAGAGTGTTGGGAGTATCCTATCTTTGACATATTCTGTCAGACCTTCCTCTGATTCGTCACTTTGTCGGCCTCACCCAAAATATAAATCACGTTTAAACATGCCTGCTTCCATCTACAAATTAATTTTACCTTCATTGTTTGAGATTAAAGGTGTGAACTGAAGTCGTGTCTGTATTCCAGCCAGATCACACAGATCTAGAAGGACTTTAGATGTGATCTCTTGCCAGAGTAGCCATGTTTCTGGGTTAATATTCCACTACAGGTTATAGTTGTATAGTTTGATCTTGTATGACTCCTAACAGTAGAAGCAAGGCCTGCCTCTGATATGTTTGCCTGCTTTTGGAACCATTTTCTTCTTACTTTGATGCATAGTCCAATCTGAAAATAAGAGGAGCTACCCAGGCTTATTGCAACATGATATACCATGTTTGGTTGATATCCTAGGGAAACCTGCCTTTTTCTGAGAGAAATGGAAGATGAGTTGATGAAAGAGAGGGAGAATGGTGAAATTAGAAAGGGAGAGGGGAAAAGAAACACTAGTTGGATTGTAATATATGAAAAAAGAATAAACAACATAATTATAAAAATAATTAGTTCACATTTTAGTGTTATCATACCTCTTTTGAGTTCCTTACTTATTTAATGAGTAATGCTCATGGATTTTATGTTATCCAACAACTGGAGACTATCAGTTCTTAGTATTTATTTTAATTTTTATTTACACTGTCTCATGCATGTGTATGTGTGTATGTATGTGTGTAGTCTGTATGCATGGATACATACATGTTATAGTGTATATGTATAGATATTAGAACACAATTCATGGTAGTCATTTTTCTTTTTATATCCTGTGTGTTCCAGAAACTCAGGTGGACTGGCTTTATGACAAACACCTTGGCTCACTGAGCTATCTTCCTTGCCCTCAGCATTTACTTTATACTACGAACTATAGTATGTTCTTTGGTGGGAAGTATCTAACACTGCGTTATTTTGAGTTTATCAGTGTTCACTTGGAGCAAATTTTATTTCAATGGGCTGTTAAACCAGGACTCTCATATCTATTCTATCAGTTCTGTTTTAAAGTCGCACTGAAAATGCTGTTTCCACTTCCCCATTTTTCAAGTGTTCTTATTTTGATATGTATTTTTTCCTGGTCCCATTGTCTCTTTGTACCCCTGGGTGAATGATATTTATTATAGGACAGAGACCATCTGTTAGAAATAGATGAAGAATAATCTGGGTCACTTCCAAGGCCAGGTTCTATATATCATGTTATTTGATGGTTTATGATCCTGTTTCTTACAAATCTGTAAGGATAGTATGCCTCATGTGTCACCACATAGACAGAGAGTCAGAGTGTCTATCCCTCGAGGCTGTACATTTGCTCCTTCACCTGAGACAATGGAGCTTTCAGCATCTTGGCATCCACTCACTCAACTCAGATGACATTTTCTTTGTCATCTAAGTTAATGGATATACAATAACCTTATAGAAGTGTAAAAGGACATCTCGAAAGGCACTTTATGTTTTCTTCCATTTCTAGAACTCTCCAAAGTTGACATGACTGATGAGCGAACTCTAAATGGAGCCATGGGCACTGTCAGTTACAAATATGCATTGCATCCACACTGCTGGGTCATATGTCAGGCTCATGCTTCACTCTATTTCTCTTCAGACAAAAGTTAACTTCAAGATCATCTACTTTTACATTGAAAAATTTAAAATACTATTTTATTAATTCTTTGAGAATTTAACGCAATGTGTTTTGATCTTATTCACTCTACCCTCTTCTAACTCCTCCCTGATCCACCCAATATCTCTACTTACCCAGGTTCATGGACTTTTCTCCTTCTATTTTATTTTGATACCCAAAACTGTGCAATATCTCTTTCTCAAATATACTTGAGTATGCAGACTGCCATGGAGAGCAATTGACTTATCAGGAGCTTCACCTTTAAAACTGACACTCCTAGGAGCTATAACATGCTAGTCTAATGACTACTTTCATGTGTGATTTTTTTACTTGCTTGGGCTTATATAGCTCTGTGCATGCTATCATAATTATTGTCATTTCCCATGTGCACCTGTGCTTTTGTGCCTGGGAAAGTCTGTTTCCTTATGGTTCCCTCTGGTTCTTATAATCTTTCTATTCATCTTTGCAATGAACCTTAAGATCCCTGACCCTTAGAAGAAGAAGAGTACTATAGATATCCTATTTAGTGATATGAAGTTCATAGTCTCTTCTTCTCTGCATATTGAGGGATGCGCTGACCTACGGGTATATTATATCACTAAAACACTAGCAGTCATTTTAAGACTCAGTCCATTTAAAAAATACTACTATTACTGTCATACCCTGTGACTTGACATCTAGTGACAGTTTTTTTTGGTTCTAGTAATGATACTCAGTATAGTTCTATCTCTCGGATAAAAAACTAAATCTATCACATCAGAAAATCGTTGGTTACTCCCATAATATTCAAGTCACTGTTTCACTAACAGACATATTTCAAGTCATCGCTCTAGCTTCCATTTATTTTTCTCTTCCAATAGTATGCACAACATTTATACTACTAAAGTTAGTGTAGAAAGTCAGTAGAGCTGTAATATACACGTCATTATCCTCTTTAGTTTCTTCACATATTATACTACTAAACTTCACATTTATACTACTAAAGTTAGTGTAGAAAGTCAGAAGAGCTATAATATACACTTCATTATCCTCTTTAGTTTCTTCACATATTATGACTCAAATATGTGCTATCTCTTGCAATATACAGAATTTTAATGTGACAGACAAGCTTCGATTTTACCACAAGTTTTCCATTAAAATAATTATGCAAATATATGTTTTGGAGCTTCTGATGTATTTACTGATAATATTGTATATCTAAACAACAAACAGTGCGTGCTTCATTTTGCCCATGATGTTGTAGGTCACCAAGGCTAGTTCTGCACAATCTGCAGACAGGAAAGACAGCAACATGGAGAAGGGGATATTTACTAAGACCCATCCGGAGTGGAGGAACTGTTGGCATTTGATAGCTGCTGACAAAGAGAGAGTGAAGTTTATTTATTACAGAAGCTCCTGGTAGTTTGGACATTTGCTAGTGGTGTGCCATATAGCCAGAAGTTTGTGGACAGTGCGTTTCAGATGTTTCCATAGATGGAAGTTCAGCATTTTTTCATGTATAATATTAAGCAGATATAAAGCAATCCTTATTTCTATTTTGTTAACATAAAGTTTTCTTAAAAATAAAACTAACACTTTCTTTTTTATTATTCCAAAGGAAAAATACTTTGGGAATGTTTATGTAGATAAGCATCCCTAAATTATGTATTCTTTTATACATGTGCTGTTCTGTCTATGGACATTACTTATCACGTAAATAATTAGAACACGGTGGTTCACATCTGTAAACCCAGCATAGAGAAGGTTATTATATGAAGATTGGAGTGAATATTAGGACAGTTTTGATTACATGTGAAGACTCTATCTTAAAATAACAACAAGAACAATAGAAATGTAGTGCTACACTTTAATTCAGGCTCCTGTGGGCTGAAAAATAGCATGAGGGATCACTAAAAGTTAGTGGTTTCCTTCTTATCTAGAGAGAGATCATTTGTTCAAACTTGCAATGAATTTTATGAAAACAGAATGTTAATTGGGGTCCAAGTACATAGAAGCACAGACATATATAAAATGTACACATATGAAAAGCATTCAACTTTTTTTTAAATTTTGACATAGATTGAAATATGAGTCCCTTGGGGACTTGTTTTTCAAAACTCTTAGTACTCTCCTGGACATTACAGCAAAATATAAGCTGTGGCTTACCTGCATCTTGTTCCACATCCTGTAGTATTCTTCTTCTCTTATACCTTAGAAAATTATAATCATCTTAGTTTCTTATAGCCACTTACAAACTAAGAAACATAAAGGAACAGGCTACTGTTCTATTCTAAAGACTGGAAAGAAGAATTGTGAACAAGCCTGATTTCTACTGAGGATTCTAACAAGTATTTTTTTCCTTATGTCTGGTGACGCTGACAATCTTTATCTTATCGTGGCTGATGAATCTCAATCTACAATTTCTACCTTCATCCTTACACATATGTCTTATTGGGTTTCATTACTTCTGTCTCATTAATACAAAATCCTAACTGTATGGGAGCACAGCTGTTTTAGTCATCTTCTAATAGTATAGCAGGAATAACAGTGTGATGGTTAATTTTGATTGTCAACATAGCTGACTTGAGAATCACCATGAAAAAAAATCTCTGTGCAAGTCCGTGAGATACTTTCTGGATTAAGATAACTGATGTGGGAATACTGGTCCTAAAATCGGGCGACAGCATTTGATAGGCACTGGTCCAAGACTGCTTGAATAGGTGGAGAGAGCTGGGGCTAGCATGAGGAACTACTTGGTTCCTGATAAACGACGTAATATGACTAGCTGATTTCTTCTCCTGTCACTGTGCTGGATCTGATAGTACAGAATACAGCTCTTGAGATTTTGAACCAAGATATTCTTTACTTTTTTAACATTAATTTTGTCAGTTATTTTGTCAAAGCAGCAAGATGAGTAAGTATCTGCCCTATTCCAAACAATGTTCTGGAGTATTCGAGTTAATGGTAATAATAGATATTGTATGTGTCATAACGCAAATAACACCCCAAAACTGACAGAGTCAAGTCTTAGCTAGCTGAATTTCTCTGCTTCCCTCTGTAAGGACCCAGGTTCCAGTAGCTACATAACTGCCATTACAAAGATTAAAACATGAAACCTCTTCAGTATTGTGAGGAATTTTTTGCACAGAAGGATTCTTGCTCAGCTATGTCCATAGTAGATTTATTTGTTATAGCCAGAAGCTGGAAATAACCAAGATATCCCTCACCTGAAGACTGTATAGAGAATGTGGCACAGTTACACAATAGAGCATTACTGGTCTGTTTATTTAAAAAAAATAGCAGAATGAAATTTACAGTTAAATAGATGGAACTAGAAAAACAACCTGAGTTGGGTAATCCAGACACAGAAAGATGAACGAGATAACCAAAACCCAGAAAGATTAAAATGGCATGTATTCACTTACAAGTGGCTATTATCTGGTATACAAAGAATAATCATACTCAAGTCTTAGAAGGGGAAAAATAATACATTTTGCAGGCATACTGGGGGGAATGTAGGAATGGCAACAGGAGGGATCATGGGGATTGAAGGGAGAGAGTACTGGGAAAGCCTGGAATCAGGAGTTGGGGAGGAGGCATTCTAGGGTGACATAGAAACCTAGTACAATGGAATCTCTGGAATTTATAAGGGTGACTCTAGTGAAGAATCTTAATAATTGAGGATATGTAGCCAGAACCAGCCACTTTTTGTAACTAGGCAAGGTTCGCAGTGGATGGATTTAAACACCAACCCAGCCATAAAACATTTGACCTAGAATTTCTCCTGCCTGCAAGATGTACTATGGTGACTGTGGCATAGAACTTGTGAAACTGGCCAACAAATGAAGGGTCCAACTTGAGGTCTATGCCATGAGAGGGATTCCATGACACCAGAGGGAGTCCATGCTTGATAGGGCCTGGTGGACCACGAATGAGAGTTCTTGTGTAATTCCTAACAGTAGTAGTATGGAGTGATTATGATTTTTTATTGGATATTTTATTTATATTTCAAATGTTATCCCCTTTCCAGATTTCTCCTCCTGAAACCCCTTATCCTATTCTCCCTCCCCCTGTTTCTACACTGGGGAATTGAGCCTTCCCAGGATCAAGGGCCTCTCCTCCCATTGGTGTTCAAAAAGCCCTTCCTCTGCTACATATGCATATGGAGCCATGGGTCTCTCCATGTGTAATATTTAGTGAGTGGTTTAATCCCTGAGAGCACTGGCGGTCTGGTTGGTATTACTGTTATTCCTATGGGTTGCAAACCCCTTCACCACCTTGACTGTGATATTTTAACCTGCACTTGGGACCCATTTTTTCCAACTGGGCTTTCTGGTCCTGCCTTGTTGTTATAACATACCATGGTTATACTGACATCTCCCAGGGAAGAAATACCAGTATTTTAACCTGTGCCTCCTATTCTTATTTCAAAAATCACCAGTAGCAATCCATTAGCCAGTATTTCAAGAGAACCAAGCAAAGACAGGTTTATCAACATCAAGTGGCTGCTTGAAAAGGTGACACTGCTGACTGAATAGTCAGCCTAGAAAAATATTAACATTTCATACCATACACATATTCTCTGGGAAAATGTGTGCACAGAAGAAAGCTCTGGAGAATGGAAACAGGAAGGTTACAGAAAGGGAACTTGTTAAAAATGTGACCCAAACTAACCTCCATCAAATCAGCAAAGCAAAATTCATTGTGAGACAGCCAGAAATCATTGCACCAGCATGGAGGAAGATAGCATCATATGCCTCTATAGGTGCTTCCTTATATGCCATGCTTAGGAATTTGCACATTTCCTGGTGGAAAATTTGCAGTGTGCTTAAGGACTTCAAAATCTTAACTGTTGCGCTATACTACACTTAGTTTGTCAAAGGCAATATTCTCTTAAGAAAGACATGTGTTGATAATATTGTAGTAAAAAGAAATTGGTCTGATTTCAAATTTAGATCATTTTAGCTACTTTATTTTTGGAATTTAGTAATTTTGACTGTGTAAGTAGATGCTGAATTTGTTGCTTATGTCAATCTATCCAATATGTATGCTCTCCTCAGGTAGTTCTATTCTGCCTATAAACCAAGAGACTGACTTTTTTGTAACCAGAATAAAGTGGAATAAAATCCTTTAAGATTCATTGTGAATTCAAATGCCAATGTAATCCACCAATAAAATACTTACAGTATACATATGAATTTGTCTATCCCTTGAAAATATGTGTATTAGGTTCATCATCAAATCATATTAACTTTTTTCAATAATATTCAATGAAAGAAATATGCAAACTCCTCTCTCAATCTTTTCAGCATTACATATGCACATATTATTTTAGCTGATATGCTTTGCTCCCCACAGTCAAAAAATTCACTGTAACTTTCCGATTTGTTTGAATTTCAAGAATGGTTTGTTTTTAAATTATGAACATGTTTAAAAATTACCTTCACAGAGGTCAGTGTGGTGGCTCATACTTTCAATTCTAGCACTCTGGAGGCAGAGGCAGGTGGGACTGTGTGAGTTCAAAGTAAGCCCATTCAACATTGCAAGTCCCAGTCAAACTAAGGACTTAACTACACATATTACTTAATTTAGCTCTTTTTTTTTTAAAGCTGATCATATTCTAAAGTGACACAGAGAGATTCCAGCTATCGAATAATAACTATAGTTCCTTAAATTAACTGAATTGGAAATTAAAATTAAAATTGAAAATCTGGTATGCCATAAATCCTTTTGATATTGGCTTTATATAAAAGATATGTCCATCTACATTAAGGTAATGAAATGCTGACATTGAGGTTAGAGAAAATAAAGGAAAATTAAAAGAAAAATAAATAAAATTAACTGTCCTCCAATAATTATTTTCTAAACAGAATATTTAATGGTGTTCCTAAGCAATATACTATACTGTGATAGATTCTTACATATCAATTCCCATAATAGTTTGAAGCCACACCAATATGCTCATGCAATGTAACATTTAAGTCTTTGGCTAATTTTGAATTTAAAACTATATTTGACATGTGAAGATCAATTTATAATTGATAGACGAGTTTTTCAATAGAATCCAATTATGTCATAAAATAAAAATTAATTGATACATTTTGTGATTTTAGCCAGAAAAAAATTCTCTAAATATAGGGAAGCTGTCAAATATGAACGAAAAGTACCAGTTTAAGTATGTGCCAAATACTTAAATCTGGATACGTGATTCTTTCCATTAATTGCTGATAGTCTTTACATGGCTGTTCACAATACTTGAGACAACAATTTAAATTAAGAAAAGACATTTTCTGGCTCAGAAGTTTAGAAGCTTCAACTCATAGTAAGCTGCCCTCAATTCTTCCGGACCAAAATATGTCAGAATGTCATCTGGAGTAAGATATAAAGGAGTACTCCATGGAACACAGATATCCAATTCATGGCATTTATAGTGACAGCGAATAAGTGGTTAGAAACAAGATCCTTGGTGATCCACTTTTGACAACTCCAAATCAAGTCTTGTGTTCCATTGTTTCTCAACAATATCAACAAATTATTAGTGCAACAGTAGATATGTTCATTCAGTAGAGTGGAAAATCCTTGACCCCATCACCCACAGTGCTGGACACACTGTTGGGATTAAGCTTTCAGTCCATGGGCCATTTTGTGAGATATTTCATTATCAAATCATTGGAGTAACAGTTTAAAAGCTAATTTTCTTGAGAATAATGTTGGTTATAGCCTGCAATGGAAACAAACAAAGATCGTTGGTTAGCAGAAGAAATATTTTATGTAGTTTTCTAATGAGAAATATTAACAGTTGATGTGTTATAAAATAACTTTATCATTTTATAAAGAATTTCATTAAATGAAAGTTGTTTCAGTGAATGTGTATGTGTATCTGTATATATATATATATATGTATGTATGTATATATATATATATACATACATATATATATATGCATGAATGTGTATATGTGTGTATGTGCATGTGTCTGTATAATCTGTGTGCTTATATCTCTGTCTCTCAGTCTGTCTTTGTCTCTCTGTCTCTGTTTCTCTGTTTCTCTCTGTCTCTCTCTCTGTCTCTCTGTCTCTCTCTCTGTCTCTCTTTCTCTCTCTCTCTGTCTCTCTCTGTCTCTCTCTCTGTCTGTCTCTCTCTCTCTCTCTGTCTCTCTGTCTCTCTGTCTCTGTCTCTCTGTCTCTGTCTCTCTGTCTCTCTGTCTCTGTCTCTGTCTCTGTCTCTGTCTCTCTCTCTCTGTCTCTCTGTCTCTCTCTGTCTTTCTCTCTCTTTCTCTGTGTGTGTGTGTGTGTGTGTGTGTGTGTGTGTGTGTATGTGTGTGTGTGTGTGTGTGTAATGGGATTCCTATGAAAATGGCAGTACAATATATGCCCTCTGCTATTATGGGTGATTGTTATTACCTTACTTATTACAAAGACACTGGAAGTATTCCCTAATATTTTGACAATATCAGAAAACCATGATATAATAAGCATGAGAATAAAGTCTTAGAACTGCATCAACTACCCCTTGAAAAGCTATTTTAAAAAAGATTATATTTTTACTTTTCAAAAATATACTAAATGGGTAACCCTCATCAAAGATTACAAATGAAAACTATATGTATTAGTTAATTTGTATCTTTAAAATATCAAGCAATTATGAAGAAAATTTCTAGGCTACTGGAAAATAGCATAGTCTTTTATATTTGGTGGAATGTTCTATAGATGACTGTTAAGTTCATTTGATTTATACTGTTACTTTATGTAGTATAATATTTTAATAAATCCTAGCACACTGTTACTTCTATTCTTGACCATTTATGTTCCTGAATAAAATACACATAATGCTTTATATTTTAATATGCCTTAAGCAGCTCAATAGCTGGGCAACTGTCTAACCCCCATTTTGTTAGAATCTACACTATCATGGATAACTCTGAGTTACTACTTACGAATTTCTATATTCCATCTTGGTAGTTCTTTGCCCACTTGAGCTGCCCTCTGGCCATGTTCTCTTGGCCATTTAAATGGAGACTCTCTTCCTCTCTCCTGTATATTCTTCTGTTGGCAACTCTCCCTCATACATGTTCTTACCCTTACATCGCAGCTGCTTTTCTCTCTCCTGCACATTCTTCCAAGCTATGGTGGCTATCCTCCTTGTTGTCTCAAGCCCTGAAAACCTGAACCCCACTTGTGTTGCTTCTCTCCAGCTTGTGGCTATTGACAACTTTCAATCAATCAAAATTAAGTAGGCGCAGGTCCCCAAATGCTATAGATTCCAAATGTGTATAGATTCCAAATCTTGGAGTCCAATACTTAAGCATTAGAATACAAACAGGGTTAGGCCAACCCATTACAAATGTACTACAGCATTTGTCTGTAGATCTGTGTCTGGCTAGCAGTGGTATTGGCAAGAGTTGGGTCCTGACCTCAGCCACTATCACTGTTCTCTGGTCAGTGTGTGATTCTGGTTATCAAAAGGGTTCTTTTATGAACTTATGTGATGCTGTGTTTGGTGCATAAGTGTTTAGAATTGTAATATCTTCCTACCGGTAGACTTTTTATCCACAGTTCAGGGCATGGCTAATAAAGAATAAATTCCATTTTTGGCATTGTTGTGTTGGTTTGTGTGTGAGTATGTATGTTTGTATGTGTGAATGTGTTTGTGGGTGTGGTATATGTGTGTGTGTATGAGAATGTGTGTCTGTTCCTGTGTTTCTGTGTGTGTGTCTGTGTCTTTGTGTGTGTGTGTGTGTCTGTGTCATTGTGTGTGTGTATGTATCAGTGAATTTTTTGTTTTGTTTGCATATATTTTATCTTTTTGGTTAGATATAATTTGTTTAACTTTTCTTTAATTTTTAGGTTTTAATCTTAGACAAAGAGAGAAAAAATATCTGTGAAAAGGAAAGTGGAGAGGATCTGGGAGAAGTTGACAAGGAAAGAAATTATGATCAAAATACATTTTCTAAAAATTTATATAAAATTAATATACTCATTGAATTGAAATTAATCTTTTGATAATACATTTATGGCTTTAAAAATACCTTTCTATTAAGTATCAATTATATTACATTCCTCTGGTTCATATTTTCCAAGTTTTAATACTAATTGAACAAAATACATGTTTATGAAAATTCTATCATGTATGCCATGGAGACTATCTTTGCTTGACACAATTTAGTTCTATAGAATACTCTTGTTTATTTGGCAAACCCTTACATGCTGGTAAAAAATGTACAAGCCCAGGTTTTCTACTCTGTTGATCATGTTAATTTCATAGGCTCTCATAATTTTAAACTATAAGAGATCAGAAAAAATATTTTCATGACAATTTGAATAGCAGTTAAATATATAGCCTTTTAAAAAATTTTAACTATGTAGTATGTTTTGTGACTGCTCCAAGTGCTGTAGGGTATCTGATCACACTGTGAACCCTGAAATTGTGTTAGTTACTGAAAAAAAGCTGTTTCTAGTTGTAGTTTGGCTCAGCCTTATCCCACATCTTTAATCTCAAACAATAAAGATAAAGTTAGTTGGTAGAATGAAGCACCCATGTTTAAATATATGAGATTATATATTTACTAACTTGATATTGACTGTAGAAAAATAAATTTCAGTGTGACAGACAAAATGATAAATCAGAGAAAGATTTGACACAATGGGTTATACCCAACTCTCAAGAGAAAAGAGAGGAAAATGAAGTTACATAACTGAGAAAGGTGCAGATGGGAAAAAAGAGAAAAAAAGGAAGTAGTCAGTTCTAAGGGACAGTTATAGAGATACAGGTTGCAGACAGGGAATAACCAAGACACAGGAAATCACAGAATGACTCCAAAGAATGATCAGGGGCTAGAAGATAAGAATAGATTGCCAGAGTATGAGAGTAAGCAGAACAAATAAGGAGAGGCTAGACTGAATCAGTCAGCCAAAAAAGTAGAAAGCATGAGTTTATTCAGCAGTAAGTCTCAGAGGATGAAAACATTTTAGGCCTAGTTAAGATTGTATGGAGGCTAGAAACTTCAAGGACTAGGCCTAGGTTAATCGATGGAAGTAGAAAACTTTAGAGACGACAATCACAACAGGCAAATAAAAGTTATCTTTAAAACCATGAACAAATAAATGACTTTTGTACAGAAGTGAGAAAGGTCTGCTTCTGAGGTCCGTTTGCTGCCTTCTGTGTGATTGAGATAATCAGTTTGCATGAGATCAATGTGAGTTTCATGAACGGACAGCCATCTATAAAGTTGCTCACAGACTTTTCTATTTACAACATCTAATCCTTAATACATTACTAAGCAAGCATGATACTTTATATTGTTGTCTCCCAAACTAGGCATTGTGTTAAACTTCATTGCTAAACTAGAGGAGAGCCATGTTTTCGGAATGTTTGCCCCTTTGATTGTAACAGACAGTGCTTAGGTGACATACTTGCTCATGAGTTTGTTTTCCTCCACAGGAAAACTCTTTCGATGGAAAGACCTGACTGACTTTGGGCACATTTTCTTGCTTTTCTACAATGTGAAGCCTATAGATACACTTTTGGATGACATTTTCCTGGTGAGGGCATGCAACTGTGCAGAGCAGCCTCTTATGAAAGAGCCTGGAATTTTATCATCAAAAACACCATAAGCTTACTTTGTCTCAAAGATATGATTTAAATATAGCTAAAGTTTAAGGTATTGATCACCTTCAGCTATAGCAGAAACAACAAATCTAGGCACAAACACAAAAATCAGGTTGGTTTTGATACTTAAATTGTAATTTAGAAAACACTAATAGATGGCAATGTCATATGGTTGTCAAAAATATTATTTTGAAAATATCAAGATAAAATGTACATATATGCCCTTCTATACGGGTACTATGTGTTTACATTTGTAGACATAATTATCTTTTCATACAAATACATGTACATTCACACTTATATATACTTATAAAATTCTTAGCTTTTGTCTTCTTCATAATTCCTTGTTTCTTTCTTCACATGGTACACAAATTTTCTGAAATCAAGTTATTTTGAGATTATATATTTACTAAATTGATATTGTTTGTAGCAAAATAAATTTTCAGTTTTATTTAACTTAGTGTTTATAGGTTATTATAATTCCAGTTTTAATAAGCAAGTGATATTTTTTTATACAGAGTATTCAACTCAGGACTCATATATGGAATGTAGTCAATCCACTATTTTACAATATGTTTAGATATTCTTATAATTGTAATCTTGATTAAACACACAAGATAAATTTTAGTGGCAATCTGGCAAATAAGATGAACATTGGTATTTTCATTTTTAGATATTTGAATCAGAAAAAGTTCTTAAACTAAAGTATCAATGAAAACAATTTTAGTTTCTCTCTTTCATAGTTATCCTATTATTTGTGGCAAGACAAAGTAGGTGATAATGTTTTAAAAAAATAATGAACAAAAAATGAAGCCAAGTACTGTTATAAATAATGAAAATTCTACATGTAAAACCGAGTGGAAGCATCTGGTTTTCTTTGTCTTAAAACTAACTCTTCTCAAAGATACTCCCAAATCATGGAAAGGGTGTATAAGGAGAATTTAACGGAATGCTTCAGATATTTATTAAGAACAATACAAAGAAATGGTGATTACAGGTGACTACAAGGAGGCTATTTTTGACCCTTAGAGTATGTGATACTTTGAGACAAAAGAAAAAAGAACTCTTGTTATTGGAATTATGGAGAGTAGTGAATTGTAAAGCTTAGATAATATAGAACCTTCACATCAGTATGAGAATGTAATGGAGAAAATGGAGTGAGTTAGAGACTATAGATAATATCCTTTACAATTGCTGAGGATAGTGTGTTCTACACTGACAGTACTTGGGTAAATGGTCTGAATACATGCTGATATATTCATCCCTGTAATTACAATTACAAATGCAAACAGAAATATTGTAGATGTGACTTAATGAAGAAACTTGACCCAGAAATATTATCCTAGCATTCCTCCATAGATATAATACAATCCCAAAGAATTTTATTAGTAGGAAGCAGTGAATTTGTGGCAAAACACAAAGGATGATGGTAAAAACAGTTAATGAGTTGATATAGCCATGTACCAATATTTGCAAGAAAATTTCTATAAACAGAAATAAAAGGATAGAAATATATACCCCCCCAAATTCCTATTTTTATATTGGCTTTTACTTGATTTTACTACAAAAATTTCATTTTTGAATTTTCATGTCTAATAAGATAAAGTAATAAATATTTATTGTTTTGAAAATGTATTTAACCGACAAATAGTATTAGTAACATTAATGCAAACACAATATTGTGGAATGATATGGTAAAAATGAAAAGATGATCATCTTAGTTAATACATTTGGCACATAGTTTTTTAAAAAAAGTAAGTGGAAAAGGTGATTCATATTTTTTACCCTACACAGAGAGGAGAATGGAGGATATGGTTGGCCTTTGGGAGCTCCACTTGAATTTTGAGTGCATTCAGTTTTGCACTGATGCTTACGAAAGAATAATACATTGAAAATGTAAAAGAAAGAGAATCAAAACACAATTGAAGAATGAATGGCATTGAGGGTACAGAAATTGGTGAGACTAGTAGGCTGATGATTCTTAGAATCCCCTCTACAAATCCCCAGCTACCATCAATCCCCCTGCTACATGCAGTGATATGGAAACCTATCAACTTATTAACACTAACAAGTTTTCCAGTGTTGGCTATGAGCTAAGTGCTGTCCTAAATCTTCAATCTTCCAAGTTCAATTACAAAATCATTGCTCTTAGTATTTCATTGTTTGAAAGTCAAGAAGATTTATTGGTAAAACATAGTTTTACTTGTTCGGGGATGTTTTGTTTATTGAGACAAGACCTTGAAATGTAGTGCAGGTTATGATGGACCTCACTGTAGCCCAACTTGATACAATCAATTTGCTGCAATCCACTCCCTACAGTCTTCAAAGATGTACTCTTACAAATATGAGGCACCACATTCTATCCCTAATTTGACCTTAATGGGAGTGTGTGAGTTTTGAACATTGTGTCATCCAATGATAGAGGGATCTAAATGCTTTTTTTTTTTTTTTTTTTTTTTAGGCAGAAGACAGGATACACACCTCCAAACCAATATTTAGCTACGTTATGATTGAAAAAAATTTGTGATTAAGATGGGATCAGAGATCTTCATCTCACTGGTGACTCTCCCACTACTCTTCTACTTATACCCTGAAATCTGAGCACACATAGTCCTGCAAGTCCCACCATCGCTGGATGATCTAGCAAAATGTTTTCCTAGGTTGGGGATTTTTTTCCTACATTTTAACATTAATTTGCTTCTTGGTTTTCTTTATTTATTAATCAATAAGATGGTTCTCCTAAATTTCACTATAACAAGATTGTTGTCTTTTTCTTTCATTTATTCATTTGTCATGAGCTCTCTAAAAGTTCTTTGTTCCAAAAGGACAAAGAGAATCAGAAAATTATAGTGTCAGACTTAATTAATTTTGTTTATAATTTATCTTTTTGATTTGTAACATTTTCTCATACATGAAAAAATCTCAAAGTTATAATGACATTGCCTGGGGTCAAAAATTCAAAATGAACACATTTGCAATAAAGCACGCAGATTCTAGCAATTAAAATGGCATAATAATAAAGTATCACATTGTGATACCTTTTTTAAAGTAAAAATACCACATATTAAACTTAATTATTGATTTTATATGAAAAGATTTATAAATACTTTCTATTTTTGATCTACCTGGTGTCAAAGTTTCACACATTATAAAATAACAGTTTTTCCCAGATTGTATATAATTCATTCAATAGAAATTCTTTCATAGTATTATTGTAAGATCTTTTTAGCTTTATTTTCTTTTTAATTAGAAGATAAATACATACCTATAAAGATCCAAGACTACAGACATTTACAATTTAAATGCTAATGTTCTTCACTTGCTCATAACTTTTATTTTCTTCATCCTCGAGCTCACTAAGCAGTGTTAATAGTTTAAGTTAAGTATTTCTTCATTCATGCATTCAACCATTTTTTTATATCTATATATATATATTGAATTTTAAAGTTTCTAAAATAGAGTCACCTAACACCAAATAAAATTGATATGAACAGCATCTCCACTTCCATATGTAAATGATGAAACCATTTACTTAATTACTGCCTTTTCTGATTGCAAATCTAGCTTCACTTATTTAATGATGCTAGGTTTTGACAGTTTGTTTCAAGTTGATTTGCTTCAATCAGTATTCTTGTGCCTTTTGTTGCATGCTTCTTTTATAAGGTTTATTTTAGTTAATATTTGTATATTCTTTACACAAAAATTAGTTCAATGTACAGTTCTATCAGAAATCCATAGATGAGTTTTATCGCATATTTGCAAAATAAATTCAAATACAAGAATGTCATTCATCTTTAAAATACTCATCAATATATTATGTTAAAGGAGTAATTTTCTTTTTGAAGTTTTAATTCAATACTGATAAGATTATCCTGTTTTCTAATAATTATTTTTTTGGCCATCTGTTTGTGTATGGTTTGATTCTTACATTTTAAACTATTAATTTTACCAGTAGTATGTTAATGGCTGAAAGACACATGGCATGTTAATATCAATAAAAATAAATCTGAAATAATTAACATAATATGAGAAGGAAGAATGAATTCACTAACACAAATAGACTTGGTGAACTTAACTATGCATGTATGTCAGAGACAGCAGTCACAGAAACTGGCCCTAAAATCAATGCTTGTGGAGCAGAACAAAACAAAATTCAAGAAATAGAACTTTGACCATTTATTTTTATTGTTTTTAAGTTGATATGGGCGGGTATGTGAACATGAGTCCTGTTAGGATGGCAGCCAAAGAGGAGTTGAAACTCCTGGAGCCAGAAATCCAAGCAGTTGTGAGTCATATGACCTATGTATTGACAATGTAAAAGAAGTATCTGTGAAGGTCCACCAAGTCAGGTATTCATCATAAGGATCAGGTTTTAAAAGAATTCAAGAACTTGTCAATTCAGAAAGACAGACTTTCCTATTGTTTCAGTCCTTATATATCTGGCATGTAGCATATTTAAGAATTTGTTTTCTATAACTCTGTCATTTCCCTTTTCTTATTGATTTAGTTTACTTTACAAGGTTTATCTTTCTTTCTCTCTTTATGACTTTATTCTTTGTTGATCTCTTCCCTTATATTTTTGACTGCCATTAGAAAAAAAGATAAATTAGAAAGCATAAAAAGGATAAGTGAATGAACCATTAAAACTCAGAACTAAATATGATGGTAGACAGAGATACTTTAAAATTAAGTGCAAACAGTGGTTCAGAATACAAACAGAATACAAGCAGGTGGGAAGCGGACATCCTTTTGAAACCAGAGCCAGAGATAGACAAAAGGTCAGATGATCTTATGCACCTGAATCAACACATATTACTGTCTCCACTGGTCAGACAATTAAATAGAAAATTCGTATGGGACTTAGGAAATAAAGGAGCAATAAATACATTTGTTACTTAAAGCCAAAAAATATCAACCTTTGTATTAGAACCTACTTTTAAATTTAAAGTTCTCATAATGGCACCGAAGGCTATATCCGTAACATTTCAAAAGAAATCAATGTTCTAATAACTTTAATACAATTTATTTGCATAGTCTTATTTTGCCTTTCAGATGTGTGACCTCTTGAAAGTTTAACGACTTCTCTAAAACTCAGTTTCCCCAAAAGCAATAGAACTTTCCCATCCATGTTCACGCAGGTTAAATTCATAACATTTGCAGAGAACAGTTACAGAGAATATAATAAACATTGTCAGCTTCTGTATTGTTTCCTCAGTATTCAGTTAATGAGTTGAAAGTATGGTTTTATAATTAATAAACTGGAAGAAAACACAATTGGATCATGACTTTAGATTATTAATTAGATTGTACACAAGTTTGTAAATGACCTATCTCACAGAAAAGCAGCTTCCTTAGCTTACAGCTTCTCCACTAAAATCAATTAGCAGAGTAACATATCATGCTAGTGAGATAGCTCAGGAGGTAAAGTGTTCAGGAACCTAACAACCTGAGTTTGATTACCAGATCCCTCAATGGAAGGAAAGAGATATATTACAACAACCACTCTCTGACATCCACACCTGAATACCTACACACTCATACAAGCATATGAGCATGCACACACACATGCACACATGCACACATGCACACATGCACACACACACACACACACACACACACACACACACAAATTATAAACAATACTCTCTTACCCTGATGCATTTATTTCTTTAAATGCTCCTGTGTGTGTGTGTGTGTGTGTGTCTGTGTGTCTGTGTGTCTGTGTGTCTGTGTGTGTGTTTCCACCTACCTTTGGAACCTATCAGCATATCAATCTGCACTCTGGCCTGAGTATCACAAGTACCTGTTACATATTTCAAAGTCCATGCTAATATCCTTGTTCTTCTCACTCCTTTCCATACCCTAAATTACTTCCATCTAGAAGGCTTCTTCTCTATTCCCAGATATTCACTGTCTTTAAAATCCAGTTATACACTGTGTCCTCCTCTGCTGCATTCCTGCTTCTCTCTATATTTTTTTCTATTCTTTATCTCCTGATATTCTGATATTCTTCCTTCCCTCACAGACAGCCCTGGCCTTGTCCAGTCTGATGGCCATGGTCACTCTGCTCTTGTAGATGCCTCTGGATGTCCTCTCTCTCTCTCTCTCTCTCTCTCTCTCTCTCTCTCTCTCTCTCTCTCTCTCTCTCCCCCGTAAAATATTTTTTTTTCCTTGATCATACCATAGAGAGGTCATGTAAAATTTTCATTTAAAACTCTTTGGAATTGTCCCTATAGACACAGTCAGATATCTGTCAGTGATTTCTAATTCAGTCAAGCTAACAATGATAATTAACAAACACACTAGCTATTGAGTAGAACTTACAGAAAGGGAACTTATAGAGCCCACCTCCAGCAGGAAGACAGAGCATCAAGTGAGGGAGGAGGTTGTCATGCTATAGTCAAAACTCTGACCCATATTTGTTCCTGTCTGAAAGACCGTCAGGGATAGAAATGGGAGGAGCCTGAGGAAAAGAAGGTCCAGTGACAGAGCCCAACGTGGGATCCAGCTCAAGGGGAGGACCCAAAGCCTGTTACTATTACTGAGGCTATGGAGGGCTCACAAAAATAGATCTATCATGACTGTTCTTTGAAATATTCAACAAGAAGCTGAAAGAGTCAGATCCAGATATTTGCACTCAACCAATAGACAGAAGATGCTGATCCCTGTGGTTGAATTAGGGGAAGGTTGGAAGAAGCTGTGGAGGAGAGCAACCTGTAGGAAGACCACCAGTCTTAATTAACCTGGACTCCCAAAATCTCTCAAACACTGGAAAACCAACCAGGCAGCATATACCAGCTGATATGAAGCCCCCAACACATATACAGCAGAGGACTGCAGGATCTAGGTTCAGTCGGAAATGATGCACCAAACTCTCAAGAGACTAGAGGCCTCCAGGAGTTTAGAGGTCTGTTTGGATGGGGGGTGGGGAGTGGAGGGTAGTGACATTCTCGTGGAGATAGGGGATTAGGAGGAGTTATGGTATGTGGAACAGTCAGAGGGTGGACCAAGAGGAAGGAATAAAATCTGGAGTGAAAATAAATAAATAAATAAACGATCAAAAAGTAAATAAAAGTAAAAAGGAAATTAAAATAAAAATCCAAATTTTGAACTCAACCCTAATTACTATTCTAATTATTTGAATAGCCATCTAAATGATCCTAAATATATTTTATGGTGTTGCTTTAGATAAAATATATAAAGAAATGACACAAATCAAATTTATAAAATTCGCGTATATAACACTTAACACTCAAATAATAAGATTAATTTAGAATCAATATTTACTTACATATTAAAAACATTTCAGAAATACTACCTGAAAAAATTAAAAAGATAGGCTATTGGCAGAATGGCCAGAAATAAAACTTCTCTGGCTACATAGAGAGAGTGACATTTTAACAGAGTTTTCATCAATTTTCCTTCGTTAGGAAGCAGTGGATTGATTCCAGCTGTCCAAAGCATGAATTTGCACAGTTAACTACATTGTCCTTCCAAGGCAAATTAAATCCTTAGAATAGCAACTGTGTGATCTGTCAAAGACTGAAAATAAAATGTTCATAGGCTTAGGCAGATGACAGAGTGACATTGTTGATATATATATATATATATATATATATATATATATATATATATATATATCAATAACATGAACTAGACCAAATCCACAACACAATACTTACCCTAGGAACAGTGTTGATGATTGATGATAGACTCACTACATTTTATTTGGTATACAATTAATTATGTGCTTAAATGGAAGATACTGCTGAGGATTTCTCATCAAGAAGATTAAAGAAAAAGATATATAGGAGGCCTAGAAACCTGGAAATATTTCTTTGCATTTCGGAGGGTACTTGCAAAGAATGATGCAGTTAGTGCACACTTACATGTATGTCTAAACTCTACTAATTACAAGCAAAATAATAAATGTTCATGCTTTAAAATCCTGGAAGTTTATTTCATATTACGGTTGAATTAACTCTTTTCACTTTTACATGGGATTCAGCAAAAGAATCAATTAGTTCATATTTTGTATATTAGATAATTTTACATATGCTAATAAACTATTTAAATACTATATAATGCCAAAATCAATGCTTGTGAGTTTTACATAGACTATTATTCTTTTACTTATTACACATAGCCATAATGTTGCATTGTTCCAGATACAGAGTTGATAAAGTTTAACAAAAATATCTTATATAAGCTGGTATATAAAGTTATTATGTTCTTATAGTGGTATCTGTAATGAATCTTTTTCATTTGTGATGAAATTCAAATTGTATTTTCAATAGGAAAGCAAGAGTCAAGTATTACTAGGTCAATTAAAATTACCATGTTCCTAAAAGCCTTTTTTCCTACCTAGTGAGTTACCCTCTAGTTTTTTTTTTCTTTAGACTTTTATTATTGGTTATTTACATTTCAAATGTTTCTCTTTCCCAATTTTCCCTCCACAAACCACCTATCCCCTACTCCTCCCCCCACCTTTTTGAGGGTGCTCCTCCACCTGCCCATCCACTCCTGCCTTTAATCACTGATAATTTCTTAAAAGGAAAATGCACACACACCACACACATACACACACACACACACACACACACACATATATATGTATACATATACATATACATATACATATACATATACATATACATATACATATACATATACATATATATATATATATATATATATAAAACAGCAGAAAAATGCACATATACATGTATGACACAGTAGAAAGATGCACACACATGTATACCCTAATACATATGTCAAGGAAAACAATGAAGTGTAGCAAAATTGATATATGAAATATGTATAGTTACAAATCTTTTAAGATTTTACCCCTTGTTTTATAACTTCCTTTTAACCTCAAATATACATGACTTATCTATGTGTACTTTTTTCGTCTTTGACACAGAAAATTGTCTACCAGGGAGAACTGAGGAGACTTCTAAGAAAAATTATTTAGTAGTCAACCAAGCAAATAAAAAATGCTGTAGCAGATGTAACCCATATCACTGTTCTGGTAGAACACATAATATGTCCAGCTGCATAGTGGACTTTCCCAGAACATTGTTTTCTTCAGCTTGCATTATTCTTCCATTTACTCTATGTTTTTCCATGGTAGAAACTAACTGAGACATGTAAGTTTAAGATGCATCTCTTACAGTGACTTGTAATACCACAAAACAGGCAACCTAGTGCTGTGTATTATTAGTTACAATATGTAATTTTGTTTCTGTTGACTGTTTTCTTAGTGCTTTATCCTTTACCTTTGTGAGAAAGTAGATTTTGTTATATTATTAATATAAACATGATACATGATTTGTATATTAAATACTCCATGTTTCTGAGATCCTCTCCTTTTAACATACCTGTCCTGGTAATGTTGTTCAAGCTAATTTCCTTTCCATATTTTATATTTTTTTATGAAAGTACAAATATAATTTTAAGTGAGATAAATGTTGACATGTAAAGCAATGATTTAAAATCAAACATTCTTACAAATTAATAATTAGAGGAGGGGACTGATAAGGTTTGTAGTCCTTTTTTGTGGATAAAGAGAATCAAACACTTAAGGAAAAGAGTGTGGCTATTGGGATTTCTGAAAGCTCCTCTGTTGACAGACAATCCATTCATTCCAGAAACATGGTATTCATTCATCTTCTACAATTTCACATTGCCACCTCCTTCTGAAGAGCTAAGTGTTCCAGCTGTAGAGGTTGAGCCCTCCCAGCATGAGTCACTTGGCCATCACTGAAAGTTTCAATGAATTAGACGTGTCCATATTTAGAATCTTTATTCCTGGCACTCAGACATGATCATTTTTCTTCCCCAATGAGATAGTGTCTGAAGGCTTGACTCATCCCAGTATGATGCCAGGGCAGAAGGATAAAGAAGTTTTAAATTCCAGATGGTTGGCCTCTCAGATTTAAGGCACATAATCTACTGTGAGATTTATGGAAGTGGAGATCTTTAAGACTGAGGTAACAAAGAAAGCACTACATGCAAAGTCAAACAGAAAAGCCTCATGTCACCTTTGTCCTTTCTGTTTCAATCACAGAAAAAGTACTTTATTCTTACAAGGATGTAGCAAAGAATGTTTGTTTGAAATTTCAAGTCTCAATGGTTTCTATTTAAATCAAAACTTATGTAAAATAGCCCAGTGCTATCCTATCAGTCTAGTGAAAACCTACAAGTTTTATATGTACATTCAATACACACACACACACACACGCACACACAGACACACACACACACAGAGAGAGAGAGAGAGAGAGAGAGAGAGAGAGAGAGAGAGGCAGAGAGACAGAGAGATACAGAGAGAGAACATATTTAAATGGCCGTAGATATATAATCTAATAGCAGTATCTCATCAAATTGACGAATATACTTTTACAAATACGTGGGATTATTCTTGTAGAGTCTATTATAATAGAAGTAAGAAGTTTAGCATCCAAAGGGAATTCAGGCAAGAAAAACAAATGAAAAGGAAAGGAAAATAAAAATGATTGAGGTAATTATTTTGTCTCACAATTTCTGATGATAGGATTATTTAAAATTAATACTTTGGGGCCTTTGTGTTTTATTAGATTGAGTATACACAATTGTGTATTTATTATCTCAAATTTGAACTACTTAAGGTAGGAATTATATTAGTAATTATTCATTAAACCAGTAAAACATTCTAACAAAGAAGCAGCAGTGGAAACTAAACTTAGTTAGCTCCAGTTTCTATAGTCTAACTAACTAATGAATGAACAAACTGATTATCAGGTTCCACTTTCCCAAGGCAGTACTATTTTCCTCCCTGACAGAGATGATAGGCTCATTGCCCCATTTTGCCCCATCCCCTGAGACAGAGTACTCATTAAGTACACATCCTTATGTTGCCCCATACCTTTCGATTTCTGGAAGGACTGAAGTCATCTGGGTAAACTGACATTTCTGACATCATCACCATGTGCCTCTTAGGCCTTCAAATTACAAACGTTGATCAGCAGCTAAAGGCCAGTAGTTTTCAAATTCAACATTCAAGCAGTGTGCTCCTTGCTACAAAATTATGAAATGGAATCCTGTCTTTCAATACAATAATTTAGGTATATGAGTCCAAAGGGATTAGGTGGCAGTCTGGAATCATTCTGTTGGGAAATGAGCTTACCATGCACTTTGCCCAGATTCATTTCCTGAGTGGGTTCCTGAACTCTGCCATATCCTGTTTCCTCGAAGAAATAATCTGGAAAACTTTACAACAATGTATGAAAGAGGAAAAGGAAGAATCCTTAAAAAGGAAATATTTAAATGCTTTTGCTTCTCTTTCCCCATCTCAGTTAATATAGTTCCTAGCAATTCTTACCCTCATTTCCCTTAAGAGCAATCTTGTGTTCATATATAGGCCAACGCATCTCATACTGGGGCTTGCTTAAGTAGATTATAAATTTGATAATAGAATATCTATCCTTGGTGAGCTCCTCAGAATTCAGAGCCTGCTTGTACATCCTGGACAATTTTGAATCATTGTGTCAAAGAGAAAATACCCCTTTATTTTAAATTTTGTACCTTGAAACCATCTCATATTATTGCAGCTTCAAAGAAAAACCTTGTAGAAGCATCTGTGGGATAAATGAACAAAACAAAGCATGTAACTGGCCATTCTTTATTTATTGATAAAACATTCTTCGTTTAGTGTCTAAACATGTAGCCCTGGTCATTCTTTATTTTTGACTAAATATGTAATCAGATCTTTATTTTGAAAGCACACTGATTTTGTTTCTCCAATTTCTCTTCTAAAGGGAAAAAAAGATAAAATAATTTCTCTGGTTTCACAGTTACATAATTAAGGAACTGCCAAGATAGCACATTTATTTAACATTTATTTTTTTCTCACACCTTTAAAAATGTTTATTCAACATGATATGAATTTATACTGCTTACAGACTAGATTTAAAAGCTGCTAAATTATTTTAAACATAATCAGATTAATAAAATATTTAGCTAAAACTACTTTAGGAAAAAGTTTTTAAACTAGCTCATAAAACAAAGCATATGTTTTTAAAATCATTGTTCACAATAAAACCACTGGGTGTTTGTAGAAATAAAGAATGAGAAATGAAACTTCTATGTGAATTTTCAACCTTCTTATTGTCAGAGAGGAAACTCAGAGAAGGAGAGAGTGAAGACAACATTTTGGGATATGTAAAAGTACACATTTAATGTTTAAATGCAGGCACTAAATGTTGGACAGATTTCTCTATAGGCAAATCTTATTATTGTAAGGGCAGTTAAAGCGAATGAAAACAAAATACTGCCAATTTCTTGGTGTGAGTCAGAATTTCCCAATAGTATATATTTCATGCTTCTGTTCTTATATAGAATTTTAAGATCATAGCATGTCATTAGATGTATGATAGAAGAGTACTGATATGGAGATTTCATTATGATGAAATAAAGAAACAACTATCATTCATATTGTACAATCAGGTTGATTCCAGATGGTTTTTGGTGGACATACTGAAATACAATTGTTACTCTTCCTTGTAGTTTGCTTTGTGGCTTAGCTCTTTCAAGCTGATGTCAGTATAGATCAGCATATAAAACATTAACAATTTCAAACGTTGCCTAATTTGTCTGTTTCAGATTTGTAGCTCAGAATTCCCAAAAACTATCAAACTAGGCATCGTATCCTAGCATGTGGCTAATTGCAATACTATAATAATAATAGACTTGATAATTAAAAATTAGATCTCATTCTTACTTGTTACTGAATGTGTAGTTCTCAGTTACATATGTTTCATAAGTTGAATCCTAATATTCATTCATATACTCATATACGTGTTTGCCACATGTATTTGCTTAATCAACTCTATTACTTGATCTAACTTGAGAAAACAAATAATGTCACTTGTAAGAAAATCTAAAATACAACAAATTAATCAATTTTATATAAATTTATACTTAGAAATAAACTGGAAATTTATTGCAAGAACTGAGTACCAATAATGAAATCTGAAAGCTGGTTAGCATAGCTCCTGCCACGTGCTTACCTGTGCACTCTAATCATTGACAAAACGGAAATATATGTACTGACATACGTGCTGATTTAACTCATTTTATTATTAACTACCTTCTCTTAGAAAATATTTTCACCATAAAACTTTAACTCAATCTTTACTTCAACAATGATCAACAATTAAAATTGCTGATATTTTATCATATCACGTTTTGCTTTCTTACATTTATTAAGCTTCTGTTGTTTATAACCTACCTAATATGAAGTCCTCTAAGGTATAATATAGTTTTGTTTTTAGCCAGCTGAAGGAAATTCTAACAAGGCTTTTTTTCTATAATTTCTTTTTTAAAATGCTTTTATTAATCAAGGATTCTATACACTATATCTTAGGCAGATTATGTATATCCTCTTTCCTATCTCTACCCAACTGCATCCTCATCCTGCTTTTTTAAAGCCACAGATTCCATTTAGTGATGCATATACTCTAATGTATAGCTAATTACTGGGGTTTGGGGTTTTGTTTTATTTTTAACCACCAGGCACACAACCTTAATGAAAATTAATTCTGCATTTCCCAGCAACTATCAGTTCCAATAGTTCCTCCTAGTGGTAAAACTTCACACATACCTACCTCCTCTTTCTTTTTTTCTTTTTTTTTTATTGATGTTTTATTTACATTTCCTATGTTGTCCCCTTACCCCATCCCCCACCCACCCAGGAACCCCCAATCCCCTCACCCCTCCTCCTTCTTCTCTGTGGATGTAACCTCTATCTACCCCCCCTACTCCCACCTCCCCACCCTCAAAATTCCCACCCCCTGGGGCATCCAGCCTTCATGAGGTCAAGGATCTCTTCTTCCACCTATGCCCAGCAGGGCCCTCCACTCTTACATATTCAGCTAAAGCCCTGGATCTCTCCCTAAGTGCTCCCATGCTGGTGGTTTAGACCCTGGGTGCTGTGGTTGGTTGGTATTGTTGCTCTCCTCATGGTGCAGCAAACCCTTTCAGCTCCTTCAGTCTTCACTCTAACTCCTCCATTGAGAACCCCATTATCAGTTCAATGGCTAGTTGTGAGCTCCTCTTTCTATGCTGGTACTTTGTGTGGATTGAGCTTGCATGGGTTTAGTGAATGTTGTCAATTGATATGTATCATATTGTGAATTAACATATACAGTTGTCTAATTTTGTGAAGAAAACACATTTTTATTCCTTGTATTCACCCACTAACTTTGCCTTTTGTTTCTGTGCCATCTTGCTGTGCGATCTTCCACAGTGTTTCCTAAGCCTGGAAGGAGGTAGGATGATACTGATATCCTTTTTAGGTTTGAAAACTCCATAGTCACTACTGTCTGTACCATTTACAATTTCAGCTCTATGTGTTAGACCCATCTGTTGTAAAACAAAAAGGTTCTTCTGATGAGGTTTAAGGGATCCATTAAATCTATGGTATTTCTCCCCTAAAGCCTTTGACTATTCTAGCCAGAGATTCTTGACCCAGGAAATGTATCAAGTATGGCTTTCATCTGGCTAAACAGGACTTGAACACAATCAGAAATTGGTTGGTCATTCCCATGTCATTTGTGCGACTATCTCCCCAGTGTACATATCTTTCCAGGCAAGTCATGGTGGGAATCACAGATGGGTAATATTGATGACTGTAATTCTCCTCTGGTAGCATGTATTTAACCTTCCAGCACCATAAAAGCTATCAGGTAACAATGAAGATTTCATAGTAATACTGGGTTGAGTGTCCATATTATATGACTCAAAAATAGTTTATTTTTGGCAATAAGATCACACTGTCACATTGTATAGAGAGCCAAGAGCAATGCCAAATGTCTTCATTTTAAAGTAATCTTGACACAGCTTACACATTCATTAATAATTGATAGTTTGTTGCTATAGACTGGGATGTGAGATATGACAATTATCTATTAAAATGATAAAAGTTAAAGAAAATAATTACCTATGCAAAAAATAATTATTTTTTATTGAAAACAGAATTTTGTTGACCCCTGTCTAATAGATTATTTAATTAATAAACAAGTAAAATATCTAGAATAAATATGTGAACATATATTTGTGATTTAAGAAGGTACTTAAAGGACAAAAAATTACAATTTTGTTCTAACTAAAATTAAAATCATGTCTCCAGTAAATTGGTAAAAAACAAACAGTTCAAAGTAATGAAGTGCAAAAAGCTTATAGAATTTGTATAAGAGTAATCACATAGAAACTACTAAAATTGGTAAAGAAGCATTGAGTTCACAAATAGACATATGGAAATAATATATAATATTATGCAAAATCAAAACACTATTATACAGTCATTTTAAGATAATGTTTTTGTTGTCAAATATTTAAAAAATGTGAATCATTGAAGATTTTAACACACAGTAAAAATTAGGAAAAACAAGGAACTGAATATAATGTTATCTGTAGAGTTAATAATACATATTATTTAGTAAGTATTTCATTGTTATTTGGTAATATGGAAGAAAATTATGTTCTATGAGCTATCCTACTAGACTTAAAATACAATTGTGTCCAGAATTACATATTGAAAACATCTACATTATCATGGCCTTCATAAGAACAGAAAGATAATCAATGATGTTACAAATATCATTACATGTTTTGACATGAGTTATACAAAAGTATTAAATTGTTGGTTTACAGGCGGCCCTCTAAAAATTTTGTTTCTAATAAACAGTCTTTTGAATAAATGAAAGATTTGATAATAATTATATATTTTAGGATATGTCTAATTCTGAGGACAAAAAGAAGTAAAGTAACAGTATTTAAATCTATTTCTAGTGGGTTGTTCTTATTTTTTTTATTGAGAGAGAGAGAGAGAGAGAGAGAGAGAGAGAGAGGGAGAGAGAAGAGAGAGAGAGAGAGAAAGAGGAAGGTGAGAGACAGACACAGAGATAGACAAACAAACCAAATTTCATAATATATTTTATGCAAGAATTTTTCACTTGAGAAATGTTAGTTTGCAAATTCTCAAAAATAATTTATAAGAACTATAAATTATACATATGAGCACAAACAAGTATGTATTTTAAGGGTAAATGCAATAGGAGAAACTGATTTAAACAATCTATCAAAGTGTAGGATATTACGCATTTGAACTGCCTTGAAGAATAGTGCTGGTTTTGAATGACAGTAAATGGTTGTAGTTTTAAATGAATTTCTTGTTGAGTATGAAGTGAAAATCGACACGTGCATATATAAGCTTCCAAATAATTTAGCCCATGGCTTTTAAACTTAAGTAATATATTTCTTCTACATGTCATTTTCCAATGAAATAATATAGTGAGAATTGAAGCCAATGCTTTTCTTTAAAAATGCATGTTTTAATTAATATAGCAAATATTCAAGAGAAAAATGCTTTAATATATACAACTCTATAAGTATGTATATATGTTGTGTGTATATGTATGTGCACTTGCACATATTTATTCTGTCTCTAATGAAATTTGCCTAAAACAATACTATTCCAGGCAGGACAAAACTGATTGATATGACAAGTCCTGTTTAGCACAAATACACCAAAAAATCATAGCAATAGATTTTTAGCAATAAGATACATTTCTTATATTCTATTTTCAAACCTTGATCAAAAAATTTTGAAAAACTTTTGAATTTTATATTGAAAGAATTTTTTTGTAATTATAGTTTCTCTAATTTTAAAGAGGAATAAATATCCAATTTTTAATACAGTCACACTATTTGTCTTCTTCATTGTATAGCATGTAGCCCCCAAAATAGCTGGGTTATTCTGCCACTCTTAGAAAATCAAGCATAATTGAATAATATTCAATCAATTCAAAACTACAGTATCAGAATTTTTTAAATGAATAAATGTCATCAAATAATTGATCTTGATATTTAATACTTCAGCTGTTTTATAATTCACTTGATATGTTAACACGATGATAAATAAAAAGAATAGAGAATATAAAAATGTGAAATCATTCATATAACACACATGTTAAAAATTCAATATATAACTTACGTCTTTAACACCATTGAGATGTTACTTGCATTTTAAAGGTGATGTGTGTACAGAGGAGAAATTTTCCAACAAAGAAGAACGAATCTTGCTGTGATATGACTTTTGAAACAAGCATTTTAGTCCTTCCCCAATAATTCTGATAAAATTAAGTGCCTTCTATATGAATTGTAAGGGTTGGAATAATGCACCAAAAATCTTTTGCCTAATGCAAATTAATTAAGCTTGAATCTTCACAATCATGTGATATCAATTATAGTTCGTTAGAGGACCATAACCTAAACTAATAACAGAGAGCTAGCAATAAGAGTTAGAATTCTTTTCTGATAAATAAAGGAAAATGTAAAAGTAATTCTGGAACAAGAATACAGTTATAAGCAGAACTAATTTGAATGTGGATTCTGAAAAATGTTCCCTGTCCAGCCATGAAGGCAGGGGGAAGGTTAACTCTCGTGACGGCTAAGAAAAGAGTATATATTGGAAAAATTAAATGTCCATAGACCTATGAATATTAAGATCACTGCAATAAAGTCTCAGATGAAGATGAGAAATGTCTCATTAGAATCTATGGTAAAGGTCACTCTTGTTATGAAAGGGTAAAGAACTTGACTGAAGTATGCCACGACCCAAGGCTGTAGGGCAGGCAAAACAGAATGCTAATGGACTTTGATTATCTAATGAAGAAGAATTCTAATAAAATATTTAAAATTTATGTTGTTTAATTTTGTTACAGAATAGAAAGTAAAAAAGGACAGAGAAATTTTTGAAAGACTAAATTCATATTGGAAGTGAGCACAATTTGTAAATGTGGGATAAAACTCAGGAATTTCCACCTCTCAAGTGCTCTGTAGTTCTTCAAAATGCTTTCTTCAAGCTTTCTTTATTTTTTTTACACACATATAAAAGAATAAAACAGGATGACCGTGATAAAATGACAATTAAGTAGGAAAATGACTCCTATTAAAGATCTTTATAAGTACAAAGGAAACCAACTTCTGCTTGTCAAGACAAGAGACGAGACTGGCCTGCAAAATGGAGGATCTTTATCTCTAACATCACAGACATGGAGCTTGAGAATAGGATGATTCCTATCTCTAGGCTTACACACCTGCTACGGGCTCTTTGTCTGGTGATGCTCTGAACTCCATGTGCTGTGGCAACTACCCTCAGCAACCCACGTTATAGCTCAAAGGCGTTCAGGTACAAGTTCTGGAAGCAATCTGGAGTCCACATTAGTAAGCATTGACTGTGTTGCATTGTGCAATATCTGAATAGTGTATAGACTTTGGAACCACAGTGAGGAGTCTATCTAGATTACAAGGAACACAGCAGAGTGTGGGATCCCAGAGTGGAACATTTTAGGAAAAAGCTATGAAAGAGAACTACAACAAGGGCATACAGTTGTCAGAGAACCATGTGATTGTTGACACCTTAGATGATCCTTAATAGAGAACGGACAAAGCCTTGAGTTAGTGTCTAAGGGAGCATATGGAGTACAGAGAGAATGCGTGTCATTCAAAATAGTCAATACCTCAGGCATTATTGAAAATAGTGCCTCAGATGCCATGGAAATTGGCAAAGCCATCCTTGGGTTCAGGAAATTGACAAACCCTTCTGGTCCTGTGCCAATGCTGACAAATGTATTAACCACATCTTTGTCCTTCCAGCTGTTTACAGCCTGAGACTGCTTGCCTGCAGACTTTCATATGTGACTACTCCCTTTTACTCCTTGTCCATAATACATGTGCTGAGTGGTCGGGGCTGCTTCATCTGAGTGATCATAGTGCACCTGATCTCAGCATTTCTGAACGTGTGTCTGTGTGTATATCCATTCTTCATTCCCTCCTCAGACCCTCAGCTTTCTAGGTCTAAGCTGTCTAGGGCTCAGTGGTACCTCTTAGTTCTAGTGAAGCTTTGGGCTTCTCCAACACCACGAATCTAGAAATAAAAAGCCACCTGGATACCTTGTGCAGAGTGGTGTAGAGAAGCTGCTTTTATGGACAGAGCATACAATGCCTGGGAAGCAAGGGAGCCGAGTGTTTGCTGTAGTATATCAGGATCACTTTATCTGGTTTGTACAATTATTCTGAAGATGTTATATTTACTGATGTCTGTTCTACTGGCTTTTAGGCTTATCTCAGATTGTTCTATCCTTCATCTTCTTTTATTTACTCTGGGATAGTTATGTTCAAGAATGATTGAAGTTTGAGGTACCAGTGATAAATACTATGATCTGAATTTTGTCCCCTCCAAAGCTCATGTTAAAATAGAATAACCATTTAACAGTCTCAAGAAGTTAAGATTCAATAAATAACAAGTCATCATGATTCTGGCGTCATGTGTCAGTCATTATTCTAAGAGTTTATCAACATAGCATTTGATCTTTATAAAAGGAAAAGTTTGGCTCAGTTTGGATCTCTCTCACTCTCTTTCTTCTTCTGCTGTTGCATATTTAGAAAATAGTCCTTTCTAGCTGCCAAAACCTTAATCTTGGAATTTCTGACCTACAGAGCACAATATATTTATGATATTCATTACAAATTATCTTACTTATACAAAATTGCTACAGCAATGCCAAATGGACAAACAGTTTGAATGTCTTCCAACATCTATGCAAAGTCTTCAGTTTAATCTAATTCAGTAAAACTTGAAGCACACATCACACAGAAAAGAACCCTGTCTTCAGTGATAGGAAAACAATCAAACCAAAAAAAGAAAGAAAGAAACAAAAAAACATGTTACTGATTTTCAAAGTACAGTGTTAGGACAGACAGAGGATAGCCATATTCCCAGGGGGGGGGGCAGAGAGGAAAAACAGGTTTTTATTGTTATTAGTTCAATTATTCTTATTTTGAAAGTTTTAACAAAACTTTAAAAGTTAGAAATCCTATTTTGGTTTTGTAGCAGATTTCTCATCCATTCTGATTATTCAAACATAACTATTTAAGGAAGGTATTATATGTTTTCTTATAGTTCACATAACTTGAATATATATTTCTTTTCACCAGTAAGAATATTTTTTAGGGCTAAGCAGATGACTTAGTGGCTAGGAGCACATTCTTCTGTTCCTGAAGGACCTAATTCTTATTCCAGCAAGCAAGTTAGGCAGAACACAACTGTGAAAATTTCACCTCCACAGGACCTCTTTCATTCTTCTGGCCACTGAGGGGCCCACGTAAGTGTGGGATACTAACATAGACATACACATGCATACCTATAAAATAAAATGAATCTTATAAAGAAACACAAATATTCTAGATATTACTGGGTAGTATATCCAATACACAAATTTTCTTTTATAAAGTGGGTATTTATTGTACACATTCCTTCTCTTTTAAAGTTTTCATAACTCTCTTTTCATCTGCTGTGCCATTCTCATTGATTCACTGTGTTTTGTTTTGTTTTTTTTTTCATCCTGAGCAGGGTATCATTTTGGAGACTTGTCTTCCTTCCTTTGATGAGAAATGATCAGGCATGTAAGTGCTATTGTGATATGAAGTTATTACTTTATTTGTGACTCACATGGGATTTAGTATGAAATAAACTGCAAAACAAATTTAAGAAAATGAGAGCTTACCTGCTTACATGCATGATAGTCAGAACGTGAATCTTCATGTACATAACAGCAAAAAAATTATGTAGGTATGAGTTGAATGTAGAATTTGTTCATATTTCAATTTGCCTCTATTTCCCAAGTACTAAAACAAATGTTTTGAATATACATGAAATTTTAAAATACTTACCACTAATGGTATTTTAAGCACATAAAATAAGAATAAATATAATTAAATGATTAGTTGGATCTTAATTGCCATTTTAAAGGAGTTTGTTATAATGGATTTTCCATTATTCAATATTTTACTGAAAGATTTAATTAAAATGATTTACAAAGTATAATTAGATTTTAGGGACACAAGCATCATGCAGTTCTTAATAATAACAAAGCAAAATTGAACGAACAAAAAAAGAACACGATGAAATTTGTAAAAAGGCCTGTTTAATACAGTAGGTAGCATTTTATTCTGCTCATCCTGGCATAAGCAAATCTCATAGACTGAGTGGCTTAGGCTAGAAATGTATTTTACCAGGGTTCTAAGGGTTGGAAATTCCATATCAAAATGGCATCAAGTTCATGTTTGAAGAGATCTCTCAGTTGACATAAGGTGACAATCTTCTCACCCTACACTCATGAGGCCTTTGCTCTGTGTTTCCAAAGGGAGAGATCAATGTTGGCTCTTCCTCTTCTCAGTAGGGCACTGGTTTGCTGCCTTAAAACATCCTCCTTATGACCTCATAACATTGTTTACTTTACGTGAGCTCTCTCCAAAGTTAATCATGTGGTGGTTAGGGTTTTAAAGTACGAATGCTGTGTGTGTTTGTGCATGTGTGTATGTGTGTGTCTGTCTGTCTGTAGAATAATTTACTTTATTAAAGTGATATTTTGAATGTTTAAATTTAAAAAGAATTGCATTTTGAATTTAAATAGAAAATTTGAATATGTTACAAATTGTGAGGCACAAAGAATCATTGACTCATCCCCATGACATTGGCTTTACTCTTTCTATCACTTCTTTAATGCACCAGTCAATTGACAAGTAAGTAATCACTCATCTCTATTATTCTCTAAGGGTTTGTGAATAAGAATCCTACATAGGTAACCAAAGAGGAATAAACAGATGAGAGTTTGTGTCTAGTTAATGTCTCCCTTGTCTTCTATAATAAACTTTCTTTTTATATTTACTTACTCCCTGATGGTTTCATGCAGTAGGTTTTTACTATATTCTTTCTCACCACCCAAATCCTTCAATATCCTCTCCCCTACCAACCCAATATCAAAATCTTTCTCCCTATTAAAACAAAACTAAGCAAAACAAAATTGTCACTAAAATCATGAAGTCTGATTTGTCTTGTTCTGAGAATGAAGCTTGTCTTATAATGTACTATTCTAACAGTTTTACATTGAGAAAATGTTCTAGTGTGCCCTAGGAACTATACTTTTGGTTTTTACTAAAATTATTACTTCTATTATTTTTTTACAGTCCAGCTGCTGCCTCACTCTTGGATCCCCCTTCCAGTTACTTTTCCCATTCCTCCTCTCCCCTGTCTCCAAGAGGATGCCCCCCCCCCACAGCTAGCCTCCCCATTCCTTGGGGCCTCAAGTCCCTTGAGAGGTGGGGGGTGTTCTCCCACTGAGTCCAGACCAGGCAGTCCTCTGCAAATATGTGTCAGGGACCTATATTTCTGTCTTTAAATTGCACCAGCAAGTGTAATCAATAATAATTTATACATGCAATGTGCCTTTTAAGTAACTATTATCTAATGGGTAATGCACATTATTTTATTCCAATTGAATAAATTCTTTACTTCCAAATCATTACAATATCCTCATGATGAAAAATATAATCTATATATAAGTAATTTTATTCTCTTATAAGTCAATTATTTCCATATCAACACCAATAAATGTCAGTTTAACTTCAAATTAAAGATAGGAGAAACAAGAAAAGATGCAATCTGAGATTACTTTTGCAACTGTATTAAGCTTGTATGTTAAAATCTACCTATTCTAAAGTTATCTCGAACAGTTGGATGGCTGCAGTTGTCATCAGGAGCCATAGGAACCACTGAGTTATCACATCCTTTTAACTTACAGCATGCTAATTAAAGCTTATTGGCATGATAGTAGAATATAAAAACTTAGGAATATTGAAAGGGTAAGTTCTGACCCACAAGTAAATTTTACTCTCTCCTTACACCACACTGGTTATTGACTTTACACTGAATACAACTGTATAGTAAGTTAGTCATGATTTTGTATGGGGACAGAACCAATTAACAAATATATATTATAAAGGGTTTTATTTCATAGCCTCACATGATACAGTTTGGTAATCCAATGACATCTTCCTCCCAGAGAGACTGAATGAGTACCTTTTCAGACACGGAATGTCTGAAAGATTTCTGGGTAATAAATTTGCTTCAGTCCAAGCTGGAAGGCAGAACTAAGTGGGTTCTGACAGAAAGAAAGACGGAAGCTGAAAGAACTAAAATAAGACAAACACATTCACCTGCTCAAAGCCAAACCAGGCGAGCAAGCATCACAGTTTCTTCTTCAGTCGTTTGCTTATCTAGGCTACTGGCAGAAGGTGCTGCTTACTGTGTAGGAGTCTTTCCCCCTCAGTTAGTGCTTATTGGAAATATTGTCGCAGATCTTCTTAGAAACGTGTCTCTTACTTGACTCTCAATCCAGTCACATTAACAGTCTCACATGGAAATCTAAGCTATTACAGGAACATTTACATGATTGAACCCAGACCTCATCTATCTACTCAGAGATTACTTTTTTCCAGCTACCTCATGGTTAAAAGCATTTAACTCCATGCATTTTCAGATTATTTGACTTTGTCAATCATTTTTTTTCTAAACTTGACTGCTGCACATAGTGTAGTTATATCTCTGGGCACACAAAGGTTCCTATAAGGCAGACCATCACATGGACTTAGATGTAAATAAAAGAAATTCCAACAAACTTCCAGTATCCTTTGGCCAGTGTTAGCTTCTTCACTATACATTCGCTAAAGAATACTTGAAAGTAGAAACTGAACGAAAGGGTAAAGATTATATAGAAAGCCAGGATTTACTTGGCAGCACCCTATAGGACAAATAAAAGTGATATGTTTTCAGCACTATTTTAAACCTGTATAAATTACAGGAAAAAAATAAATACACAGAGCTAGTATAATGACAGTATAATATCTGAAAATCCTGGCATTTAAAGAAACATGGAAATTGGTGAAATAAACTGGGCAGGAAATTATCTGTGATTAAAAACTGTGAACATTTTATTCATTGTAAATCTTGCAAGAAGCACAAATATGTAAGTAGAAAGCGATGAGGATGCGGACTAATTAGTTCCCATTGCCCTCCACCATTTGATTGGCCATCACCCATGTGAGAGTCTGAATAGAACAGACATGGGATTTGCCTTCTTCTTTGCTTGCATGTGTTTTCAGCACAAGTCAGAATAATTGTGTTATTCAAAATAAAAACAAAAAAAGGACATGAACTTCGTAGAAGCGTAGAGAGTTGAGGGTAGAGTGAGCCAACTTAGAGGGAAGAGTAGGGTATTCATTCAGTTCAAATAAATTGTATGAAATTCAAAAAAGAGTTAATAACAATGCTAATTCAAATAAAAATAATTCAATTCTGATTGATGTAAGGTGGAATCTCAGGGTCATTTTGATTTGCATTTCTCTGATGACTAAGGATGTTTAATGTTTCTTCGTGGTTCTAGGTCATTAAAGATTTGTCAGTTGAGAATTCTTTGCTTAGCTCTGGACCCCATTTTTTAATTGAGTTATTTGGTTTTCTGGAGTCTAACTTTTTGAGGGTTTTTTTGTATATTTTAGATATTAGCCCTGTATCAGATGTAGGGTTTGTAAAGAAAGTTTCCCAATCTGTAGGTTGCCAGTTTGTCCTATTGAAAGTGTCCTTTGCCTTCCAGAAGCTTTTCCGTTTCATCGGGACCCATTTGTCATTTGTTGATCTTAGAGCCTGAGACACTGTTGTTCTGTTCAGGAAATTCCCCCACCTCCTTGTCCATGTGCTCGAGGCTCTTTCCCAATTAAGCTTCTATTAGATTCAGTTTATCTGGTTTTATGTAGAGGTCCTTGATCTACTTGTAGTTACTCTTTGTACAAGGAAATAAAAATGGATCAATTTGCACTTTTCTACATGAAGACCTTCAGTTAGACCAGCACCATTTGTTTAAAATGCTTTTTTTTTCTTCACAATATGATTTTGGTTAAAGATCAAGTCACCATAGATGTGTGGGTTTATTTCTGGGTGTTCAATTCTATTCCAGTAATCTACATGTCTGTCTCTGTACCAATAGCATGGGGTACTATTACTCTGTAGCATAGCTCAAGGTCAGGGATGGTGATTCTCCCAGTTCTTTTATTGTTGAGAATGGTTTTCTCTATCATTGGTTTTTTGTTATTCCTAATGAAGTTGAGAATTGCTTTTTCTATGTTTGTGAAGATTTGAGTTTGAATTTTGATGGAGATTTCATTGAATTTGTAGATTGCTTCTGGTAAGATGACCATTTAGAATAAAAACTCAGGTGGCACTAGATGCTGGCAAGGATGTGGATGAAGAGGAACACACCTCTATTGCCGATAGGATTGCAAGCTGGTACAACTACTTTGGAAATCAATCTGGCAGTTCATCCAAAAACTGGAAAGAGTTCCCCTTGAATAAGCAGCTATACCATAATTGGGCATATATATTGTCCCAACATATAACAATGACACTTGTTCCATTATGTTCATAGCAGCTTTATTTATAATATCCAGAAGCTGGAAACAACCCAGATGTTCTCAATTGAAGAATGGATACAGAAAACATGGTAGCTTTACCCAATGGAATGCTACTCAGCTATTAAAAATGATAACTTCACAAATTTTGCAGGCAAATGGGTGGAACTAGAAAAATATCGACCTTAATGAAGTAACCTAGACCCCAAAGGACATACATGGTATGTACTCATTGATAAGTAAATATTAGCCCAAAGGGACAGAATTCCCATAATACAACTCAGAGACCATATGACTTAACAAGAAAGAAGGCCAAAGTATTGATACAGAGGAACACAATAATCATGAGAATTACAGAAGTGTGAGGGATCTTGGTGGGGATGGGTGGGTACAGAAAAGCAGGGAGCAGGATCAGTTATGGGAAGTGTCAGAAGTCCAGAGGTCCATGAGAAAGAATAGAAATTTGTAGCAGGGGGTGGCTGGGAGAATGAATAGAAAGTCACAGACACCAGGGATGTGAGAGGCTCCCAGGACCCAACAGGGATAACATTAACTGAAACACCCAACAGAGGAGAGATAGAACCTGAAGAGACCACCTCCAGTAGACAGCATGGCCCCCAGTTGAGGAATGAGGCCATCCACCCATATCAAAATCTTTAACCCAGAATTATTTCTGTCTTAAAGTAACACAGGGACAAAAGGTGGAGCAGAGACTGAAGGAAAGGCCATTCAGACACTGCTCCACCTTTGGATTCATCCTATCTGCAGACACCAAACCTGGACATTATTGCTGATGCCAAGAAGGGCTTGCAGACAGAAGCCTGGTATGGCTGTCTTCTGAGAGGCTCTGCCAGTACTTAAGACAGATGCAGATACTCATTGGACTGAGCCCAGGATCCCTAATGGAAGAGTTACTGGATGGTCTGAAGGAGCTGAAGGGGATTGCAACCACATAGGAAGAACAACAGTATCAATTAACTGGACCCCTTAGGTATTCCAGGGACTAAACCACCAACCAAAAAGAATACATGAGTTGGTCCATGGCTTCTGCTACATATGTAGCAGAGGACTACCTTATCTGGTGTCAGTGGGAGGGGCGGCACTTGGTCCTGTGAAGGCTTGTTGTCCCACGGAAGGTGGATGTAAGAGGTATGAGGTGGGAATAAGTGGGTAGGAGAGCACCCCTTTACAGGCAAAATAGAGGGGGAGGGGACATTTGTGTAGGGGAGACCTGGAAGGGGATCAACATTTGGAATACAAATAAAATAACAATTAATAATAATAATAATAATGAAAAAGGAATTCATATGTGTTGCATTATGAGATCTTGGATAGATAACTCTGAAGGTAAATCACATTTTAAATGTAAAATTTAGACTGAAAATTTAACTAAAATATTTTCCTGTTTATCAAATCCTCCATTCTGTCTCCACATAGTTCACACACATATAGTGTGTGAACAGAGAAATCCAAGTTAAAAAAAATAAAAGAAATAGGAGTGGAAGAATGAAGGGTAAAGGTATGGACATTTGTATTTGAAAAGGGTAGTTCATGTTAGGGAATGAGGTTTCAAAGTGCCCGTTGCTTATATTATCAAAATGGCTTCAAAGTGATCATGCCCACATGGATTGAAAACTTTAGTTATATACTAGGAATAACTTCAAAGATTTAAATTGTCTATTTTGATGAATTTAGTAGAAATATATATTTTATCCTTTAAAATTTCAGGAGAATAGATGTTACTTGTTCTTATAAAAAAATTTAAATAATGAGATTGTATACAAGTTTATTGGTATGACATAGCTATTTCTTAACATGTGTATATATCAAGATAAATTCAGTGTCCTTGCATACCATGCCAGGATTTTAGTAAATGTAAAGAACTGACACACATACAGAAGGAGAAAATGAAAATGGCCACAGGACAGCCACGAGTCCAAACATCCCTATAGCCAACAGAATCCGGATAAAGGAAGAGATTTTCCCCAGTGTCTCCAGAGGGACTACTGGGTATATCAGTCATATTTCTACTGCTTTAAAGAGGCATCATGACTACAGAATCTCTTAAAGAGAACACATTTAATTGGTGTTTGCTTACAGTTTTATTGGTTTTGTTCACCATCATTCATGGCAGGAAGCAAGGCAGCATGCAGGAAGATACAATGCTGGAAAGTAGCTGAGATTCTCAGGGAGCAGGAAGAGAACAAGACACTGGGATGGACTTAAGTTGTCAAGACTTCAAAGACAAATGCCAGTGCCATGCTTTCTCCAACAAGGTCACACCTCTTAATTCTTCTGAAATATTGTGACACCCTGAATGACTGGGCCTTCAAGTACATGAACCTATAGAGGCCATTTCTATCAAGACCACCACACAACTCTGCTGGACCCTTGCCTAAACACAGTAAAGCTGATTTTAAGTTTAGACCTTTTATCATTCAGAGAAAAATACTAGAACATACTGAGAGAGCTGCAGGAATTTAATGCATACTTTGGATAATGAAAGTCATACATACATACATTGGATTCCAAAAGAATGTGAAACCCGATTCAAATAAACTCACATGATACAACTGTTTAAATGTTTACCAAAGACAATGTGGACAAAGTTTTGCAATGTAGGAAGATGGTTGAAAAATTGAAAAGTTAGGACAAATTTCAAGTTTTCTATTTTTGCAGGAGAACATTCCTGAAGTCTATAATGAGGCTAAACACTTTGAGTTCCGCTCTTCCACAGCTATCCTGGTAGAAACAGGCTTCATTCACCATCAGTTCCCAACATGCGGTGCTATGCCAAATGTGGTGACAAAACCAAAACAGCAGAGACAGCTGGGCAGGACAGCCAGTACAAAATTCTGAGTCAAAACAAGCATTTCCTCTCTCAGCTTATTATCTCAGATACTCAATGTACTTATTAAAGTCATTATATATAGTAACTTTGTATGCATGTATACCCACAAGCACCTTCCCACCCATCTATTTGCCTATAATCATGCTGTTTAGTTTACCCCTATTTGCTATACAAACAGAAGCATTGGAAAGACTCACGTGTCCTGAAGGTACCCATCTCCTTCCTCTGCCTAGGTTCTCACTAGATAGGCTGAAGAGTTCCACTTTCCAGTATAAATGCTAGTGCCCTGTATAAATTGTTCTATTTATTATATCCCTGATAAAAATGTCTCCAAGGTTTCTGTCAAGATAATCCTTGCTGGAGAAGCATTAAATACTCTGGGGTAACACTAAGCAGTGTTTGTGTAGGTATTCCGGTGGGAATGAATCAGGAAATAAGTGCTTCATCTCCCTGGGTATAAAATGGGTTGGTCTGATGTATATTCTGAACGGCTTTTTAAAGAGCCTTAGGTAAGATTTAGCTCTACTTACTGAGAGTGCTAAATAGCTTAATAAACATTACAATATTTTATTTTCTCTTCTCTCTCACCATCATATCTCTTCATAAGATCATCTTCCAAGAAAGTTTCTTGTAGCCACAATTGTCAGAATCTAGTCCCTAGACCATAAAATCAGATAGTATGTAATGGACGTGTTTTTAAGGAGAAATCTTTCAGAATGGGATTTTTAAATTTGATTATTCATTAATCAGACAGAAGCATTCATTGCCTGTACATGGACAGTGACAAAATAGAGCCTGCTGGAGCAACACAGTATGCTCTGAATTTGGAGGTAAGTTGTCTGAACACACAGTGAGTGAGAAGACTGCAGAAATATTTAAGGATTATATATTGCAAATCTGAATCTTGTAGAATAATAAATAGATCTTTCTTCCTATTTTCTGTTGGGTAACATTTTCCTCTTTTTAGGAATTCTTTTAATCAAATTTTAAACATCATTTTTTCAATTTTTAAATTAAAATATATTATCCCTCTTTCCGTTTCTGCCTCCAATCTCTCCATGTAAACCACTTTTCTGTCTCTTGAATAAATGGACACACATATCTATATAAAGCTATGTGTATATATACATAAGTGTATATACACAACTATATATATACAAATTATATACATGTATATTTATACATACAGCTATGTATATGTATAATATACTTGTATAAATTGTTGTATATGCATACATACACAAACTATGTCTTAGTTTGAGTTTCATTGTTGTGAAGAGACACTATGGCATGGCAACTTTTATAAACCACAATTTTTAATTGGGGGTGGATTACAATTTCAGAAGTTTAAACCATTATCTTCAGGGCAGGAATCATGGTAATGTGCAAGCAGACATAGTCCTAGAGTAGGATAGAATTCTACATCTTGATAGAAAGGCAGCCAGGAGAGCAGGATGCCCTAAAATTTCTACTTTCTACTACTAATAAGGACACTATATTTTAGGGCATCCTTCTAGAAATAATATGGAACTTTGTTTATTATTAATGGGTAATATGATTCTTCAAATAAATCTGAGTCTTCTTCCCCTAAACTTGTGAATATGAAAATGGAATTTACAGATATGATTAAGGTTAGTAACGTTGTATTGGAGGAATAAGCTTCTACTATACTAGGGATTACAAATTAGCCATTTCAGATCAAGTTCACCTCCTTGAATGTAGAGGACATTTCAGCATAAAGGAGGTCAGAGACTTTCAAAAGACAAAGGCTTGCTTCCTTCGAAAGTGTAACAAAGACAGCCCTGGCAAAGCAATGCATTTCTTCTAGATTCTGTGAACAATCCTTAGATGAGAGCTCACAAAAATGAGGACAGCGATCTGATAAAGACAAGGAAATGAACTAAAAACATATTCTTTTCTCCAGACTTAAGAAAGAAAAGCAGCCTTGCAGATAGATAGAAAGGCAGCCAGGAGAGCAGGATGCCCTAAAATGAATGCAGATGAATTTATTTTATCTGTTCACACATATCCTACTTCTAACCTGGAGATCTGCATGCTTTCTTTTTTGTTCCAATATATTGTTTGAAACTATTTCATTTGGGGAAATGTATTGTGTCAGCAAGTAAGGAACCTAATAAATCTGTCAATCTTGAAATTTATACTATTTTCACCTTAGAAGTCAATTGTGTAAAATTAAATATAACTATTGAATTTCATAAATATATTTAAGTGATAGAATTGGAGACATTCCAAATATTTCCTCCTTCAAATATAGCAAAGCATTCTGATACTTTTCACATAAAAAGTTGAAGAAAATACCTTGCTGAGAGGTGTTGAGTATAAGATTAGTACTGAATAATAAAGAGAATAGTGAGCTGTGACAGCACATTCCTGTAGATGTGATAAAGAAGTAGAGGCAGAACAACCACAAGTTTGAGGCCAGCCTGGACTACATATTGAAGAACCAACAAGGTTGACTAATTGGTCAAGGCATCTTCCCACAATACCTTAAACTTGAGCTGAGTTTCTAGAACTCACATGATTGAAGGAAAGAAGTAACTCATGAAAGTTATATTCTGATTCCCATATGTATTCCATGTAATGAATGCACATGTACACACACACACACACACACACAAATACTCAAACATACAAAAAATAAAAATACATAAATCATATTATCCACAATGAATAGTTGTGTAAGCCCAAGGTGCTAAGACATACAATGTCTGGAAGCATCTCATTTAAACAAGTTTGCCTCACCTAGTTCATTGATCAGAGTAAGAGGCACAAGGTGGATATAATCTAACATATCTTACATTTCTTCATAAACTAAGACTGTTTGAAAAGTTGACCCTGATTAGAATATTGATCTTAATGTATATGTTTTATACTTGGGGTCGGAAAAGTGGACAGAATAATACACAACAGTATTGGCTGCTTCAGTTGAAATCATTCTACTCTCACATAAAATTATAGCCAAGAAAAGAACATCAATACAAAAAAGAGGAGAATCTGAGGATATAGAAAATTAGAAATATAAAATACTACAAAAGAACTCCTCTAATGTGTTCTGATATTTATATTAACGCTTTAATTATTCTTATTTCACATAATTCATTCTTTATAATATGATTATCATCATCATCCATTTCCAAGTTCAAGCTATCAAACTTATGTTGGGAGACTGTATTCTATGATATTGGAAACTTTAATTCTCTCTTCATTTGGAGATAATTATACATTTTAAAATATCAAAGGCTTATTTTCAAATGGTATGCATAGAAATAACAAGATGGTAAAATACACAATTTTGGTAATGAGAAAGTTGTCCCACATCTGACATAGGAATAACATCCAAAATTAATAAAGAACTGAAGAAGTTAGACACCAACAACTTCAATAACCCAATTTAAAAATGGGGTACATATCTAAACAGAAAATTCTCAATAGAGTATGTAAAATGGCCAAGAAAAACTTAAAGAAATATTCACAGTCCTTAGTCATCAAGGAAATCCAAATCAAAACTACTCCAAGTTTCTATCTTACAACTATTAGAATGGCTGAGATAAAAATCCCAAGTGATAGCACATGCTGTTGAGGATAAACAGGAAAGGAAACACTCCTCCATTGCTGGTGGGAGAACAAACTTGTACAACCACTTTAGAAATTAATTTGGCAATTTCTGAGAAAACTGGGAATAGTTCTAACTCAATACACAGCTATTCTACTCCTGGGAATATACCCAAAAGATGCCCCACTATACCATACGGATACTTGCTCACCTGTGTTCATAGCAGCTTTATTCATAATAGCCATAAACAGGAAACAACCTAGATGTCCCTCAATTTAAGAACGAATAAAGAAAATATGGTAAGTCTACTCAATGAAATACTATTCTGCAATTAAAAACAATGGCATCATGAATTTTGCAGGCAAAAGAATGGAACTTGAAAATATCACCCTGATTTAGGTAACCCATACCCAATAAGACATGCATGGTATGAACTCACTTACATGTGGATATTAATCAAAAAGTACTGGATACACACTTCACAAACCCAAAGAAACTAAACAAGAAGGAAGGCACAGGGAAGATGCTTGAATCTTACTTAGAAGGGTGATAAAATAGCAGTAAGAGGCAGATGGAGGTAAGGAACTGTCTGGGGGAAGGTATGGAAGGGAGTGGGGGTTTTCAGGAACAGTTGAGAGTAATCAGACAAATGGCCATGAGAATTTTCAAGCTACATGTCTACCTTGTAGCTGGGGTGCCCAGATGCCACTGGGAGATTTAGGCTTGGCTCTTTACAATGAAGGCATCCCCATTGAAGTGATCCTTGACAAAGAAAGGGTCCTTACTTTTCCAAACTCTTTTATTTAATGGTGAATGTAAATGTATATACCTTACTTAGAGTGAGCAAGGTATTAAATGCATTCTGTAGGAAGGAATGCACAGGAGGGGAAGATCATTGGCTGAACATTCGTGGCCTATCTAGATGCTCCATTAAGTATGGAGAACTCCAGGATTTTATGGTAAGTTACTAATTGCCATAGTCCTCTCATTGAGGTGTGTGGTTATGTATTCCAAAGCAGGTAGTTTGGCAGAGAGCTGGCCCCATGACTACAATACACAATTTAGTTTCATATGGTTTGGGCTCATTCAAACTTATCAGTTCTTACGTCTGGTGGTATGGTCTACTTGCCCCACAATAATAAATGGAAATTGCAGTTGGAGGGGGAGAAGGGACAGTCACTTACTATTTTAAGAGTAGGGCCACTGATATTTTTCATAATCCCTGCTGGATGATCCATAGCCATATGTCAATTAGTAGTACTAATTGAAATCATGTGATTACATTTTAAAAAACAACAAATTATTATGAAAAGAAGACAAGAAGTTGGGAAGAAACTTCTGAGTAAGTGTGGGAATCAGTTTCTATAGAGATGTGAAGGCAGGAAGGAAGGAATGCGTATGATCAAGATATTTTGTATGCACGTATGAAAAATTTAAAAAAACAATTAACATGGACATAATAGTTAATAATCATATGATAGTCATGAATTAAGCATCTACAAATTAAACAATTGTCAATGGGAGTGAAATCCATTTGGTAGCAAACATTGAGTATATGCCTATAAAACTAACAACAAATAAACAAAAGTATAGTCAGGTTTATTATGAAATAGTAATGTAGGCATAGAAGTAATTTTCCTAAAGGTCAAAATGACAAAATAGCGTTAGGGAATTAGAAAACATAGTCCAACTTATAAAAGTGATGTGGCAAAAGAAACAGTTCAACAAAGTGGATGAAATAGGTTTCAAAATTTTATTCTTAATATGCTCATATAACTGTATTATGTATATAACTAATTATTCTACTGAGGAACTCATTTTAAATCATCTTAGAGTTGTTTATATGGGAATTAAATATTATATCCTGTTCAGTAATTTTTACTTGTTTCAGGTTTACCCTCATACTATATAGGATTAAGTGAACTATATTGAATAGTTCCATTAAATATTTTATAACAATTATAACCATGACGGTAACATTAGAAAACAAATCAAAGTATAGTCATTCACTTAAAGAGTCTGAGTTGATATTAGATAAGAGAACTATTTTTCACCAAGCAAAATAGTTTAGTCTTTTTGCCTTGATTATACAGGTACAGACATTTTAATAGGTTCTGCTTTATTAATCAAGTACATCCATGTTTAAACAAATGTCTACGTTTTCCAAAACTACTTCTTTTCTCCTTTCAACTTTCCTTGAAACCAATGCGAAAAATGACTTGTCAGTAAATGAATGTAACATGCCTACTCTTGGTCTATGTTTTAAGTGGTTTAAAATGGAATAAAATGATCATGATATATATTTATCCTATTTCTATTAAAATTAATATGATGAATGTTGAGCTTTTAATGTTGAGACCACCTTATTTAACTAATGACTATGTGTATTTCACTCTTGTTTTAGTATTTTACTGAAATAAAAAGCCATTAATGCTTGCTAATCAGTAAAACTCTGCAAATATAACTGCTTCAGTTTTCACAAAGCACATTTGTTCTTTTATAAAGAGCATTTAATAAAGTTTGATCTGATACATTTACAATGAATCAGCTTTGCCTGTATGTTAATATGATTATTTCACCCCTTTGCCTTATTTTTCCTGACTTGTCAAGATGAAGTATTCTCTGATTTTACTTGGGTAGATTTTACTCAATTTCATATCCCTTTGATTCAGATCCACAACTCACACTTGAGCTTCAGGCAGTTCTTGGAAATTAAGAAAGCTATTCCTTCCTGACTTCTCCTGATTATTGACTACCTAGAGGAAGAGCTTTGGTTTCATAGGGGATAATTCTAGTCATCAGATCACAGCCACCAGCCCATGTCACCAGACATACCTTTCTATGACTGGCCTGATTTCTTCTGTACTTTTGTAACTTTAAGGCATGCATAGATTTTTATCTTTAAATATAATTTCTGTTGCTACACCCCTGCAATCATTTTTTCCTATTTATGTTCAGATGAATTTCTTCAATTCCATCTAAACTATATTATATCTAATTCTATGTAGATCTCATTGGAGCTCCTTCCTTAAAAAATTAATTTTATTCTTTAAATATCTTTTTTGAATTAATTATTTTACAATGCAGATTTTATTCCCTCCACCCCCCATCTCCACAAACATGTCCCCACCTCCCACCTCCTACACAACCAGACCTCTAAACTCCCTGGGGTCTCCAATTTCTTGAAGTTTAGGTGCATCATCACTGATTGAATACAGACCCAGCAGTCTTCTGCTGTATATGTGTTGGGGCCTCATATCAGATGTTGTATACTGCCTTTTTGGTGGTCCAGTGTTGTCAGCAATCCATAGCCTCAGTAACAGTGTCAGGCTTTGTGGCCTCCACTTGAGCTGGATCCCACTTTGGGCCTGTCACTGGAACTTTTTTCCTCAGACTCCTCTCCATTTTCATCCCTGACATTCTTTAAGACCGGAACAATTATGGGTCAGAATTTTTACTGTAGGATATCAACCTCCTCCCTCATTTGATGCCCTGTCTTCCTGCTGGTGATGGGCTCTACAAGTTCCCTCTCCCTACTGTAGGGTTTTTTATCTAAGGTCCCGCCCTTTGAGTCCTGAGAGTGTCAGACCTCCGAGGTCTCTGGAGCATTATAGAGGGTTCGCCAGACCTCCTACATCCTGAGGCTGCCTGTTTCCATTCTTTCTGTTGGCCCTTAGAGCTTTTAGTCCTTTTCCTCCCAGGTCTCTCCCTTCCTTCCCACTTGTGATTGCTTTCTTCTCCCTTCCAAGTGAGACTGAGGCATCCTTACTTGGATCCTTCAGTTTGTTGACCATTTTGAGTTCTATGGATTATATCTTGGGTATTTCGTCCTTTTTTTTTTTTTTTTTGGTTAGTATCTTCATATTATTGAATACATACCATGCATGTCCTTTTGGGTCTGAGTTACCTCACTCAGGGTCATATTTTCTAGTTCCATCCATTTTCCTGAAAATAAAAAAGTAAAAGTAGTTGACATTTTTCAGGTTTTTAACTGACAGTGGTCTTATAGAATACCTAAATTTTTATGTTACACCTATTTTATTAGTATTTTCATGTAGATGAAAATAGTTTTAAGTTTAGCAGTTAGGAAGACTAAAGCTCAAGAATCTACATATTGACACTGTTTTCCTATCTCCACCTGGGTATACTGAAACAATGTTTTCATACTTTTTCTTCCTCACAATTGTATTATCTACAGAACAAACATTGCCATACCATCTTTGATAGTCCAACTTGGTTGTCAACATGACCCTTTCAGTACATTATGGAAATTTTAGGAGATGTGGCCTTAAAGAGGAAATTGCATGACTGCATCACAATTGTGATGCTTCCAGTTCACTCTCTACTTCATGTTTGCAGGTGATGATATGACCTCTCAGCTTCCTTATCTGGCTGCCTGCTGATGTGTCTTCTATCATTGTGAACACTCTGTCTCAAACCCTAGACAATATAACCATTATTCCAAAATTTTGTATATAGTCACTACCATACCATATTCTCTCTCTCCCCCCCCTCTCTCTCTCTCCTTCTAGTACTCTAAATATTGGGAATTTAGAGAAATCATTGTTGATAACCTTCTTGATATTCAGTGTCTTCCAATCTACTAGGCCAAGATATTGGTATAGATTCTTGTCTTTTAATATTGATGATATTAAAATTCATTATGCTAAGCATGTCACATGAACTTTGTTTTGAGAATAACTTCATGACATGATTACTATTGATTTTATTTTATACTTCAGAGAGTTGAGGTTTAAAAAAATATAATATATACCTGAGTACATACAAGGAAGATATAGATGAACCTAAGTTGGAAATAATTATCAAGGTCAATGTCTGACCATTATTCTATGAGTATACAGTACTTGTGATGGGAGAAATGATGCCCCTCATTAAATTATATGCTTTAACGTCCAGAAAGGTTTTTATATTAAATGATAAATGGGAAACAGAACTATAGATAATATTAAGTGTGCTAATCAGATGAACTTGACATAAAGATACTGCCGAGAATTATTTCAATCCACCCATTAAACAGTAATGGAACTTCAGAAATGGTAAAACCGTGGAAGAAATAGAACTGAAAGAAAGACACAGATACTGTCTTTTAAAAGAACAAAGAAAGAAAGTCACAATGTCCAGGGGACTACATAAATTTCCATAGCACTTTTCTATAAAATGATTATATAAGAAGTAAGTGATTGAAGTTCTTCCTCATTGGTAGCATATCTATCCCCTGACTGACAAGGAACTTTCAAGCAGTATGACCTCTTTAGAGTCCCAGAAGAAACCTTACTATATTCACTAATTTATCAAACTGGATCTGGAAAAAAGCTTTTCTGTTTGGTTGTGTGTTGTATCTTAGACTCCCTTTTCTCTTCATTTTAAAGGGTTTTGGAGGTAACTCTGAGTCTATTTATGCATTGAAAGATGGTCTCTCCATCTTAATGTCAGTAACTTTTGTAATATCTGAGTGTGAGAAGGCTTACAGTGATATTTAAAGGAGTACATTTTTGTACATATATCTATTAAAAATTAATGTACCTATGATATTACTGTAAGTTTAGGACAAATATCATGTGGTGGTGTATTGTATTTTCCATGTCCAAACACCAAGGCATGTTGTGAAATCCAATAGATTCAATTCTTTAAAACCAATACATAAATTCTTTTTAAAAATGTTCTTAAGCATTACAAAAAACACTAACATAAGTTTATGACATCTAATTTTTGTTTATAGAATTTATTGTGATGACTATTATATATTAAGTCCAGCCTTGTTACTATAATGTGCCTCTGTAGGCTGTTAGAGTACTTAAAATAAGGTGCCGGAAGACAGAGATTTAGAGTTATGCTATACTACAACCAATAGATAAACCCTATTTTTCCTTGATTTAAAAGGATGAACATAGTTTTAAAATGGTCAAGGGAATCGTGTAGTCATAGAGGGAGGTTCCAAAAGTCTTAGTAATGAAGTAAACTCAGGAGAAAAGAATGCTTGAGAGCTGAAAGAAATTACAATCCTCTACAAAGTTTATAAGAATGCACTTCTGAGCCTATAATGGTTGGAATCCAGGGAGAATGAAGTACAATGGCATACAGACAATGAAAACAATATCGAATTTCAAAGAAAGAAGCAATCCTTTTGTTTTGTCACTTTTATTAAATGAAGATAATTTATCCCACATAAACGTAATATGGTGTTTCATACTATAGCATATGGAACACTTAACAGTAAAAGGATAGGAAGATGGAAAAGTAGCACTCTCTTAGCCATATGGTATTATATCTGTGAATATGTAAGTTTTCCTCAGGGTGTCAAATTTCAAGACAGCTGATTTCCTTGTCAATGTTATTCAACACTTCTGTAGAGTATTTATGAAATTGAAAATTCATTTTCTCTTGATTTTTATTAGAGCATATTAAAAATAAACAGATCACTAGATTTTTAAGATGTCATGAAAAGGAAAACCCACTGGTAGGTATACTCATAGTTCCTATGATGCTGAGAAATGTGGGGATAGTTACACAAGGAAGCTGACTGTTTCTTGAACACTAAACATAGGACACCTAGTCAATTTTGCCATTCTGAGTCAAGTGTGCTCAAAGGATAATGCAGATTCTGTAATCTAAAAGAGGTACCAATGTTGTAAGCAGTGATTTTCTGCCAGCCAAGAGGGGATTTTCACATTCCATCAATGGAAAACCCCCCTACTGTGACACTTCTGTATGTTTTTCATCTAAAAATGGACACGTGCTCTTTACTAAACCAAGCTGGTTGGTTTGTAAGAATTTATTTTAAGGGAAAATGACATGTGAGATTGAAAAAATCATCTTCAATAAAGCTAACAACATCCATTGCTAGTATGACCTTAGTTGTTATTAAATATACTATTGTTCACTGGTTTTTTTAAGGACATAGGCTATTGGTGTTTTCCTTATTTGGACTCCAAATGTTAGAGGTAAGTCTCCATTTCTTAAGAGATCATGCACTTCAGAAACAAGACTCAGAAACCCATAAGCTGAAACTTATCAGAATCCCCTCTCCATGAGAACTAGCTTTTGGAGTACTAAAGAGCAGTATGTAAAATTTCAAAGGATGAAGACAACCATTACCTACCTAGATATGACGTGATACCTATGAATCACATCAATGAACATCATGGCATGATAACACTGTGGGTATAGTAGTGGCATAAATATATTGGTAAGAGCTCTCAAGTTAGACTTAATACTGGCTCAAAATGACAGAAAACATGCCTTGCGTTGAAACCTACCTACTCAGTACTAATGAAGTCAATGTATTCTTGGAGAATTTACAACCACTATTTTACTAAACAAGCATAATCTCTAATGACAACCTATAAACATTTGTCATTTTTCCCACAAGAAAGTGTAGCCATCGCTCCTTATCAAAGATTTTTAATTTTTTGCAATAGAGCCACTACAGACAATCACAACCAATCAAATGTAGAGTCATAGAGTCCAGTCCCAGTGGATACACTTAAAAATCATTCCAATATTTATGGTTCTGGAAACATTATGAAAGATAGTACATATATAAAATAACCACACTGACACCCAGGCTAAAATCTCTTTAAACTTTGGAAATCTTTATGTATTAATATGGAAATTTTTATGAGATATTTTATTCATTGAATGAGACAGGTATGCAGAGAATGCTGCTAATTGTGTTGAAGAAAAGATACATATTTATGGCTACAAGCTTTTATATGCAAGTAAATTTCTGTAAGCTTACAGTATAATTTGTATCAATCAGTATACAAACAAGAAACAGATGGCAAACTCAAATTAGAATAATTTGAAGGGGTTTATTTACAAAGTAATTAATTACAAAGGTTTGGATAGATATAGAAAAACTAAAAGCAAAGTATACTAAAATATCCTTGATTATAAGCAGAAGGACTCCAACACCCTTAAAACTAGGAGAAGAAAACATTTCACACACCAAAATGAATGTTCTTATAGTTTTTGTTTTTAATATAAAAGTCTCAAGATGTTCTCATGAACAGTCAGCCAGGTGATTAAACATGTTGACCTCACTTCCGTTTCTCTTTCTGTGCAAATACACAAACTCAATCCTATGACTCCAATACTGAGATCATATATGTCGTGGTCACATGGATCATAAATAGTATCATAATCAAGGGAAATTATAAGGAAGAGAAAGAAAATATTCTGAACAAGAAATGGGAGAGCAAGTGGAAGGAACACACTACTGTTTCCCTAGATCTTTATACGGTATTCATTGTAGAGTATATCTCCAGAGATTTTTTAAAAGTTATAGCTCCTAGTTAGATATTAATAATAGTTCATAATGCATATTCATCTTGAAAGAGTAGAGGAAGCAGTAAAATATAATCCTTTAGAAAGCCCTTATCCTTTCTTAAAAGACTTTAATTATATTATTAAGTACAAAAGTATGCTAGGTAAATAGACAATTTTATTTTTTAAGAATTTAATATATGAGTACTGTATTTGTGTTATTGTATCTGTTTCTTTCCTCCCTACTATTCACTATCTCCTTCTCATCCTTTCTAAAGATATTTGATATATAAATATATATATGTTTATAGATACAACCCACTGATATTATTTAGTATTACTAGTGTTGATATTCACTGCTTAGGGTTAACTTCTGATAGTTTGGGAGACCTATCAGTGTTCTTGTTGTCGCTGACTCCCAGTATTATTCTACTAACTGGAGTTCTTATTCTAAGGAAGAATCTCTAAAGCTTTACTTTTATTTTTTTAATTGAAGCATATTAAAATGATTTGAAATTTTTTCTTTCTTGAAGGTAGATCAGTGGTTCATGTCTCAATAAATTACAAATAAGTCAAAATAATACTTTAACAGAAGTATCATCAAGTTTTTCATACATGTGCCAGTGGTTGACTTGTGAGCAGTCAGCGTGGTAGCTGTCTATTGTTATTTTATATATCAGTTATTTTGTGTGCTAAACTGTCAAACAAAACTTTGGATTCAATTCTGTTGATCAATCTCTACCTCCACCCGCATTGTACTTTTATAACAAAATATCACAAATAAAGTAATTTATAATGAATGAAAATTTGTTGTCCTACATTTCTGGAACATAGATGTCTAACAACAAGATGGGAGATGCCTTCACCTGCTGAGAGACTCTTTGCATCATCATGATGAAAAGGAGGTAAGGGGGAGAAAATAAGAGGGGAGTGCAGGAACCCCATCAGCAAATCCTTCATAACATCCTCCAGAGGGCCTACCTGCCAATACTGTTAAATGTGGGTTAAGGTTCCATGTGATTTGGGAAGTTAAAAAGCCTTTAAAGGATACAAGCCATGTGATGTGGACATTTTAACTGTTCAATGAAATAGAGTTTGATAGCTTGGTTTCTAAGTCATCTCTATCGCATTAATTGCACATTTTGATTAATGATGTATATTCTCTAAGTTCAAATTGTATTTGTTTAAGCAGAAATTATAGTTAAAATATTTTTTAAAGATGCCAAAGTAAGCATAGAGCGGTGTGACATAATAGAAATTGATGAAATAGGAAAAGGCATGAACATACTCTTGCATTACCAACCAGAGTGCCAGTGTATATTTACCTCTCTAAACACAACACCTCCTCTACCTTGCCTCCTCTACCACTACCAACTTCTCCTTTCCTCTACTTTTATAAGTTCCCATTTGCTCACAGATTCAACGTAGATATGGAGTTATTACTTTATCAACTGTAATTTCTGCTGAAGTAAAGCTGATTTTCCTAGACTTGTTCATAATGTGTACTAACTGTAATCTTTTGTAAATATCACAGTCTTTTTTACTTTTTATCTCTAGATAACTATAAAACTATTTCAAAAATAAAGAATAATACAATAAAAATAAACACTAAAGAAAGGGAATTAAACATTTTTTCTTTTGAAATACTAGCTAGTTTAATTTAGCTCTCCAATTGTATAATCCTTAATTTTCTGTTTCCATTTTGCAGATTAAAGATTCTAAGTTTCTTTTTCATTTCTAGTAACTTTGTTGTCCATGTTTTTGCTTTACTACCATGCATTGAAAATAAAAAGGTTTGCTTTTCAAAATTTCAATACATGTGTTTGATTAAATACATACTACTCTCCCTCCTCTCCATCTCTTTCCATATTCTCACTAATATTTTCCTTCTATACTTCATGTTTTTTCAAAACCCATTAAATCCACTTATGCTTTTATGTGAATGGCCATGGACAGAAAAAAAGCTTCCTTTTACTGACACATTTTGTCCTTTTGTCAAGAGGAAAGATAGAAATCGGGTACCTGCTGTCCTCCTTATTTTACTTTGTGTCCCAAACCTGTATTTCCCTTAAGCAATCTGTGTAAGTCTACTTAAGATAGAATAAACTAAGAAAGAGAAAGAAAGTGCGTGCTGCAAAAGTATGATGATTCTAGTTAGAATCCCAGAAGGTTTTTAAAAATTCTAGCACTGAAACATACACTGGAAAATCCAGTGTTATAGACATAGCTACACAAAGATCACTGAGGTTTTCTGGACAACAGTCTCACTAAAAATCAATGCACGTTCTGGGTTCTGTTGAAAACACTACCTCAAGGGAATGAAGTTGAAAATGATAGAGTAGAATATTCCACATCTCCACATGCACACACACACAAACATACAGAGAGAAAGAAAGAGAGAGAGAGGAGAGAGAGAGAGAGAGAGAGAGAGAGAGAGAACTAGCAGAATGCATTTTTACAAGCTAGAATGAGAATTAGAAAAATGGAGAGAATCAATTACTGTGCAGTTCTGTGCTAGGGACACTTTACCTTGTTCTGTAAGGTTTTGAAGAAAAGTCTCAGAATTCTTGGTGACAAGTTATGAGTTTCCAAGATTCCAGAGCAAAGACAGGAGGCAGAGCCAGTGGAGGAAACTGTAAGAAATAGGACAATAGTTTCTGATGGACCAACTAGTTCCTTGTTTGATGATTAATCGCAAGAGCACAACAGAGCAATTCTGTTTTGCTGCTGCCCATGGCCAACCTTGAATTTCTCTACAAGAAAAATGAAAAGGAGTAAAACTTTAAAGTTAGAAAAGTTTTATGATCTACTCAATTTAAGTGAAAAGCTTGGTGTTTTCTTGTTTTAGACAATGGTTCACTTTCTGTTACCTTTTTTAAAAAATATAGTCTGTGTTTATGGTTTGGTAGATTTTCACAGTGAGAGATGAGTTGTATAAACATCCTTTATATCAAAAGTTTCCCTCCCTAGTGGTCTCTGGTGAAATGGGAAACTAATGAAAGACACCGGCCAATGAGGACACCAGCATGAAATGGTCCTCAACTGGTTAAAGTGAACAATAGGCAGTTAATTTCTGTTAGGTGCTGTTGTTTAGATTAATCACAACTTGTCTTTAGTTGAATAAAGGTCTCTCATAACAAAGTACAGTAATTTTTCAATGTCTTTACTAAAGCTTTCTTTTATGGAAAGAATGCAGCTTTATTGAAGTATAATTGACATATGTCAACCTATGTGTATTTAAATGAACAGAGAATTTGAAATAGATATGTATACACACTAACCCATTGAAACCATTCTAATTGCATTGTTATTTCCCATACTTTTTCCTTTCTCCACAATGTCTCATGTCTGGTTCACATATATTCCACCATTGTCCTCCCATAACAGTAACTTTTATTTGACAGAATCAGCTTATTGCAAGTAAACTCACTCTTCCTAGCTCTTTTTGAACTCTGGCTTGTTCAAATCAGCTGTTATAGATCAAAATCCGCTCTGAGTTGACTGACTCAAATTGGCTTCTCTTGACTTCTTACTGAATTGCTCTGCTCAAAAAACTACTTCTGAACTCTATAAACTGAACTGCACTCACTGCAGGAACTAAGCAGAATGGAACTCAACCTCATTCAACTGAACTGCAATAAACTCAACTGAAGTCACTTTATTATGTCCCAATATTGCTCTTAAATTCTCATTCTTCTCTGTGCTCTTCTCTTGAGAGGTAGGCGTATCCTATCTCTGACTCACACTGTCAAATTTTTCAATGACTGGTCAATTTGTCTTCTCCTCAATTTGAAGTCATTTTCTTTTTTTATTGAATATTTTATTTATTTACAGTACAGATGTCATTCCCTTTCCTTATTTTCCCTCCCTAGAAACCCCTATCCCATCCTCCCTCCTCCTTTATGCTTTTATACCATTGTGATTACATGCATATATTAAGGTCAGATCTAGGTTGAGGGTCTAGCAATACAATTGGTGCAAATAGTCAAGTAACAAGTAATACAATAAACACAAATAGTCAAAGAAAAAGCAAGGTATTAAACCCAATTACGTGAATACTCCCATGATCACTGTTACTAAGGGCTTATCAGAATGACCAAAGTATCTGACACTACTTCTCTGTCCTAGTCCAAGGTCATTTTCATGTCTGAAGCCTACTTCCTTGTTCTAGCCTAAAATTTAGATGATTCCTGCCTGAGATTACTTCTTTATGCTAGCCTAAGATTTAGATTCCTACCTGCATTACTTCTTTTTTCTAGCCTAACACCAGATTCCTGCCTGAAGCCTAATTTCAAACATGGCTGCTTCCTTCTACAAACTAATTTACCTTCATTGTTAGGGATTAAAGATGTGTACTAAGGATGTGTCTGTATATCAGATAAACCATACTGAAATCCAGGACATGGATGCATTCTGCTTGGATCATATAGCCCTAGAAGGTCTTTAGATGTGATTCTTTGCCAGAGCAGCTATGTTGCTGGATGAAAATTCCTCTATATACTCCCCCTTTCTGTTTAAGCTTGAAATTGTGCATGGTTTAACTTTCCATCAAAAGCAAAAGTGTATACTAAGGTTATGTCTGTATTCTACTCAGAGAGATTAAAGATGTGTAATCCCAGTGTGATAATATAGACTTGAAATCTTTAGATATGATTCTTTACCAGAGAAGCCATGTTGAAGGATTAAAATTTTTGTACACTATCTACAAGTAATCATTGCTTAGTTTAGTTATAATAAATTAGCCTGTATGTAAAATAAATATGACTTTATTATGTAACATTTTCACTTCAGGCTTCTTTTCCTTATCAGAGTTAAAAATTAATCCACCTTTGTTGCTTCAGTTATTCATTTTTATTGTCAAGAATTCTAAATACAAATGTATTTCACGATTTTGTTAATGAATATTTAGATGATTTTGATCTTTGCTAATTAAAAATTAGTATTGAGATTTATATGAAATTTTATATAGAAATATATTTTCAGTATGAAAAAGTATGTAAATTCTATTGAACAAGTACATCTAGCATTTCAAGAAAGTCCAAAAATACGTCTCAACATATGTGAATCAAAATTCCATTTTACACATTTTGTGAATACGTGATATGGATTTATTTTGAAAAGTTACAAGCATTCTAATTGATGTGCAGGCCTATTCAAGTACGTATTTTCTTAATGATAGATTGTTTGTATGCTCATTTGCCAACCATCCTTGCCCATTCAAATGGTAGTCATTTAATTTAACACTTACGCTTATATTTTATTCATATGAAATGTCTAGAATTCTTGATCTAGAACTTCTTAAGTTCTTAACAAATATTTGATTTCAGAATACTTCCATATATGTATATATATTCATATATATAAATTATATGTTACACTGTTTTCAAAAGAAGTTTTAATAAAAATTTAATAAAATATAGCTTATGATTTGAATACATCAAACATGGTTAAAAACAAAGAAATTGTCACTTTGAGATAGACATTTATATTGAGAATGATAAAATAAATATATACAGACACTAAACATAGTAAAAATACTTAAAGCAATACTATGAATAGCCTAGGACTATAAAATCAAAATACTATTAAGGTAAATATTCCATTTTAGTGTAAAATATTTTCAGTAAGAAACTTTCTAGACAGGGGAGATACTATGATCAAATAGCTGGTTTTCCAGGGTGAGACTTACCAGTTTCACTCCTGATGTAAGGAACCCTGTGACTTCCCCCAAGGTAGGATACTAGACTATATAATATGTATGTGGTAGCGTTTGTGGTCTCCCCTCTGTTTATCAAAAAAAATAAATTACATTATTATGTTAAAATTTTCATTAAACATTTATAGAACATGTCTAAGTTTAATGAACTAAGTTGAAAATGTCAAGGTTTTTAATATCTTAATGACTAAAACAGGAAAATTATTTACAAGAAAATTACAGGAGACTGTCCTCACATACTTAGAAGTAAGTAAATTTTAGATGTAGATAAATTTAATATAAATTTTGGAAAATGAAATAGATGCCAGTAAAGAATTATAACTACATATCTCAATGTCAAAGATGATATTGTTCAGTTGTAGTTTCTATTGCTGTGAAGAGACACCTTGACTTCAGCAAGCCTTATCCAGGAAAACATTTAACAAGGGCTGGCTTACAGTTCAGAGGATTAGTCCATTATCATTATGGCTGAAAACATGGCAGCATACAGCCAGATATGGTGCTGGAGAAGTTGCTGAGTGTTCTAGATCCAGATTGTCAAGTAACAGCAAGAGTGAGTGATACTGGGCTTAGCTTGAACATCTGAAATCTCAAAGATATAACCTATTTCCTCCAACACGGCTGAACCTCCTACTAGTGCCACTCTGTATGCATTTACAAGGGCCATTTTTAACCTGAACAACACAGACACTTGTGATCTTCACCTTATGGTTTATTTTTTTTTTTGGCTTTTGTCAGCTACTCAGGTTGATCTATAAACTGTGTCATGGTTTGTAACATGTCTATTCTTGCTTCTAACTGCTATTATATGCATATCCACTACATTTTTTCATCTAGTTTGTCTTTACTTCTTCATGATTGAGGCACTGGCCAATAATAAAGACCTGGACCTTTGTAGAAAAATCTGCATTATACATCCCCTAGAGAAGAATTACTAGAACAAGAAATATACATGAGTAAATTAGTATTATTAGTAGTATTCTGAGTGGATTTTTGTGCCCACAGTGACACCATCAGTGACTGGGAACTGCTATATTCTGATATTCAGTAAGCATACAGTGCTTCAATTTTCAGTGTTTCATTTTCCCTAAGATATGTTTTTTCAAGACAATTAAAACATTTATCCATTGTTTTTTCATCTTTCTGATTTTAATGACTATATGCATGTCTACATAGTACTAGTAGCGCATTAGAATTTCTCACCTATACATTGCCATCAATTTAAGTTTAGAATTGTTATGTAATTGATATTGATTTCAGGACCTCCTTATGTGCTATTTGTGCAAAGGGCATTGTCAACCACATTATTTCTCCCTTAATTTGTGGCATTCATAGTTCAAACAATTTCTATGTGATCTCTCCCAGTAGACAAAAATCCCTTTTTGGTTTATAACCTTATTCTATCTAATAATAGCTACTAGATGAACTTCTGAGATATGTGAAAGCAGAAACCTGTCTTATGAGTCTTGATAGAAATAAGGTTCTCACAGTAAGATTCAAGACCAATTAGTTATAGTTCTAATGCCCTATGCTCCAATATGTTTAAGGAGCATTGCATGCTGATAGAAACCACTGTTCTGTCATAAAATGTCAAATGCATTATTCATAACACATAGCAGTAAAGCTGAATAATTAATACCTCAATATCACTGATAACCAAAGCTCCCCTTCCTCATGTCAATATACGATTTGGAAATTCTTTTTGATGCAAGCCCAAAGCACACATCACACTCTGTGGGAATTCTGCATTCTGAAAGATATATGCATGCACTCAAAATTTGAACCACAGCTATTGTGCATGTCAGCAATTACTTCCACCAAATCCCTGTAAATAGAGGTGAAAAATGAAGCTTACTTAGTCCTTTCAGAAGATAGAGAGTTGGTACACTGAAGTACTCACTTTAAAATAATGGCGATTGAATTCCATGCACAGTTCAGTTAGCATTCAGAAGTGGACCTTCTTCATAGTGTAGCTTGAAAACTAATGTAGAGTGGAATTAGATGGAAAGCATAGAAAAGATGGCTCAGGAAGGCATATGGTTTTTGGACTGTTCATAACTATGAGAATTAACACCTAACAAAGAGAAAGAAGACTACTTAATTTATAGTTAGATGATAAATATATATCACTTATTATACAAAATCTAAAGTTTCAGTTGAAAGGTATAAGCATCCCTTTAACTAACATTATTTTTTGCCTTTCCTAAGTGGCATCAGTTAATGTACATTTAACCAATGGAATATCTACACCACTCTAACCAGAGATCTGCTCTCTCCAGAATATCGGAGTTGTTTTTTTGCTTGTTTTAATCTATATTCTTTGGAACAACTGCTGTAATTGTGAGGTCTTAATCAATTGTGAGAATAATATGGATTATATATTTATAAGAAACTGTCAGCATCTCATGACTCTTAATTGTTATATAGAACAGTCCAGATAGACACTATTATGATAAGAAATAGGGATTATTATTGTTGTTGAAATGACAGTAAAATAAAGCATACAGGCATAGTCAAGGATTAAAAATTCCATTCTAAAACAATGATCATGACAAAGTAATTTTAAGTTAGGGTGATATATATTCAAATTGGTTTAAAATGTGGCTACAAATCTGTAAAATTCAATGTCAAATTCTGATTCTCTACTGGCATATTAGGAAGTGTGTTCTCTCTACACCCCAGGCCATTTAGGTATGTTTTCTCTAACAGTAACCTGGTTTCACAGAGAGTCATTTTTATTTCTCTTGAGAGTGCTGTAGCCTGAAGCATAAAGACCTACATCTACCCATGACAGAAATTTACCCCCAATCTGACCAAGACAAGATGATTTCAACTCTTATGTACAGGATGGCTTCCTGCTGCTCTTGGCTTTGTAAAAGTCTTTGTTGTTCACTCTCCTGAAGTTGTAGAGTTTATTTTTTTCCATTAACAAGAGAACATTTCAATTCTGCTGGCATCCCTTTAGTGATTGAGGTGGCATTACTGGTAACTTCAGCACTTTGAAATGGTTTCAGTCAAGTTTTAGATGACAATCCTCACACCATTACTGACACTAACAGTTTTCAAACAATACAGCCGTAAAAGAAAACCTAGGAATTACATGGAAAAGGGAAGGTGTGGAAGAAGCCTTATTCAAAAGGAGGATCTCCATGGACTTAACAATGTCCTTTATGCATTGACTGAACTCCAAACCGGCCTTTCCTATTGACAAGCTAAAGGTATTTCTCATAATAGGATAGTCAAGCAACAAAACCTCATTTCCTCTCAATTGAAGTGAAATTCTAAAGTCACTGCTTCAAAGAATGACCTCTTTAGAAACAGGGCAGAACATTTTAGCTCTGTTCCTTCTCCATCTGTGTGTACTTAGCAGGAAATTGTCTTCCATTCCTTGCCTTACTATAAAGAGACCCTTTGAGTAGGAAAAGAACAGAGCACATATGATAGTGTGATTCTTCGAACGATTCACATTTATTTTCCACTTAACTACATTGTTAGTCATTTGTATTGTTCTATTGGTTGTTCAGTTTCTGATTTTCCAAATGACTTAGATCTTTGTAAAGATATAAATGAACATCCACAGGACGTTCATTTAACATTTAACCCTTGTCATATTGAGGAAATATAAAGTGACAAAGCCCAATACAATTTTGCTTTAGGCATGGAATATGATAACTGCATGCTTTAATTTTGCAGTAGTCTGATGGGAAGTGTCTATTAAGTTAACAACATTTCTTGCTGTTTTGTTAAGGTCAGATGAAATTTTTTTAAAATTCTAGTCAACCACTTTACCATTTCTTTATCCCACTCAGAACACTGCTTAGAGTTTTATTTACATGTTTCTAATTATGAATATGAATTTCTTAGCATTGTGTTTATAACAATAATGTTACATTCATTTTCTTATTTTTTTACAAAAAGTTAGGAAGCATAGAAGACCATTTCAGAAACTAATCAGTTTATCATATGAAAATAGAATGATACCATTATGAATATCTAACCTTTAATTTTTTAAGGAGTTTGCAGTGATTTAATATATATTGAGGGCTTTGATGTTATTTTTCTAAATTTTATATTAACTTCCAAATATAAGATAGAATATTTAGTGCTCTCAGAGAATGAGAAATTGGCATTTTATTTCATCAATTTATTTACTATGTGATGGAAAATACTAGTAAGCAATCAATATCAAATAGTACTATGTGACACATTTAAGATTTGCCTGTATATATCTATACATAGCTTTAATAACCACATAAAGTGAAATTTACCAAGTTCTTGAGCCAGAAACATTCAGAAATATTTAAATTATTTTCACTACTCCTGTGATGTTACAACAGTATTTGTTAACTTTTACCATAATAATTTTAAACATTAAGTACCATTGCCAGGTTTTTTTTTAGATAACTTTCTTTCAAAATATTCACTAATTCTGTATGATGAAAGGATACATATTGTAAATGGATTAAGGCATTGCCTTTTCCTATTATTTTTGCTAATATACTATCATGTTTTAAAATTCTATAATAAATAAGAATACCAGCTACTAAATTAACATGAAAATGATATTAAGAACATTTATTCTGTTCTAACCATTATGCTTTCATAAAGAAGGTCACTTTAATGACATTTAAAGTGGAAATGTAAGCTTAAGTTTTGAGTGATAGTTCAATATTGTAAGACTCTGATGAGCCTTAGCTTACCGGGGATCCCCTGAGTGAACAACACTGAGCCAGGGTTCGATGCAAAAGCAAGAAGAATTTTATTGTTCCAGCATGCTGGGGTCATCCTGCATCCAATAGGAGAGCTGGTATTTTCAAATACAAGGTGAGATATTATCAACACACACTATGTTATTATCACTAAGATTAAATACTATAGTTAATATATATTACATATAAAGTTAGCTTACCGGGGATCCCCTGAGTGAACAACACTGAGCCAGGGTTCGATGCAAAAGCAAGAAGAATTTTATTGTTCCAGCATGCTGGGGTCATCCTGCATCCAATAGGAGAGGCAGCTTGTTTGGGGGACCTTTATACAGTTTCCAGGGGACAGAGTAGAGAAACAGCAACTAGGCATAATATGATTGGCAGAACAGTATGACTTTTAAACTGATTGGTCTTTAGAGAATGAGGTGACAAGGATTTCCCTTGTCTGTGGGTGGCCAATGGTGTATCCTGTGAAATGTGTCCCCACCGAGAGGTTGGATCCCCCCAACCTGTGATCTGAAGAATGTCAATTAGACTCTCCCTTCTGGAGGGGCAAGTGTCACATGACCTTTTCAAAGTTCCTGAGCTAACTTCTTCAGTATATTCAGCAGAGATGCAAGGATCCAGAGAATACATTTTAATCATAGGGGCCAGTCAATGAGAGAAATCACTCCTAGATAAGACATTAATATCTGGAGGTCATGTGAGGTATGTGATGCTTGATATCATATGTGTTTGATTTTAAACACATCTGACTTGGTATTTGAGACAAATTGCCACCATAGTGGTATGGTCAGAGAAAGGCATCAAGGAGAAAAGAGAAAGCTAACTTAATTGCCTTTGTTCCTCAGTGACATAGCTTAAATTGAGATTGTATTTCTGAGAGCACATGGGTATTTGCATACCTGTTTTTGTAAGTGAAGAAATGAGCTCAAAGCACTTGACCTACAGATAATGTATCACTTGATATCTGAAGGACAAAGAGTACAGTAGGGAATCAAGAAAATCCGTACTTTCTTTTAAGGTTTTTCTCCTGAATTGGAGAGAGGTGCTTGTGGTGTTAAACCTCCATTCAAATGCAAAATACAAAACAATAAATACAAGGGGAAAAGCCATAATACATGCTCTCATTGTATGTTCTTGGAGAACAGCCATAATTCATGGCTAAGTGCAAGTAAATCATATATGAATAAGCTCTAATGATTTAAGTGTTCTAAACTTAAACAAAGAGATTAAAAAAATTGAAGCTGGTACATCTCCTGACACAGTTTGGCACAAGTGGCTTATGCAGAAGATCTTTGTCTATATTACTAAATGTGTAAAGAACATAGGAAGTACCAGAGTAATGATTCAAAGCTAAGACCATAAATTAAAGTTGGAATGTCTCCATCAGTATTCAAGTGTTGAAAATCTCTTTAATTAGAAATCTATACTATGATTTATTGGAGATAGATATAAGTAACACAAGCATATGTGCACTAACTCACACATAGGCACAGATATACACATTTACGTTATGTAATATGCAAAGCTCATTTGAGCTAAATTTACAGTATATTCATATTTTGTAGGTACAATAATGGTGCAAAGTGATGCCTAACAGACAATAAATATGCAGGAAACTATTGAAATCATTGAAAAGTGGTTACTGTTATGAAGCCATGAGACATTGCTACTCCACATTTTGAGATAGTAAATATATGAAGTCAAACTGATCTTTAAAGAAGGGAATTAATAAGATATTTTTCCACTCTAGAAAATTAATCAGTTTTGATTATGGATTAGAAATGGGTAGTCTCTCCAATATGCAACATGTGTAGTAGTGACTATGGTTGATAAGAAATCAAATTTCTGTACATTATATCAACTATGATGAGAAAGAATTTAATATAATCTGACCTGGATCATTAGTCTCATTTCTAATCATGAATAAGGTATATCACAACCCATTGAGTGATTCTTTAAGAGTTGTTTACAACCTTTTTTCTTAAAATTATTTCTTTAAAGGGATGAGGAAATGCCCCAGTGTGCAATATAATTTGCTATACAAATGTGGAGACCTGAATTTGCTTGCTAGATATTCATTTAAAGGCTTTACATAGCCCCACAGACTGGTGACCCTAAAACTGAATGGTGGAGACCTAAAGATTCTAAGAGATTGCTGGCCTAGCCTAAACTAGAGGGCATATTCAGAGGGCAAGCCTATATGAAAGCATTAAGACAGATAACAATAGATGAAGACACTAGATTTTCTCTCTGGCCTTTGAGGGTATGCATGGCTGCATACACCTGCATATTATACATGCTTTAACAAACATATGTGCTGTTTTCAAAAACTGAGAGATAGACTAATAAAAAGCTGCCAATTGTTATATACTATAAAAACTTTATATGTAATATATATTAACTATAGTATTTAATCTTAGTGAT
>NW_021604608.1:10337591-10361579 GCF_004785775.1 Grammomys surdaster | reverse complement strand
AAGGAAGGGAGGAAGGGAGGGAGGGAGAGAGGGAGGGAGGGAGGGAGGAGAGGAGGGAGGGAGGGAGGAAAGGACTGAAGGTGGGAGGGAGAGAAGAAGGGAGGAAGGCAAGGAGGGAGGAGAGAGAGGGAGGAAGTGAAGAAGGAAGGGAAAGAGAAAAACAATGATAAAAATAGATAAAAATGAAAGAAAATTTATATCAATCCCTGTAAGCAACTGGCAGTCATGTTAAAGTAGTGATTGAAAAAATAGTCTCTATGTCAGGTTCTGACTATTGTTACAAGTACGTATTACTTTTATTATTTAATTTAATTTATTTTTTTTACTTCACTATACATCAAGTCCATTGCCCACCTCTTGGTTACTCCCTCCTACACAACACTTCCTCCCTCCTCCTTCCCTTTCTTTATTGGGAGGGTGGAACTCCCCTAAGGTATCCCTCTCCCCCAACCTGACACTTCAAGACTCTGCCAGGCTAGGTGATTATTCTCCCACTGATGCCAGATAAGGCAGCCCAGCTACAAGAACACATCCCACCTAAAGGCAACAGCTCTTGGTATAGCCTTCATTCCAGTTTTCAGGATATGTGCATGTTTTTTGGTTGACGGGTCAGACTCTGAGAGCCCTCAGGTTAGTTGACTCTGTTGATCTTTCTATGTAGTTCCTATCTCCCCTTTGGGACCCACAATTCTTCCTCATTTTCTTTGGTAAGAATCTCCAAGCTCCACCAACTGTTTGGCAATGGGTGTCTGTATTTGTCTGAGTCAGATGTTGGGTAGAATATCTTTGAGAACAATATGCTCTTGTTTGCAAACACAACAGAGTATCATTAATAGTGTTAGGGACTGGGACTTGCCCATGAGATGGAACTCAAGTTGGGCTGGTTATTGATTGGACACTTCCTCAGTCTCTGCTTCTTCCTTTGTGACTGCACTATTTTCAGACAGTATAAATTTTAGGTTGAAAATTTGTGGGTGGGTTGGTGTCTCTATTGTTCCACTGAAGTTCCTGTCTGGATACTGGAGGTGGTCTATTCAGGTTCCATATCCCCAATGTAGTGCGTACAAGCTAAAATCACCTCCATTGATTCTTGGGTGCATTTCTGGTACCAGGACATGTCTCCTCCTGGAGATGCTCCCTACCACTTCACCCCCATGAATTGCAGGTATCCATTCATATTCCTGGTCATATAGCAATTTCCCTTGTCCTTCTCTACACCCAATCATTATGCTATTTATGCCGCAGCTATCAATGTGAATGGATTTCAGAACCTGAAAGCATTCATTGCTTTTCCATGCCTAATAGTGAGGAATTGGAAATAGCTTAAAATTCCATCAAGGAATGAATGGATAATGAAGTAGGATACATTTACACTCTGAAACATTGCTCATCTATATAAAACAGCATTTCACCACAATGAAATAAAAGAGAAAAATAAGAAAGAGAAAACACAGCAACCTATACAAGAACTGTGGTTTAATCTCAAACAGCAAAATGAGCCTCAAGAAATTGGGATTGTACTGAAGAAAATGGAATAAAAAAAGGCAAAGTGTAGATGAAAAATAACTATAATTCATAACAATGTATTTCGTTAAATGAAGCAATTCTTTGCTAGTAATATTCTTATGAGGGAGAGACAATAAAAATATTTTATATTTCATGTTAATATCAAGTAGTAATTGTGTAACAGGTAATAAATTTTGCTATAGAAATTCTTGATGCATTTTGAATGTTCTTCCACAGGATATACATTGTCATGTTTTAGCAATAGTGATTCTAGGGATTGGGGAGAGAAATACCTATCATAAAGAATAAAGGTAAATTTTATAGTCTTTGGTGAAACAATCTAGGTACTTCACATACTGGGCAAGTACTCTGACACTGATCAGTCTAAAACTCTAGTTTCTAATTCTGATTTCCAATGTTTATCAGTGTTAAAATGGACATTTTTCTGAACATTTAAACAAGGAAATTAGCACTAATATTTGAATATTAATATTTATGACAAATCTTTATGCCATGTCATGATATACCTTTAAAAGTATATTTATCTAGACAAAAGAGGTTCAGCTTTTGCATTCATCTCCTTATGACTGAAAATTTCTAAAATTTGTTTGGCTGGAACAATTCTCAAGGGAACACAATAAACAATTTTATAATTGCATGAGATAAGTAATTATCATAAAGTATAAAATTTTATTTGCTATTAAATATTATCTTCATTAATTTTAGACTTTTTATGTTTTTCTTAGTGATTTTAAGATAGATCAACTCTTCTCAAAATTATTCAGTATACTTAGCTACTGGAAAAATGGAGATAGGTACAGACTACAGGGGATAAAGAAGGATCATCTAGATGCATAACGCATAAATGTTCTAAGAAAATGAAGTCATTTAAATCACCTAAGACTGAACAAATTATCACTACTAATTTTTTCCCACAAATTAGGAAAAGACTCATTATTCAATTTTATCAGCAGAACACCTTGATTCTGCTAATGGAAAATGTTCTTTATGATAATTGTATAAAAATTATCTCTACCCATTATCAGATTTAGAAAATTGTCAGAGAGTAAGAAATATATATTTCATGATTAACATCAGCATTAAAATAAATGGAACATTTAAATGTATAGAAGTTATAGTATGATATGATTTGAGATTTAAGAAGATGCTTTCAGTAGGTAGAAAATATTCTTCCATCTATGTTTTAGTATTTCTATTTAGATAAATGGATTACATAAAATTGTTATGATAAGCAATGACCCAGTAATAATTATTTCTTAAAAAATGTTAGTGAATAAGTACAAGAAGTGGTATTCACCTATTAAATAATTTAGGACCTTGTTGTTAAAGAAATATCTTTGTTATTAGAATACAAATATTTCAAAAAGATGTATATTCATATTCAGAATTACCTTGTCTGATGATTCATCATGCAAGGCAGTAGCTGATCATAGAGTTTCATTCAAGATCATTCTAGTGCAAAAGTCTATGGCCTATATTCTTCTGGAAAAATTGGAACAATTTGTGACATTTATGTAAAATTGAGCCCATCTCTTAATACAGGTGTGGCTAAGCATCTCAACACTATGATTAAGTAGTCAAAGAGCTCAGTTATTCTTTCTATAAGAGTTCAATTTATACAGATAAAAAAGGAAAGGTAGGTTTTACATAATCTTTAAATCTGTCTTTATTATCAAGATCTGGTAGCTTTAATGTTTCAACTGCAACATCAGAAAAGCATAATTACAGTCTCTGTATTTGAAAATAATAAATAAAAACAGACAGTTTAAGTTTTGTAAGTGATGAAGTTGGAGTTATGTGGAGTTAGGGAGAATATATGACACACTAAATAATACCTAATGGTATCCTGACTACAGGTATTTAATTTCCAATCAGTGTTTCTTTCCATTTGGTAATATATGGCTCTTCCAGTGAATATGTTCTGCAGTGAAAGATATATTTACTTCTCTCTGTCATTTATACAACAATAGTAGAAATGTTTTCAGTAGGGTTATTCTTTTTTCTTTAGAGTGCTATGATCATAGAGATTATATTTTAGTTTTGAATTAAAAACCAAGATGTGAAATCAAAAATAGTTCATTATCTACACTAAAAAGATCTCATAATTTTTTAGAAATTATAATTTATAATTACAGAGTAGGTGTCTAACTAGAAGACACTATTCTAACATACTAGCCTTTCAACTTGGTGATCTACTATTTTGCTTCTTGTAGTTACATGGAATGGGTAGAGAGTTACATTTTGGCCATGCAATTGTCATAGCTAGAAATTTTAATTTGAAGATACGCACTGACATTGTAGTTTTACTGTATATCTGCAAATTTTACATGCAACGGGAATAAATTGAGAGTAAAAGAAAGCTGCTAATAGAAACTGAAGATGATGTGAAGATACTCCTACAATTAAGTTACAAAAGTGTTTAATAAGCAAACACCTGCCAAGCACCCTGTCATGAATGTACCCTTTATAGCAGCCTGACATTTAAAACCAAAAGAAACTGAGCTGTCAAAAGAAATAAATGTTAAGTCTTATTATGACCCCTTTATTTATCATTAATATGAGTTAAACTTTCATAGGAAGGATTTCTACCCATTATTTCATAAACTCAAAACTTCAATAGTATAAATTGGTAAAGGCAACTTTATTTTAACATTTTGTTTACAAGTAAGGGGAATTTTAACTATAGTTTACACAAAAATGGATAATAACAGATCCTTGACTCTATCTTCCAGGTAACTTCTAGGGTTGAAGTCTCTTGCTGCAAGAATCAAGCAGAGAAGATTCATTACCTCCTGTTATTCTGTCTATAAACCAGCTTTTATTTGTGTGTGTGTTGTTGTTATTTTATTTCTTTACTTTTTATTGGATATTTTATTTATTTGTAATACAGATGTCATCCCTTTTCCCCATTTCCCCTCCCTAGAAACCCCTATCCCATCCCTCTCCTTCTTTATGCTTTTATATCATTTTGATTACATGCATGTAATCAAAGGTCAGTTCTAGGTTGAGGGTCTAGCAAATAGATGCAAATAGTCAAGGAACAAGCAATGCAATAAACAAAAATAGTCAAAGAAAAAGCAAGGCATCAAACCAAATTACATGAACACTCCCATGTTTACTGTTTCTAAGGGCTTATCAGGATGACCAAAGTATCTGAGCCTACTTTCTTGTCCTAGTCCAAGGTCATTTTTATGTCTGAAGCCTACTTCTTTGTTTAAGCCTAAAATTTAGATTCCTGCATAAAATTTCTTCTTAGTTCTAGCCTAATATTTAGGTTTCTGTCTGAGATTACTGCTTTGTTGTAGCCTAAGGTTTAGACTCCTACTAGAAATTACTTGTTTGTTCTAGCCTAATGTCAGATTTCTGCCTGAAGCCTACTTCCTTGTTCTTGGGTTAATGATGACATTATTCCTGCCAAGCAGCCCATTTTTTTGTCCTTGGCCCATGTCAGATTCTTGTCAAGCAGCCCCAAAGGCTCTCTGACTTTTCTCCTTTTTTATTTTACTAACAAGACTGAGCCTGTCTTAGATCATTCTGACAAGAATGCCTTCTTTACCTGTCATGGAATATGAATTATCAATAGCATTGCACTTATGTCTTAGGTTGGTAAGGCTCTGTACAGAATCATACCCATCCTTGGCTTGCTAGCCTGTTAATTTGATAACTCTGTCTGGGGCTCCAACTTAAGGTTCAAGTGATGTACTTGGCTGCCAACATGTTGATGTTGTTGAAGAAAAGCTTTAACACAATGAGCAGGAATAAAAGTAGTCCCAGGACAAAAGGGGCTATCATGATCAGGCTACATATGCCAAAGGATTTTTTATGTTTTGAAATTTTAATTATTCAGCTTGTTGACCTTTTTGAGTTCTGTGTACTATATCTTGGGTATTCTGTACTTTTTTTGGGGCTAATATCCTCTTATTAGTGAGTACATACCATGCATGTTGTTTTTGGTCTGAGTTACTTCACTTACTGTTTGTACCTCTGGAGCAGTGCTTCAGAGATTGTTCTTAGACAATGGAATATTCATTGAAAGACTTGGTGCTCTCTCCAAAGGATCTAAGTTGTTAGCAAGCTTACACATAGAGATTATAGCAAAGAGTGGTTATTTGCTGATAGGTCATGAAGAGAAATACTATTTCTCTCAAAGCAGCCAGGTAAACTATCAGTCAGGTAATTAACAAGAAGAAACTGAGGAACTATAAAGTCAATAAGATCACTCTTTAAGAAAAAAAATAATTAGTTCATTTATTTGCATCCAAATATGCCCCTTCCAGTCCCCCATCCCAGAGTCCCTCACCCCATACCTCCTCCCTTAGCCTCTGAGAGAGTGGAGCCCTCCCTCAATAACCACCTACCCTGGAGTATTAAGTCTCTGCAGGATTAGATACATCCTCTCCCACTGAGGCCAGACAAGGCAGCCTTCTGCTATATATGTGACCTGGGACCTTGGCTTCAGTCCAGCCAGTGTATGTTCTATTGCTCTCTCTCATTCTATAATAGATCCTGGTGATGTGACACTCTTGGTCTTCCTGTGGGGTTCCTATCATCTTCAGGGCTTTCAATCTTTCTGCCTACTCTTACATAACAGTTCCAACTTCTGTCCAATATTTGACTGTTGGTACTTGCATCTGTTTCAGTCAGCACCTGGTTAGACTGTCTGAAGGACAATAATGCTAGGCTTCTGTCTACAAGTATAACAGAGTATCATTCATAGAGTCAGAGATTGGAGCTTCCCCATGGTATGGGTCTCAAGTTGACCCTTTTATTGATTGGCCATTCCTTCAGTCTCTCAACCACCTTTGTGTATTTATTTTAAGACAGAACAAATTTTGGGTCAAAAGTTTTTTAAGTAGGTTGGTGCTTCATCCATCCACTCTGGGTCCTGCCTCATTGCAGAAGGTTGTCTCCTCAGGTTCCATATTTCCACTGTTGGGCATTTCAGCTAAGATTACTTGCATTAACTGTTGGAAGCCTCACCTAACTCAGGTCCCTCAGATTTCCTAGAGATTACTCCCAAAACCCTAGCCCCAGCAGCTGATAATTTCCATTCATTCTCCTGGCCTTCTGTGACTCTCTCTCCCTATAATCTGCCCTCTATTCTACTGTCTCTCCCTCTCTCATCCAGGTCCATTTCTCCCTCTGTCTTCCATAAATATTTTGCTCCCCATTCTAAGTGAGATTGAAACATCCTCTTCTGTGCCTTCCTTATTGTTTAACTTCTTTCTGTCTGTGAAGTGTATCATAGATTTTCTGTATTTTATGACTAATATCCACTTGTTAGTGGCTTCATACCATGCACGTCCATTTGGGTCTAGTTTATCTCACTCAGGATATTTTCTAGTTCCATTCTTTGGATTGCAAAAGTCATAATATCCTTATTTTTAATAGCTGAATAGTATTTCTTTGTGTAAATGAACAACATTTTTTGTATCCATTCTTCATGGAGAGACATCAGGGTTGTTTTTAGTCTCTGGCTATTACGAATTAAGGAGGAGAGCAATGTTGTAGGAAAACCAGCATTGTCAATTAACTTGGATCCCCAAGATCTCTCAAACACTGTACCACCACCAACCAGGCAGCATATACCAGCTGATATGAGGCCGCTAACACATATACAGTAGAGGACTGCTGGGTCTGGGTTCAGTCAGAGAAGATACACCTAACTCTCACTAGACTGGAGGCCCTAGGGTTTTTAGAAGTGTGGTGGGGTGGGGGGTTGGGGTTGGGGACATCCTCATGGAGACATGGTGTGGGGAGGAGGTACATGTGATGTGGAACAGTCAGAAGGTGGACTGGGAAAGTAGTAAAATCTGGAGTGTAAAATTAACTAACTAATTAGTTTGTGTAACTTAACCAAATTTCAGTAAATTTACTAATTAATTAATTAAAGATTAAATACAAAAGGACCACATGTTCTTGTGGTATGGTAGAATGCACTTTGGGTATATGCCCAGGAGTGGTATAGTTGAGTATTAAACTATTCCCAGGTTTCAGGAAATCTGCCAGATTGATTTTCAGAGCAGTTATACAAGTTTGTAATCCCACAATCAATTGAGGAGCGTTCCCTTTTCTCTACATGCACACCAATATATGCTAACACATGAGTATTTTATCTTAGCCATTCTGATTGCTTTCAAGTAGAATCACAGGGTCATTTCGATTTGTATTTCCCTGATGGCTAAGGATATTGAATATTTCTTCAGGTGCTTATTGACCATTTCAGATTCCTATGTTGAAAATTCTCTGTTGAGCTCTATACCCAATATTTTAATTGAGTTATTTGGTTTGTTGGAGTCTAACTTACTGCATTCTTTACATATTTGGATATTAGGCCTCGGTCACATGTAGGGTTAGTAAAAAGATCAGTGATTCAAAGTATACACATAAACATAATAAAGCAATATACAGCAAGCCAATAGCCCACATCAAATTAAATGGTAAGAAACATGAAGCAATTCCACTAAAATCATGGACAGGACAAAGTTGTCCACTTACTCTCTGTTTATGGAATATAGTACTTGAAGTTCTAGTCAGAGCAATAAGAAAACAAATGGAGATCAAGTGGATATGAATTGGAATAGAAGTCAAGGTATCACTGTTTTTGAATGATATATTAGTGTACATAAGCAACCTTCACAATTCAACTAGATAACTCTTTACAGCTGCTATATACCTTCAACAAAGTACCTGGATATAAGATTAATTCCAAGATATCAGCAGCCCTTATTTATATGAATGATAAAATCGCTGAGAAAGAAATTAGTGAAACAACACCCTTCACGATAGTTGCAAATATTATAAAACATCTTGGAACACTAACCAAGCAAGTGAAAAATTTGTATGACAAGAACTAAAAGTCCCTGAAGAAAGAAATTAAAGAAGCTATCAGAAGATTGAAAGAACTCCCATACTCATGAATTGGCAGGATTAAAATAGTGAAAATGTCCATCTTGCCAAAGCAATCTGTAAATTCAATGTAATTCCCATCTAAATTTCAACACAATAAAACAACTTTTGGAGGAATCACCATCCCTAACCTCAACCAGTACTACAGAGCAATAGTGATAAAACAAGAGCACTCTCAAAGGTGGAATCTACTTCAAAGAACTAGCCTCAACTTTAGGAGCATGTAGATTCATTTTTAGATGAACAAGAAAATGTGGATTCTGTAATGGATATTAGAAAATTATAACAGTCTCATACATGCTATAAATCTGGAAAAATTATTTCCAACATAGTATTTTAGTAACTGTTTAGGAATTTCATACAGTGCCCAATGTTCCCACTATGTTTTTCCTGAAGAACTTTGAAAACATTATCTTAAGTAATAACAAAATAAACCTCACAAAATAATACAGATATCATGGTCCTGGTTGTATTATCACTCATCAAATAAAGTCATAAGTAAAAAAATAAAAGTAATAGTTGCCTTGAGCTAGAATTACAAGATTTGCTGATGATATGGAGTTCTTTCTATTAGGAATCCAGTTTCTACTGGTTTAATAGAAATATTTTCAAATCTATATGATTATTATTGTACACCTCAGAATCACATATGTGTAATTTATATGTAAAACTGGTATATGTTACAAATAGAAAAGGATCAGAAAGGATTTGGCCGACAGCTGGAAGCAATCCATAACAGCTGAGAATTTGTTGCCGGAGCACGTCAGGTCTTCTTTGACATTATTAACTGCCCTTGGGTATTATCATACACAAAGACTTCTGTCATGGATGCTCCATCCTTCTCTTTAAATCATTTCCATTTAAGTCTATTAAGGATTCAGATAGGTCATCTCGTTATTCACACTTAAATTATATGCTTAATAGGACTGGTGAATACAAAGATTTTTTGTTCTCTGATATCAGAAGGCAGGTTTGAACATTTTTCTTTTTTACTGCTATATAGCAGTAAATTTGTACTATGTATTTTGTATATATATGTATATATGTATTATATATAGTATATATTATTTTTTCTTTTCTTTTACTACTGTATAATAGTACATTGATAATATAATTAATACACATACATATATACATATAGCATTTAGAAGATAATTTTTAAGTTTTACACACTGTAACTGATACTTATTATTTGTATGAATCATGTGAAATATACACCTTTTATCACCTATTGTCTAAAAAGTGAATTGAGACAGAGAAATAATGTAAATATTTCATGATAATATACCAGTAATTGACAGAGACATAATTTGAAATAAGAGTTGTCCTCTGTAGACACTGTTATAAGCATATGGGTTGAGTAGCTTTTCTAAGAACAAATCAGTCTTTGCTTCAGTTCAACTCTGGTAGATTATTCATTACCTCATTTAGAAATATGATATTTTCTAGTCACCCACATTTAATAATAGCTAGGTGACTTAGAACATCATTATTTTATGACTATAGAACTGTCTTGGATTATATGATTCAAAATTGGACACAAAATGAAGAACAATATAATGTCTGTCCTTAGTGTGGTAATTGAAATGAATCTTCAAAGAAATCCAAAGAAGGTAATAGTATGCAGAAGCAACCAGTAATTGATAAAACATAAGCATTTTAGGGTCAGCTTTTAGAATGTGCATTTGTATAGTTGTTTATCGCATTGGTTCTACAACACAATCTCTGATATTATATGAAGAATATCTCAGCTCCTGGGTTTCAGCTTAAAAACATGCATTATGATGAATTCACAAAGAAACCTACAAATAAAGTTTTATGGGTCTTTCTGGAAAGACAGAGAGCCCTGAGTGAAGGGGAGCCCCATAGTGATCCTTTAGGAGGATGATGTTTTATGTAGGTCTTGACAGGTGAAGACAGGTGTCAGGGATAGATCTTGGAAGGTAAGTATAATGACACCAGGCTAACAACAAGTGCTGCTCAGAATAAGGTTGATAAACTAGATGTGTTTAAACATAGATATATACAATGTGTGTGATAGACAGAGGAGTACAGATAGATAAAGAAGAAAAAGTATGAGCAATAAAATACAGAAATATAAGTGTGTTTGGAGACAAATAGAGCTAGATGAATTGTCTCAATATTATGGCCTAAGAATAGCTGATGTAAGGCTTTTATATTAATCTGGAAAAAAATCACTGAGTTTATTGAACTGGGTATAATATGATCATATCTATGTCTTATGAACACTAAACTGTATTTTAAATTCAGTATTTCCACTGTTGAAAGAAAGGTGCAATGCAGGCTGGCTAGCAAACTGTCAGAGTACAGCTAATGAGATGTAGTTAGATAGGAAAGGCAAGAAGTATGTGCTGACTATATAAATTATACATAGGTGAAAACAACAGTGAAAAGATCAGTACCTGATGTTGTATGGAAACAAAAAATATATAATTTGATCAGATTTTATACTGCAGAGAAATACAGAAGTCAGCGACAGGAATTGATTTGAATGATGGCGATTTATATGTTAAGTTTAGGTTAAGATTAACAGAAAGTAAAAACAAAGAGAGGAGATTTTCTTTGCAAATTACTTGTTTCCTTGACATATTAAGGTTGATATTGGGATATCTTTTAGATAATTTCAGATACTGAAATGTAATTGCAAATCTAAACTTTATGAGATTTTTTTTTTAATTTTAGCCATTCTGATTGTTGTAATATGGAAACTCAGGGTCATTTTGATTTGCATTTCCTCTATGACTAAGGGCTTTGAATATTTCTTTAAGTGCTTCACAGCCATTCAAGATTCTTCTGTGGGGAGTTCTTTGTTTAGCTCTGAACCCATTTTTTTAAATTGATTTATTTGGTTTTGTAGAGTCTATCTTCTTGAGTTCTTTATATATTTTGGATATTAGCCCTCTATTGGATTTCAAGTTGGTTAAGATCCAGCCCCAATCTATAGGCTGCCATTTTGTCCTCTTGGCAGAGTGCTTTACCTTACACAACATTTTCATTTTCATGAGGTCCCATTTATCAATTGTTGATCTTAGAGACTGAGCAATTGGAGTTCTGTTCAGGAAGTATTCCTTGCATTCGAGACTGTTTCCCACTTTTCTCTTCTATTGGATTCAGTGTATCTGGTTTTATGTTGAGGGAGGTCCTAGATCCATTTCGACTTAATATTTGTGAAGAGTGATAAATATGGATCAATTTGCATTTTCTACTCACAGCCTGCCAGTTAGACCAGCACCATTTATTGAAGATGCTATCTTTTTCCACTGTATGTTTTTGGCTTCTTTGTCAAAGATCAATTTTCCATAGGTGCATGGGTTTATTTCTGGGTCTTTGATTCTATTCCACTGATGGACCTGTGTGTCTCTGTACCAATACCATGTGGGTTTTTTTTATCACCATTGCTCCATAATGCAACTTGAGTTAACATCAAGCTTAAGATCCATTAAGTTATCGCAAGTACCTGCCACCCCAATCTTAAGTCAGTGATGGAAGAATGGTCTCAGAACTATTTGTCTTAGACATTTAAGTTTAATAGTAAAAGACTGGTTAATGATAATAGTTCATCATAAAACTTTCAAAAGCTATAATTAATCTTAAACTATATGAAAATTAGGAAGAAAGAATACTCATTAATCCAAAATGTTAGTTTATGAAACAGCAAACAAACTGGATTAACAGCAATTCTCTTCACAAAAGCTGGCCTTCTGACACATATGCTTGGTGGTGCTCTTAGAGATCCTATGAGGAAATAATATTTAATTGGAAAAGTTAATATATACTAGCATCCACTTGTAGGCATAATAAAGTTGTCAAGATGGATTTAAGAATTATTCTAAACAATTTAAAGGAAAAAATCATGTATTCATATTCCCTAAGATATGTAACTAAGCTTACAACCTAAAGACTACATTGTTATATTTACCTATGTTCCATACACACTACTCTGGAAGTCATATTCATGCAGAGTTGGTCCCAGTATGATCACAGTTTCAAAGCAAAATTACTAAAACTGATGTGAATTTATATCACTTCATTTGGTAGAAGATAGAATATTCTAGGTGGGTTTTTAGTACATGATATAAATTTAAAAGCCATTTTGCTGACATGGTGTGCTCCTGCATTATCCTGAAATTCTAAGCAAAAAAGCCATGGAAAAAGAATTATTATACATTTAAGACTTCACTTGACTTCTGATTTTGACCTTATCTAAAAATAGAAAGAAATAAAGAAAGAAAGAAAGAAAGAAAGAAAGAAAGAAAGAAAGAGAGAGAGAAGAAGGAAAGAAAGAAAGAAAGAAAGAAAGAAAGAAAGAAAGAAAGAAAGAAAGAAAGAGAGAGAGAAAGAAGAAAGAAAGAAAGAAAGAAAGAAAGAAAGAAAGAAAGAAAGAAAGAGAGAAAGAAAGAAGAGAGAAATTGACTGCACCATTATTTTCAGATTTTTCTCTTCCTTAAATTTCAAAAGAACCCACAAGTTTGCAAAACAGTAAGAAATGATAGATTTGTAGTAAAATTATGATAGCCGAGACAGCATTTCCTGGACCTTATAGTTTACATTACTACCAGTATATATTTATTTTCTTCATATATTTTATTCAATGACTCATTACAGGCATTCCATCAAAAGATTTTGTCATCATATAAATAATTTAATAAATATTTTAAAGAACTGTGAGATTAAGGTGGTATAAATGAATTTTTATCCTAATAAAAACTAATGAAAGAAATCATCTTTAAAAAATTTGAACTTGCTGAAGGCATCGAAAACAATAAAATTTAGACTGCATCACTTTTGATATTATATGAAGCCAAATTGTGAAATAGAACTATTCAAGTGAAAAGTCTCAGGTTTGACAGACAATTCATCACAACATCTTTGGGAAGAATTGCCTAGGATGTATTGATCAATCAGTAACAAGACCAGAGAGAAGTGTGTTGATGTTCAAACTCAGTCCCATCAAAAAGTAGACCTCAACATGAAAAGAAATACTATCAGTATATACATACTCTATAAATTCATTTAATATATTGTATTAATTCTAATAAATAGTATTATAGTCCTGAAATCAATCTGTTTCATCTAAAATAAAATTAAAATAGTAATTAAAATAAAAATAAAAAAAATTATTTGACATCATTGATGTCCAATTTTAATAGGCAGCATTGTAAAGCATATGATCATTGATCTTTATTAACCATGAGTCAAAACAAAACTTTCAGAAGCTGAGCATGAATGAAAATATATCAAGTAGCTATACATTTGTTTATTTTTCTCTCAGCTTAAATTAGAATATTTCCTATATAGTGTATGCATTCTACCTTCTGGAGATTTTGTGTGCTTTGTAAATATTCAATGTCATAGACTTTTATTGTATTTTAGAAAAAAGAGGTGAGTGAATTAAAATTGAATATGGAAAACCTACAAAGAAAATTTTGCTTGTTCAATTTCATGCTGTGATTTGTACAGGAAATCATTTCTATCATCTAAGGAGATGGTTCTGTTGATAAAGTGCCACCTGCACCAGCATAGGAGTTTGTATCCTCTAACCCTCCAGAAAAGCCATGCTTGGTGGTATGCCTGTGACTGTGGCATTGAGGAAGCAGACACAGCAGAGATCCGAGCTTGGTTGCCAGTCAATTTTAAGTTCTGGAATCAGTGAGGGTCCTTTTCTCAAAAAGAAAAAAAGTGATATTGGACACATGTACATAGATGGTCACACATAAATATCTACTATGTAAATAAAGTTAACTTTCCAAAAAGTGGTTGCAAAGTACTTAACTTTTCTATTCTGTTAGATCCCGAGTTGGATTTTACCTGAAAGTTAGTGAGTGGGACATGTAAAGCTGTCTTAATGTTTAGTAGGAGTTTACTTTCTTCTTGAAATGACCATTAGTTCAGTATCCAGCCCTGAGTTTTTTCCTCTAGTGATACAGTTTACAGCAAATGAAAAAACAAACACTACAATAAGTAAAGGGAGCTGTTTAAATTAGTTGTACCTTAGTCTGTAACAGAAGTTTCTTACTAATATACTTGCTGATACATTTGATTGCTTGCAAGCAGACCATGAAACAGCCTTCTGTGTAGGATCTGCCTTATAATGTTATTGCTTGGCACTTACCAAAGCAGAGCAGCCCTAATTCAATATTAAGTAGAGAATATGCAGACTCATTGAATTCATGCCCTTCATACTTCTATGAGTATTCAGAGTCTCCTTAGGTGCAAATATATCCTACTGTGGTATATTTATGTTGGTTTCCTTTCTGCCATGTACAGCTTCTGTCACAAGCCTCTGTGTAAATGAAGATGATTGAAAGAACATAATTGAAAAACAGTTGCCAAGCTCTGTTAGACTTCATTATTAAGAGCTGTAGAAAAGGGACAGATAGTATCCAGGGATAAGAACCATTTTCTCTTATTGTTATCACTGTAGAAAAAAAAAAGTATGCCAACTCTAGGGCCTATTTTGAATGTTTCGCTCTGAGTTTGAGACCTAGAAAATCACACAGAGGGAGCACAGTTATTTTCTGGAAATAATGAAATAACTAATAGACTATAAATGATAGAGCTGATGTCATGTATAATTAATTTAGCATACTGTTCAATTAAATGCAACATATTCTATAGAATACAAGGTCATACTTAATTAGGAGATGAAATAGAACACATTTTATAGGCAAGTAAACTCATTAAACTAATAGTATTATGTTCTGTGACATTCTTCAATATTCTAATTTCTATAAGCTTTAATGAATTTCTAGGAAATTTTATAAATCTTAGTATTTAGGTTTTAGACTAGATAGGACATAGCATACCATATGTAGTTTTTGATAACATAAACTATCTAGCACCTAGCTTCCATATAAATAAATAAAACAAAAATTAGTGAGGAAGGGACAGAAAAAAAACATAAGAATCAAGAGTTCAAGCAGAAACTCTGTGCTTCACATTGAATTTTGTGATCTTCCAGGCAAGACTTTGTTTTTAAGGTGCCTAGACAGAACACTAATCACATTGCAATCCATATCTTGAAAATTTCTAGGATATTTATTTGTAATAAATAGAGATTTTTTTAGAATATAGAAATTAACTATGATGTACCTTAGTTATGTTGATGAGAATTAATTTCTTAAATATTAATGTTAGAGATTTGTGGGGTCATTTAAGAACATAGAAAATGTCTGTTTAGAGTGTGACTTGTTGGAGGAAATTTGGTGTTCACAATTTTAAAGCTTCTTGTGCACATTTTAATGTAATGTGTTCTTATTTTACTATCATATAAAATAAAAATACACATATAATAAAATTGGGCTGCATCAGTTAGAATTCACACAAATTCTCAAAGGTAAAATCAACTTAAATGTAGGGACCAAGGAAATGTCTCAGTAAAGTACTTACTACACAATCAGGAGGAAATGAGTTTGGATCCTCAGATCACATAGAAAAACTGGAGATTGTGAATCAATCTGAAACCACAGATCTAAGTATGTGTAGAAGGAGTGGCAGGCAGATCACTGAAATCAAAAACCAGTCAGTCAGTAAGTTCCATGATCGGGGGCCTCTGGGCCATGCTTAACAACTCATACAAAGTGGTTATTCCATGCAGAGCACTGGCATTTTCAATTAATAGTCTACTAATTCATGTCAAGGAACATTCATGCGAATGACAATCAATGTTTATAGTGGTAGTAAAGTAATGGTAAGGGAATATAACTTTCAATTTGTTTGCTCGCTTGTAGTAACTGAGGATAAAATATAGGGCTTTGCTTACACTAGGCAAAAACTGCACCACAACCTCAGTCCTACATAGTATGTCTTGTGGAACTAAAAATGCAAAGGTAGAAGGAATAGAAAGTAGAAATAAAGGGAAGGGTAGATAACTCAGCTTGTACCTTAGGTGTGGACGTGGTGTAGTTAAGCAAAACTCCTGTCCCCATAAGGTCTACTTTCTATCAAATAATAATGAGAGGATGCATATGGGCTAGGGAAGCCTAGACATATTCACTCCCACAAGTCTTTCAATAAATGTAAAAAGAAGTGTGCAAATTATATGTTCTAGATGACACTTTTGTCATTCTTATCTCCCTAAAAATTGAACAACTATCTATATTATCTTGATTATCAACTCTAGAAGCCAAGGTCTATGTGGTTAAAATATCAAGATAATTATTCTGGTTTTGTTTGTTTGTTTTATGGCAATATTATTTATTTCTGAAAAGCAAAAATATCCAATTTCATAGAGAAATTGTGTCCTTTGAATTAAAAATATGTCTGCAATTTTTCTCAAATTATTGATTTCTCCCATTATACAAACCTCAAAACAACTCAAGGAAAGAATAGAATAAATTAAACCAAACCATTTACAGTTAACTTGGATGACACAATGCCACAAGATATAATAGATTAAATGTATTTATTTCATATACTTGATTTTTCATCAGCCTTCATTGAATTCTCATTAGTTCTTACAGAAAAAATCACTAATACACAAAAGAGTTCAGTTTGAATAACATACAAAGCAAAATAATAAGTCAAATAGAAACTATTTCCTAGATATTAGAAAATGAAGTTATATTGACATGTCTATTTGAATAGCTCAAAATCATGTGTTATATCTACTCTCAATAGGAACAAAACAAATTTGGTCATCTGGAAAGACAGAACTTATTAAAATTATCTTTAATCATTTTTTACAGTCATGTCATAATCCCCCTCCTGTTCTGCTCTCCAATAATTCCTCATCACGTGCTTCCTCCCCCATCTCCAAAAGGATGTCCCCATACCCACACACCATGACAGGACTCCCCATTCCATGGAGTCTCAACTCTCTCAAGAGTTAGGTGCATCTTCTTTCATTGAGGCTAGACCAGGAAGTCCTCTGGTCTATACATGTAGGGAGCCTTGGGCCATTTAGGGTATGCTAAATAGTTGGTGGCTCAGTGTCTGTGAGTTCTCAGGCACCTAGGTTTGTTGAGACTACTGGTCTTTTATGGGGTTACCCTCCTCCTCAACTTCTTCTAACCTTTCCCTAATTCAACTACAGGGTCACAAACTACAGACCATTTGTTGAATGTAAGTATGTGCTTCTGTCTCAGTCAACTGTTTATTGGGCCTCTCAGAAAGCAGCCATGCTATGTTTCTATCTGTAAGTATAGTGTTAAGTCTTGGAACCTCCCCTTGAGATGATGGGTCCCAATTTGGACCAGTCACTAGATATCCTATCCCTAGTCTTCTCTCCATTTTTGTCCCTGCAGTTATTTTAGACAGAAACAATTCTGAGTCAGAAATTTTGACTGTGGGATGGCAACCCTATCCCTGTATTTGATGGCCCATCTTTCTACTGGAGGTAGATTCTTCAAGTTACCTCTCCCTACTATTGACATTTCATCTAAGGTCTTTCCCTTTGAGTCTTGATATTCTTTTCACTTTCCAGGTCTCTGGTACATTCTCGAGTATCCTTTTAAAATAAGAAGAATGTTTTAATCTAATAGGCCTGTATAGATTATTGTGTAGAATTTTCTTGATTAATAATGTGTATGGCTGAGCTCAATCTACTAGGGATGGCATCATTCTTGTTCAGGGTACATGGATTTATATAGAATCCAGTCTTAGGTACTCATGGGTCAAAAGCTAGAAAGCAAGGTTCCTCAATGCCTTCTGAATCTGTTCCCACCTTTGGGTTTCTAACTGGAGCCATAAAGTATATGTTAAAATAAACATCGTCTTGCCATAAAAAGAAAATAAAAGAAAATTTACTCATTTAAAATCTAGGAGAATAATAAAAAGAGTTTTAACTAAATAATTCAAAACTTTAATTTAAATTATTTATACTTATCTTTGAAAATTTTTTCTCTGTGAGTATTGGTAATCACTGAGCTATTTCATATATTAACTTTAAGAAAATAATATACCATTTTAGAATGTTGCTTCTTAGTGTAATAGTAGAATTATCTAGAAATTTTACAGAAAAATAGTAGTCCAAGATCCATGACTTCTTTAGCCCTAGGTAGTTGACTAGGTTTCCAGGATCAGGTGGGCTTTCCTTCCTGTTGAAAGGGGATTAAGTCCAATCAAAGAGCTATTGGAAGGTTTGTAGAGAGAAAAGGCAAGGAATAAATTGTGATATTTTAGAGCATATGCCATTGGTGTTCTGTTCAGGAACTTATCCCCTGTGCCCAAGTATTCGAGGCTCTTCCCCACCGCCTTACTGGGCATAGGTGGAAGAAGAGATCCTTGACCTCATGAAGGCTGGATGCCCCAGGGGGTGGGATTTTGAGGGTGGGGAGGTGTGAGGGGGGGTAGGTAGGGGTTACATCCACAGAGAAGAAGGAGGAGGGGTGAGGGGATAGGGGGTTCCTGGGTGGGTGGGGGATGTGGTAAGGGGACAACATACGAAATGTAAATAAAACATCCAATAAAAAAATTGTGATATTTTATTATACTCTCAAAGATAAAAGAGACAAGCAAAAATTTATTATTACTAATCTTTATATAAAATTATACTTTATAGGTGTTTATCATCATAAATTTAATGTGCTAAATAATGTTTTACATGAGACCATCTTTCTGGAAATGTCTAAAGAATAGATATCACATATAGTAAAGGTGTTTGTAAGTAAGCAAAACAATCCATCTTCTTTTTGTCAAGCTGTTGTAGATATATTTTTCACATATTCAAGAAGAATATTGAAGAGAAATTAAGGATAAAACACAAAATTAAAAATCTCTGACCTCTCTAGACATACAGGTGTGTGTTTCCAATCACATACCTGTACACATGTATAAACATACTCTAACATACGATGCCACATAAGTGCACACTCTTACATTGATTACATGTATAAAAAATCACTTAAAAGCCCAATTATAGTTTTATTTTTTACTTTGTAAATCTGAGCAAACATGGCATACTTGTACAGGGCTGCAGGTTGTGGGGAGAATAACTTGATTTCCAAATTTAAGTTTGTGTTTTTAGTTTCTGCTAACCCCTGCAAGACATTATTAACCTATGGCAAAACCAACATAATACTAGTTTATCCTGCTGTTGTTTTTATCTTTTGATAATTTGCCCATGCTCAAATGAGCCTCAAAATGACTCACTTGCAAAACAGAAAAACTGACAATTTCAAGATGATAGATGTTAATGTTGAAATCTCTGTTTAAGATTGTGTTAAACATTTGAAAAATGACAGAGATGTCAAGAATATGGTTTTCCCAAATATGATGTCATATTTTCATTTTAAAAACTTTACATTTTTATGAAATGGTAGATTTAACATATGAAATGCTTCTTTTAAATACTATGATAATATAAATTAAGTCTTAGAAATAAACAATGTGTCAGTGTTGCCATGTGCTAGACAATACATAAATTGTGATAGTTACCTTTAAACAAAGAAAATGGAGTTATTGAACAGCTGTGACATGCCAAAAGCTGTGTTAAGGTTCATAAGTGCAAGAGAAACAATGTTTTTATTCAATTGTCAATCACTCTGCATGGCAACTATGATACCTTCACATGTAAAGCAATTTGCTTTTCTTTTTCATTATTTTGAGTAGATCATTAAACTTAATTTCTATATTGGCTTTCTTAGACATACATATTCTTCCTATTTTTTCTTAATAATGGAGAAATTTTCTTCACCAACTACTGTATTTCTTCACTCTTAGGTGCAATGTAGATCTCTTGGACAAAGCTATCTATCTCTCTTCCTAACCTGCAATTCTTAAGAACTACTGCAGAATGTGGACAACTAAATATCTACTGAAAATGGAATTCTGAAGTCTATTATATTCTTCCTAGAAAAATAAGTGTGCTTTGGCACTGTGGTCCAAAATTTTCTATAACTGAAACAGACAAAATTCAAGAGAACTCTTTTCTAGAATCACCAGCTTAAAGAAAGCTTACAGAATGGTCATTGGCCATGTCCAACCCTGGGCACTTTCCAGAGCATTGGATTCTACTTCATATGATACATATTGTTCTCTCTCTCTCTCTCTCTCTCTCTCTCTCTCTCTCTCTCTCTCTCTCTCTCTCTCTCTCTCGTCTTTATACATAAAACAACAATAACAAACTACTTCATGGAACATCCTGTATGTGTGCTTTATCACTAGATTTAGACTCTTGGTAACTGGTCCCTCAATCTGTTTCACAGTAGTTACATAGCAAAAACAGAGACATCTTTTAAAATATTTACTAGTTCCTCCTCAAGTCAATATATCCAAATTCACTTGGTCAATAAGTATTTATCATGCTCCATGTTAGTCAATGTTATAAAAATGGGAGACAGAAATATCAAACAGATGTTATTCCACCATTTCAAGATTCAAACTATCTCACCTTACAAAAGAAAATCCTATCAAAATGTATGCATATTAAGTACAGTGGCATCTGTATCCTTTCAGCAATCATCCATATTTCTTCTGGTGCCTTCATATCTCTGAAACGTACTTTCCTAACTTAATATGTGACAACAACAACAACAGCAAAAAAAAAAAAAACTAATTTGTCTCACTCATAATAACTTTGTAGGATCACGAGAAAGCATTCATGCACTTGCATAGTAAGTGTTTATTGTGCTCAAGATGATTACAAGTAACTTACTGAGTACTGGGTATAAGCAGACTGACATAAAATTCCCTTTCCTACTTCAAGGCAATATTAATCTAGGGGCATAAACCTACTAATAAATAAAATTTAACATCTTAAATTAATATCTATTTTCATTCCTTGACCTCCTACTAAGAAAAATATTCTTACATAAATCCATCTCAAAAGTTCTGAGAGCTCTTTGTTTTGAATATTGTATTTGGACTTGCAATAAGCAATTGCAGTGAAGTAGTCAATATCTTTATAAAAATTGTTAGCGTTCAAGTAGGCCATTTGAATAATATTCCTATCATACTGGTAAGACACATATGTAGATCTTTGAAATATATTTTGAAAATAGGAAAAAAATCTATCTCATGTTTTAGAGTATTAGTGGTAAACAAGGTACAAATATTTTAAGTGTAGTAGCTAAACTGTTTTAGTCAAAACAAATTCTGTTCTACTTTGGTGTATCATGCTGGGAATTGCAGGTCCCAAATCCTAGAGTAGAGACATGAAGCCATAGGAGTACAAACAAATGTCAACAAATGCACTCACATATACTCTATTATAGAACAGACTAATGTTTGCCAACACTTATAGTGGCACTGGCTTGTTTATTCTGTCAATACAACAAAACCATGTTTCTGAAAGGCCTCCATGACACAAATGTGGGGATTCTATCAAGAAATAGGGATTGGAAGACAAATACTGCAAATGAGGATTCACTTGAAATTTAATTCTTCAAACTTGGAAACTGTGAACACTCAGAAAGTTGTCTTTCCAAATTCCTCAAGATATAAACAAATACTTGACTATCTTTTCTACTGAAATTAACATTCCAACACTGATAGCGTAATATAAAAATTTTGTGGAAAATGTTTTCTTTTCTCCCTAACTTGGCAAAATACAGCATGGGAATGTATTTGGAAAACATCTCTCTGAATAAAAATTTGTCTGGTAAACATCTCAGATGAGAAATTGTGTTAAGCTGTAGTCTTGTGCAATGTAATTTCTTCATAGCATTCTAAAGAAAAGGTCAAATATTTTATTTTTGAGATGTCATAGAACAGCTACAAAGAATTGTGATGTATGGGCAACTTATACATAAACATTTGAGACAGAATAAATATCAGTTTATGTAAAGGCTAATAAATGCATAAATTGGTTGAACAGAAATTTTGCTTACTTAATAAGACCTTTATTTGGTCTATTAGTATAATTTCTGGCATAGCAGAATTCCTTAAACTATGTTTCTCACATTTTTAGAGTGCCCCTGAAACAATTACTAACTCAACATAAAGGCAATGATTTCAGCAAGCAATTTTAGAAGGAAAAAAACCTGAAAACTGTAGAAATAATTACTAAATTTCTACTAACTTGAGATATTATCAAAGTAATGGAAAGCTCAAGCAACTTTAAGATGTATACAGGAAGCTTAAATATTTATGAATTAATCTCCTTTAATGATTATTAGAAAAATTTAAAAGTACTGAAAAGTTGGAATCATTGTCTTGTAATCTGTCTATTATCATATTTGGTGCATTCCTGAAAAAGTAGGCTTTCGAATCATAATTAGAACTCACTCTATAAAGTACTTGCTACACAAGCATGAGAAGCTGAGTTTACTTCTTAGTATACTCCCATAGTCTGATGCCATGAAATTGTATTCCCAGAAATAGAGAAATGAAGACAAGGACAACCAGGGTTTCCTAGCACACCCACTGATTTCAGGCCAATAAAAGACCATATTTTGGGAAGAAGAACAATAAAAATGTTGAAGGTCCTGCAGGGAAACACCAAGGCTGATCCTTGGTTTATATGTGTGTACATACAAACTCACTCTAAGAGTATCACTTTCATTCAATTTATTTTGCTTAATTACATTAGTTCTTTGAAATTTTTTGCAATGTGTTTTGAATTTATTCAGATAACTTGTTTTAAACCCATCTCCTTCCACACTCACCCTACTTTGTATCAGTTTCCATTTATTTATTTGTTCATTAATTAATTAATTTATTCACTTTGCATCCTACCTGCTGTCTCCCCTCCTAGTTTCCACCTCCCAGAGTCCTTACACAGTCTCTCCTCCCCTTTTTCTCTGAGAGAACTGAAATACTCCCTGCTAGATATCTCCCAACCCTGGTATATCAAGTCTTTGCAGGGCTAGGTTCCTCTTTTCCTCCTGATGCCAGATAATACGGCATACTTAGGGGAACAGATTCTACAGACAGATAAAAAGCTTTAAAGATAACTCTCACTCACTCCAATTGTTCTGGGCCCACATGAAGACTGAGCTGCATTTTGAAGACAAATGTATGAGAATTTCAGAACATAATCCTGAGTGAGGTAACCCAAACTCAAAATGATATGCGTGATAGAAGTCTAACATGTATGTCCTGTCAGAGGCTCCACCCAACACCTGGCTCAGGCAGATGCAGATACCCAAAGCCAAACATTGAGTGGAGCTTGTAGACTCCTATGGAAGAGTTGAGGAAAGTTTTGAGGGCCCCGAAGGGGATAGGAACTACACAGGAAGACCAACAGACTCAACTATTAAGACCCTTGGAGAAATTTGGAGAGTCTGAACTTCTAATCAAAGAGCATACACACGCTAGAACTGCTCCCTCAATCTTGACCATCACCACGCACGTATGTAGCAGAAGTGCAGCTCAGTTTCCTGTCTTTAAATAGCAATATCTGGTCCATTTGTGTTGTCCATCTAATTTTGGATATGTACCCTTCTACTTGAATATTAACTTTCTATCAGTAGTACAAAACTGACTCTCCCTTTCCAAGTCCATATGAATTGTCAATATTAGCTTTATTAATAAACATGCCATACATTCTAACCGAAGAAAAAATCTTAAAGAAATAGGTATGTGTGAATGTGTGTGTGTGCATGTGTGTGTGTGTGTGAGAGAGAGAGAGAGAGAGAGAGAGAGAGAGGG
>NW_021604608.1:10253564-10337491 GCF_004785775.1 Grammomys surdaster | reverse complement strand
AGGGAGGGAGGGAGGGAGGGAGGGAGAGAGGGAGGGAGGGAGGGAGAGAGGGAGGGAGGGAGGGAGGGAGGAAGGAAGGGAGGAAGGAAGGAAGGATAATCTTTCTGGTTACTCCTTTATCAGGACACTATTCAACTGAACCAGAGATGCTCAATTACTATAATCTTAAATAAAGAGAGGTATTCCATGGACTACAGATTCTATGTATATTTTGAAATGCAACAAATATTTAGTTCATAGTATAGAGTAGAAAATAAAAGTTTTACCATTGAGTATATAGAAATCTTTACAGATGCCCTATATAGCTCCATCCATTCTTTGAAACATATTATCTGGTATCCTTTATATTTATGAACGTCCATAAATACAGAATTTTTCCTAGAATAGCACATACATTGGGATTCACATGTCTCTTCATTTGCAAAAGCTATGAAAATTTCTTTGTCTTTGGTCTTGTCCCCATCTACATCCAAGAAAGAGTAAATACAATCACAAATACAGAACTGAATTGTGCCAGACATTTTACCATAAAAAAATTTTCATGCAAATTCATCTAACACAAGACTTCTCTGCTATGTACAAAAGATTAAGTTGCCATGTCTTTGGAATATTGATGAGCCAAGATTGAAAATATTCACTCTAAAAAGCTGTTTTCTTCTGTCCCAAAGTTGCTGTCTGCCAGTCTGGCATCTTAGTTTACATCCTGGGCATTAAACCTGGGCTATAAATATACCTAATGGGGTTTTCAATAGTTTTGTTTATCTCCCTGAGGACAGGAGAAACCTGCTGCTTAGAAATGTCAGATCTTAAACCTTGTTTCTGTGAGTTGTTTTTATTTATGTTCCATCTTTGGTTTCTCTGAAGCACACACAAAAGTCATCTTCAAAGGGCTGTTTGTCATATTTGAAATTCTTAAGTAGTTAAGCTTCGGTTTGAAGAACCACCTGGAAAATTATAGAAAGGTGCGACATCCACCACACTGACCCACATATAAACAATTAATGTTTTCATATTACAGTTTTGCACTCCAGAAACTTGAACAAAGTTTGAACTATTTAGAAGCATCATGTGTATATGTGTGTGCATTTGTGTGTATATGTATATATACATGACATCATTATAGAACATCATAAATTTTTTACCTTATTTTTCTTCTGAAGCATTTCATCACTTTAGATTTGTATCTTTCTTATTTCTTATTGTATTATTTTTAAATAACTTTAGGAAATCTCCATCATAATTAAGAACTTCCTTTTTCAAATGCAGTGATTCAGAGTATAATGAATAGAATCAGTTTTCAGTCTCAAACAATAGCCAATGTATGCTCTTTATACACCATCAAAGCCTATTTTTGTTGTTGTTCTAATCTGATATAACCATTTGTCATTTAAAGTTATACCAAACATTAATATCACTGAATCAGTTTCTTTGCAAGATCTATTTACCACAGAGACAATGAGTTTATATTGACTATTCCACATAGATTGCATCTTTCTCAAATATCTCATCTTGTTGAGATTCCTTAGAAATATGGTCAGTTAGCTAGTGAATAGTGAAGCCAAAATATAGTCTTACTATTTCCTTATTATAATGGCTGCAGTGTTCTACTGTGATCTGGATTTAGCCCAATTTTTCTTTTATTCATATTTATTTATTTTTTGTTTGTTTCAATGTTGAAGATGGAATGCAGAGTACTGCATACACTGGGCAATCTCTCTACCACTGTTCATGCTGTGGGAAGAATTTGTATTACAATTATACCAAACTTCTTTCTTTTTCTTTTGATAGTATAACATCATCTTATTAAAAGTCATGTTACTAAAAGTCATTTCTAGCTATTAAGTTTAATAATGCAGTAACCTTTCTACATCTCAATTTCTGTTTTGTTGTAAAGAAGACCAAAATAAATATGTATTCAATAAATCAGTGACTAATAGTGCCTACATATTTGTAATAATAGGATATAGTTTAATGCTACATATAATTATTTGGTGTTTGCAGTGTGACTCTATGCAACACGATAAAATAATGAAATATTTGTGATCCCTTTGGTTATAGTGCATGTAAAAATTACTTAAAAGTCTAAGCAATTGTGGAGAAGTACATATGGTAGTGTGTTTCTAATTAACATAACAATTAGGGTGTGAATGAAAGTAGTCACAAATCAGGGATTCAAGAGTCAATAGGAGTAACACAAGAATCACAGAACAAAGAGAACATAGAAAAGCAAAGTGAACATATTGCTGGCTATACAAGGACTGTCTTAATGCCTAAACTAAGGTTTCATCTGCACTTTGGTGTAAATATTTAACTGTGAGAACATGTTAATACATTTAAAGTATGATTACTTAATACAATGTATTCCTATGCTATAAAATATAGAATAAAGGGTATCTGAACCAATAGAAATCACAAAATAATGAAAAATGCCTTTACCTTTATTTTGAATCATGGTTATTTTTCTCTCTATCATATTTACACAAAGGGCTCATAAATCTGACTAGAATTTTTGAATATCACCAGAGTTCTATCAGTTACTTATTTTGAGTTACTTACATGCCCCTCCTCTCTCTCCCTGCTATCTCCCCTTCTCCCCCCCCCCAAACACACTTCCTTATTGTCCCATTTAATCCACATTCATTAAATTCACTGATATGAGCAAATAAACAAATGAATCTGTTTCCTAAATGGACAAAATGGGCTTTCTTTTACTAGCTAATGCTCAAGACAATTAGACAAATGGTTCAGATGATCTTGCCTTTCAAAATGCCCTTGGGATAACTCTCGACAGGTTCTAGAAGCACATTTTAAGAGAGAACTGTTATTGTCTCTTCTGAAAACCTGCAACTATATATATTGTGTTCTCAATATAAATTAAGCCATCTTGTATAATTTTGACATCCAAGCAGAAGGCTATAAGCACTTTAGTGGTTTAAGTTATGTGAGAAAACACAAATGTAGATGCGCTTTAATCACTCTCTCTATCAGAGAGTTGTAGTGAAAAGAAAATGAAAGAACCAGGAATGCCACTACTCACATGAAATGATTAAATAGTTAATTTTTCTTTGCTTAAAAAGCAAGAACTGAAGGAGGGGCCATCCAGAGACTGCTCCACCTGCGTATCCATCCCTTGTGCAGTCACCAAAGGTGACTCAAGTGGATGCCAGGAAGTTCATGCTGACAGGAGCCTGATATAGCTGTCTCCTTAGAGGTCTGCCAGAGCCTGAAATATACAGAGGCAGATGCTCACAGCTAACCATTGAAATGGTCATGGGGTTCCCAATGGAGGAGTGAGAGAGATTTGAAAGGATTTGAGGCCCCATGAGGAAAGCAACAATACCAATCAACCAGAACTCCCAGGGTCTAAATCACCAGCCTGGGAGCACATAGGGGGAGATTCATGGCCCCAGCTGTAGATGTAGGGGAAGATGAGAGTGTGAGACATAGATGAGTGAGGAAGTCCCTGGTACAGTGAAGGCTAGATGCCCCAGTGTGGGGGAAATATTGGATAGGGAGGTGGGAGTGGGAGGGTGAGTGGGGGCATATCCTCATAGAAGCAGGAGGAGGGGGGATGGGATAGGAGGTTCCTGGGTGGGTGGAATGGGGAAAGGGGATTACATATGAAATGTAAATAAAATATCCAATAAAAAATTTAAAAATAAAAAGGCAAGAACTATGCATGGAAAACAATAAGATTCATTTGTGACTATTTGTCTCCATATCAGTAAGTTACAAATAATGTTTTATCTTTATCAAAAAGTGCCAACAAAAACAAAAAGAACCAACAAAAGAACAAGAGAGCAACAACAAAAGAACAAACAATAGCATTGGATTTTGTATTACAATGTATTCTTGTACTTGATTTTATTCTAGGAAATCATTGCAGAATCATTATATATGTCTGTCAAGTCTGTTGATTCATCAATGTTCAGAAATCTTTTTTATAAATCTGATAGTAACTAGAAAAAAGAAATCTGAAGATAGGAATTCCACTGGAATTGATGAGAATTATGCTACGCTAGAAGAAAACAAGAGGCATGTAAAATATCTAAAAATATCTAGGTATTTATCTTTCTCCCAATGGTTAGCACCTTCTATGGAGCTAAGATCTTATACAGTGTTTTCTGTATAAGTGAATGAATTTTTGAAAGGTAAGTTATCACATGAAATATATGCATTTGTCTTACATATTTAAAATTAAAATTTAAAATTATTGACAATTTAAGAACTTGAGAAATTTAGTCTTTTAGTCCTTTACACTAGCAGAACTGTGCCACCTGAAGTCTGGACCAGTTCCACTTTTGTTTTTGATACCTACATGGAGCCTGGTTCTCAAGCCTGTCAAGTTGATATAAAGTATTCCCCCCAAAATACACCACTTCTCTGATGGCTGTGTCAAACTCCCCATCTTAGTTCAGGTGAAGTTTATTCATTTTATGAATTATTTTCCTTTTTATCTCATGCCTCGTCTTTATAATTTGATAACTAAGTGAAAATAATAAGGTATCATCCGTACATCTCTCTATATCAGTTACTAACACACTGTATATTTCAGTGTTCTCATTCATAGATGTAAATATGAGGCTTTACTGTGTAGGCAAGTCATCTGTGAAAGTAGCACAATCAACACAAAGCACTCACTTGGCACTTAGGAAGTGAGAGGCAACACTAGATATTACTGTGTAATACAAGCCATCACAATTCTCAGTCATGCTACCAGAAATTCATCAACTCATCATGTGTTTTTAGTTTTCAAATAACTATAACGAACACAAAATCTACTTAAACAATAAATCCTATGTTTTCACATATTTATTTATAGATGATTCTTATGGGAGAATCATTTCAAACTACTTTATTTGGGAGATGAAAAAAGGTCTAAAACTATTTTAATTATCAGAACAAGATATCAAACTAATATTCCTGTTACCCAGCACACTTTCGTTACACGCTTTCATTTCATTGCAAAGGGTCTCCAGTACTCATTGTTTACAGTGATAATTAGCTTCATTCTTATTTTACCATAGGTATGTTTTCACTCAGCTAACATCTTTGCTCCATGTGCCCATTTTCAACAGAGACTGCACTGTAAAAACCATCCTTGCTTGAATAATGCTTTCCTTACAGCCACCGAATATAAGAAATTGATGTAATGCATAATAGTCATTAAAATTCTCATGAAAGCCTGGAAGTATACATCAGTGATAGAGGACTAGAGTAGCATGCAATGGGATCTGGGTTTAATCCCCAGGCCATATACAGCTTATCTACATGCACATGCATGCACAAATGCACAAAACTCCCATGAGTTAGGGTCACTTTTCAATATTCTTCACATTTATCATGTGACTGATCCCCACAGTGGTGTGAACAAACATCTATTCACCTTATATAGACCACAATTTACCCAATGAGTGATTCCACCAAAGTCTATCTTGGTGAACCAAGGGGTTTCTTTGGGATTACTTACAGGAACATAATCATGTCTCTAGACTCAGGAAGTTCTTATACTGTGCTTGAAAGTTTGACTCTCTACCTCCAAATATTGCCATTGTTGTGATTAGATGACATCAAGTCAAGCTTAACAAGAAACACTAAGCAGTTTTAACACTGGCATTATTATAAGAGGTATTTTTCTTGTTAAAGACTTTATATCATCTAGCAAATAGGCTCTTTTTCTAAGACAATTGCAGAATTTAAAGCTCAGAACAAACTGCAAGTATTTATTGGTAAACAGGGTTTTTTCTAAGAGACAGCTTCCCTCTTCTAAGCTGGGAAGGCCATCAAGACAAAGAGGGACTGGATTTTCATTGATTTGTTCTTTTTAGATTTGGGTTTTTATTGCTTTGTTTATTTTAGTTTATTTTTGCTTTTAGTTTGTTTTGTTTTTAATGTGTGTTGTCATTGATATTCTTTCTGGAGATTTTCTCTCCTCCACTAGTCCTAAAGTGTTCATGTGTTCTTTCAAGTCCTACAGTGAATCCAATGTATTATCTTCATGAATAGAGATAGTTGTTAAAAGTAATATTTAGAAAGCTGTGCCTGGTCAGGCTTGTTCCCCAGCAACCACCATGTTCCCGCTGCTCTTCAACTCCAACAGGGCTCCGGCTAGCTAGATGTACAGGCCCTGACATCCATGAGACATTTGAGTGGGGAATGGCTCTGCCAATCCAACACACTGCGTCCACAAAGCTTGGCTGAACTCCAGACAATATCTGCCATCCTTGCCGTACCCGTAAGAAATGATACTCTTTAAGCTTAATGATTATCTAATGGATTTATATATTTAGAAATGCTCAATTAACAAGATGCCCACACAAATAGAGTAGTTACCCAATATCTAATCTGTTGATAGAAGTTGCTACGCAGGACAGCTTTCAACTCATCCATGGTTTTCCATGGCTAATAGCCTCCTTTCTCTCCTCTCCTTCTATTTCTCCCCTCCCTCTTTTTCTCTCCTCCCCTTCTGCTCTTCTTCTCCCAGCTACGCCTCCTCTTCTACTGCATAATTATGGAGCTCCATTTTGAATTAAATGTAGCAGAATAATTATCCTGCTACAGATAGTTGTAGTTGGTTGGATGGATCACCAGCAGTGACAGACCTCTCATCCCTCCTTTTGGTTTTATAATAACCAAGAAAAACTTAACAGGGAAAGGAAAACATGGCAGAAAAGGGTAAATGGTGACTCGTTGCCTTGATCTGTTAGGTCCTCACTAACCTTGTATGCACTCTGGATTGGCAGAGTAAGTTTTGATTTCTCATTTATGCATGAGCTACCTGGAAAGAAAAAATGCACAATACACAGAAGTTGAAATATCACATGTTACATTGAAATTGTAAAATTTGAGGGCCGTGTGTTTTACTGTTTGGAAATTTCACACCACACAGCCTGATCAATTCCTCCCAGTCCTTCCATGTCTGCTCCACCACCCCTGTAACTTCTCCCAACCAACAAACAGAAGAAACCGAAGAAAAAGTCCATTTTGTGTTATTGATATGCTTACTGGATCATGGTCACATTCCTAGTGGCTAGCTCTCCAAGTAAAGATGAGTCTTTCTCCACCTGTACCCTACCAACCCAGAAACATCAACTGCCCTGGTCTGGTGTGGGGCAAACACTCCCACAAGGGACTCTTCTCTGCCTACAGACACCAACATGGCTTCAGGCACCTTCCCAAACAACTGATGTCTGTATGGGCTTCTGTAGTAACAAATTACACATTCTGCATATCTTCAGTGCTAATCTTGTCCATAACAAAGTGCACATGGTATGATCCTTTTGTTCCTACACAAATCTGTTCATGATAAAAGCATAGAATAAAATCATTCAGCAAATAATCTTTAAATACAATCATTTGTTCAAAGCTCGTAATAACATTAAATATTATGAAGTCTTACTTGAGTGTTTTATATGAAACATAGTTTTAAGTGATGTCAGTTCACACTTATAAAGGTTTTGGGATATTGCTGACTTTGGCTATTAAATATTCCTTCCTGTTGTAAAAACTCAATGCATTATTAGAGTAGTTGGAATAAGTAACGGAGATGTGATTCTGTGAAAATATTAGTAGTAGTAGTAGCAGTAGTAGTAGTAGTCTAGGCATTGTTTCCATGTCAGAATTCACATTGACTGAATAAGATATTAACCCTATTTGAGGAGGGTAGGACTGAGAAGATGTGAAATCAGAATTCCATTATTTTGTGGTGCAGAACTTATCTCTACATACAAGTGATGCTAAAAGTTTCAGTCACTAACAGTGGGGGCTTTTAAATTTGGATGTCAATAAATGGATCAACTCAATCCAGGCCTGAGTTGCTAAAGAGTCACCTAGCTGTTGTTTCTAGCCGTGTTCTTAGCTAGCATTTGTTATCTTTGGATGGCAATTCCCTGTTCTTGAATAAGACTGTAAGATGATTGGTTGTAACCATAAGGACCTGTTAAGTCAAATACAGTTATTTATTAAACAACTAAGCTGATTTTTTTGTCCAGAACTTAGGAATGTTATGAAGGATAAATATGAACAAAACTGATTTAACACAAGAAATCCGTGTTTCCTCAATTCTTGGTGGCAACCTAAATTGAACTGCATAACCATGTAAGTTATCTTGGTTCCTATATAAACACAAACTCATTTTAACTTTTCTGTGTTGTGTACTGGCTTCTAGAAAGTTAACAAGTTTCTCCATTTAAAGTCAAGAGATATGTGTGGCTATTGTAGACCATTTTCTTATTATGACCCAGTATACTAGTTTGCTTATTTTTAGTATTTTGATACCTACTTTAATGTTATGTAATCATTTAGCTTGCATTTCTATCATGTCATATCATCATCAACATTTTGAAACTAGACTACTCTTTTTCTAAATTTAGTTTAAAATCTAAATTAGCTTTGATCAAGTGAATAAGATAGATCAACAGAGAAGAGATTATATTCACATTTTGTGTGGTTTTATATTATTTTTAGTATTGAAACATTTCTTATTGTTGCTTTACAGTGGCTGTTTTCTCATATATGTGCTGATTTTCAACTTTTGTTATGGACTCTCTTTTTCCTAAGGTTTAATCATTTTTATGGCTTTTGTTATTGACTAAAATGTGTAACACAAAAACACAATATTTCTTGTACTTAACATTTGACAAAAATGCAGTGTTCTATGATCTCCATAATACGACTGACTCAAATGTTATTTCTCCAGGAAAACCAATATTTCTCAATCTCAGAGATCAGTAAGGATATGAAACATTAGCTAATGTGCCAGTGTTCATCATTGCAAAACCTCCTGACTGCAGAAGATTTTGCTGATAGTGGCTAAAATGGATGTGGTCCATAAGCCCAATTGCTTTTGATACCCATCTAATCATACTGAGTACTCCTCCAGGTCATTTAAAAGTTTAAGGCTCAGAGAACTGTATGATACTTGCAGAAGCCTATTTTCTCTGCTATAGCTCTATATGCTAGAAAGTTCTTTCCAAGTGATTTGTTTTTATTTCTTTGTGACGTCCCTTTATTGCCCCTATCACACCCTTGGGTGTCAGATACAGGGAATTCCTACCTTTCTCACTGGATCTCACAGCATTTCACCACTGAGTCATCTCCCCTTTATTCTCATGAACAGCAAATATAACGTAGAAACTTACTTCTATAAAGATCTCCATTGCTCATTTCAGTATTACTATTATTATTATATGACAAAAACATCGTAGCTTACTTCAAAGAGGGCAGAGTATGGAAATCAATTGTTTTAACTGCTTACAGGCTATGAGATTTGTAGAAATTAGTTACATTTTCATTCTATAATGCTCCGTGATTAAATGGAAATAATATGGTATCTAAAACAATGCTTTACATATGTATCACTTGAGATGTATTAAAAAGGCAAAACCTTAAAATACTCTGGGGCTGGAATTAGTATTTTGAAGTAGTTTTTATCTTATACTATGTTTATCTCTACTTTTTAAAATTATATCTGTTCTCATTGTTAATTTCAAGTAGTGTAATAGCAAATTTATATTTCCAGGAGCATATGGAGTTCTTTATTTGTTACACACATAGTTTACTATTTTCTTGCTCTGACAGAACTTTAATAATACATGCATACAGATTTTATGCATATGAAGTAAAATACTTTAATAAAGTTACAGATTTTATAACTTTGGGCAATTACATTAATGTTTCTCATTAAAGCATCCTTGGTTCATATTTTTTTCCAGCTTATGTTTCCTTCCTCTTTTCCACTCATTTCCACACATTATTTTCCCCTCTATCTTTATACATTATGATTTGCTGTTGTTGCTCCTTTCCACAGTACTTATTGAGCATGAAAGATTTAACAGGGGGTTGAAGAATTTAAAAATACACAAAGATATCTCCCTTGTTAGTATAACTGCAAAAAGTAGAAAACATGTGTAAGAATTACCAAGCATCTCTTTGTAAAATTTGTGTCATAATGTTTAATGAGCATAACCCTGACAGATCCCTGCCACCAAAGCAAAATGCAATTTACAAATTAAAGCTCAAGAAGAGAACAAACCCAAATATAAATGCACCAAAAATGAATACTGGAAAATAAACGCAAGACTAAGCACATATTATGTTAATATGAATTCTATAACTCCCATTTATGATACTAAGTATACAACACCCATACATTTTTTACAGTCAAATATTAACTCAGATTCAGTGGTAATTAGAAAAGTAGTGTGTACCCAGTCATTTCTACTGAATTTTATCTTGTTTTATCCATGACTCTCCTGCACTCCTCAATGCAGACTCCTGACACCTGATGATTGGACACATAGGCCCATCAAAATCAGGAGTTTTGAAAGACATTCGGTATATCAAGTTTGGAAGACCACACTTGAAGTTATACATAGACCATTTATTTGTTATCAAAAGCTACCATGTCTCTTTCCTTTAGGCCTTAAATTTTCTCATTCTAAGAAAAAGAATTTCATTTCCACTGAAGAAAGGGAATTGATATCTTTTGCTTCTTTTTCAACTTTGATATGTAACAATGTAAAATATTGATATGTTTATAAAAGTTTGAGTCAATGTGGTATAACTCCAAGTCATAGTCTTAATATTAACATTATTAATATTATTGATAACCATTAATAATAATATTATTATTTGTTTTTTAAGTCATATTGTGCGGAACATGGAGATCAAAGTATTTGAATGGTGAGGGAAGTTACAAGAACTAAATATGTGACAAAAGCAAAGCAGTTATGAACATATACTGAAGAATACTGGTATAGACAATAATCACATAAATCTATGGAAATAAAAAACTTCACAAGAATCAAAATGCACTGATTTTTAAAATAATTCTAGGAAAAAAAAATCAGAAAAATCTACTCAACATAATGCACTTTTGTAGTATAAATGTACTATGTCTTTGAACTTTTGACTCATGTCTATGATTATCAACTGTATGTAGTTGTATAAAAATAATTAAAACTAAAATTGAAGCAATTAATGGGAGTTTCAGGATCAGGTGTGGGGAAGGACAGGAGAAATGACTAGATGTCCATGGAAAACTCCAAGTGACTGGGGTGAGGAGGTGGTGGCCATCTCCTAAAGGAGGCAGAGGCAAGAGAAGAGCCCCAGAATCAATGGTATGACCTCAGCTGTGACTGTCTACACTGGGGATATGGAACCTGAAGAGATCACCTCATGTAGCCAGACAGAAACTCCAGGGGAGGGATAAAGATACCAACCCACCTACAAAACTTTCAATCCAAAATTTATCCTGTCTATAAGAAATGCAGGCACTGGTAATAGAGCAGAGACTGAAAGTATGGACAACCAATAATAGATCCAAATTGAGAACTATCCAATGTGCAAGCACCAACACTTGACACTATTAATTTACCTTATCCTTTTATATGTTGACAAAGGACTGAGTTAGCCAGATTCAGAGTTTTCCTGTATTGGAAATATGTTCTGCATTGATCTTGGTAGAACATGGGCTCATCTGTGCTCAACATGATCTCATTCTTTATTAGATTACCTGGGACTTAAATTCATGCTATCTATTGAGGAGCTCAGAGCAAGACCTCCCAGGTAACAATTAGCATGTATTTACAAGCCATATTATGTATAGGTTGGTTAGCATCCAGGACTTGGTGGTAAGACCTTATTGTCAATCATATCACATATTGGAATATCCATCCTTAGTGGCTAGCTTTCTTGTGCTGGCAGGTGCTATGCACACTACTGGTTGAGAAAAGTAATCATTATTCATACATATTTGTGAACTTGCCAGCTACAATAAATAATTTTCTTGGTAAAATATATACCTTGGTGCAAAAAATGGACAGAAAATCATGGGAATAATCAACACTGTTTTTATTGGATTTGTCATTCTGTGTGATACAAAGCCCATACCTGGACATAATGAGCAGGCCAAGTACGTGTGTATGAACATGTCATAGGATTTAGAGAAAGATCTAATATTACTCTACTAATTGATCATAACATTAAACAGATTTCTAATGACTGATTGCAATATCCATCGATTGATACATCTTATATTTAATAATTGTAGCTACTGTTTGAAATACATGGTGATTAACAAAGGGACACACAACTGATGAATATTCAAAAAATAAGAGACTAAGGAATGTTTAACCCTACATGAGATCTCAAATTTCTCTTCATGTTCTGAGGGTATAATGTGTTTGTGCATTTTTCTACATGTGTATATGCGAGCACATGACATTTGTGTATTATAGGGCATACAAGAAATGACAGTGTAGATGAGCTATCCTCATAATATGCTGTCTGGATTACATTTTGGTGTGTTATAATTTTGCTGTTCAGACCAATGTTCTTTACTATTGTATACATATTAAATTTAGCACTGGATTTGAGGTAAAATTAAAACACTTTTTTTTCTATAATTTTCAAGAGTCTTTTCCACTGTCTTGGGACACACATGCTTGTGTATTTATATAAAGGCAATACTGGTATTAACTCAAAAACATTTTTGGATTTTGATATTTAGCAGTTGTATAAATGTGAGCATCTCATATTTTAGCTTCTTCATTAGTAATGTGAGGGCAAGAAGAATACTATTTAAGATTTTCACATTAACTATCGAAAATATTAGAAAAGAACATTTTATACTGTGCAACAAAACTATACTGTTATGCACACATTGTTATTGTTATAGTCATAATTGCATTCAGCATTATTAAATAAAGAAAGAAAATCCTAACATAATGTGAACAGACTTCCTAATCCACCACTCTGTGATCAAGTCCTATATTCATCTTTAAATATGTATCAGCCATAATGGATTTTAGTAGGCCATCTGTGTTTCAGTCTTTTCTTCTATTACAAGGAAACTATGTATATGAACTATTTTCATTAATCACATTAGATTAAACTGAATAATATATAATTCTAGAAACGTCTCTGAACACTCTCCAAGCACTCCATGAAGGCAATCTTCTATGACTCTATCTATAATAACAGAATCTAGCTTTCATCATTTTCAAACCAGAATGAGAGTATTTTTGAAGTAAACTACAAGTGGTTTGTTATTTTATTTTAGAAAAAGACAGGTAAATATTAATGTGCATTTGTATTCACTAATGTTTCATGTGAATACACATAATCTATACGGGTCTATTTAAATAAATGAAATTAACATTATAATTACATATCTTGTTATGTCATTTATCTATTCATTTATCCATATACTATCTATCTACCTATCTGTCTATTTATCTATCATAAAATGGGTAGACTCACAGCTGTTATGGCAACGTCGTGGAGGTCAGAAAGCAAGCCCAAGTAACTTTTCCCTTGCAGTTTTGACATGATTTTCCATGGTTTCAGGATTTAGGGCTTGAATGGTCACAGTTTTATTCACTAAGCCATATCGTAACTCTTTGTAAGTCATTTTATGTTTTTTCTATTCTTACTGGTTATTTTATTTATTTGCATTTAAAAAGTTATCCCCCTTCCCATCCCCCCCCTGCAACCTCCCTATCCCATAGCCCCTTCCACTCTGCTTCTATGAGTGAGTTCCTCCATGCACCCACCCACTCCTGCCTCACCACACTGGGGCATCGAGCCTCGACCGGACCAAAGGCCTCCCCTCCCATTGATGCTAGATAAGGCAATTCTCTGCTACATAAACAGCTGGAGCCATGGGTCCCTCCATGTGTACACTTTGATTGGTGGTTTAGTCCCTGGGACCTCTTGGGGGTCAGGTTTGTTTATATTGTTCTTCCTATGGGATTGCAAATCCCTTTAGTTCTTTCAGTCCTTCTTCTAACTTGTCCATTGGCGTCACCGTGCTCAGTCTGATGGTTGGCTGTGAGAATCCACATCTGTATTGGTCAGGGTCTAGCAGAGCCTCTCAGGAGATAGTTATACCAGGCTCCTGTCAGCAAGTGCTTCTTGACATTTGCAATAGTGTCTGAGTTTGGTATCTGCAGACGGAATGAATCCCCAGGGTGGGGTAGTCTGTGGATTATCTTTCCTTCTGTCTCTGCACCACTCTTTGTACCTGCATTTCCTGTAGACAGGAACAATTCTGTGTTAATATTTTTGAGATGGGTGGGTGGAACATCCCTTAACTGGGGGCCATGCCTAACCTTCATGTATGGTATCTACAGGTTCTTTCTCCCATTTGTTGGATATTTCAGCTAATGTCATGTCCGTTGTGTCTTGGGAGCCTCTTGCTTTCCTGGCATCTGGGACTTTCTAGTGGCTGCCTCCAGCTACCCATCCTCCACTGCTATATACCTCTGTTCAAATTCCTGACCCTCTGTACATCTTCCCTCTGTACATATCTTCCCATACCTGATCGTGACCTCTTTTTTTCCTCAGCATCTCTCTCCCTCTCAGGTCCCTCCCTTCCTCTACCTCTATTATTTTGTTCTCCTAAGTAAAACTGAAGCATCCACATTTTTGTCTTCCTTCTCCTTGAGCTTTATATGATCTATGAGTTGTTTTGTAGGTATTCTGTGCTTTTGGGTTAAATATTGAGTTTTACTCACTTGGGTAATGTTTGTTAGAACTAAATAAGTCTTTGAAAATGAAATTGGAAATGTAATATTGCCACCTATTTCATATTAAACTAATATGATATACATACATTCAAATTTAGTATATAATTTAGTACATAGTCATTTTCCCAGGGCTACTTATTAGAAAAATCCAAGCCCCATTCTAAAATTTAAGTTAAACCTGCTCGAAAACATCTTTAATTTTCTCAATTTAATTTTCTCCTTCTGTAAATTATTGAGTTGGCTATCCCATAGTGTAAACTTATTTTTTGACAACTAGGTTTTTAAAAAATATAGTACCATTTATTCGTTGTATTTTTTTCTTATTTATATCTTGCTCTTTTTTTTAAAAGCAAAGATATTTCCAATGAAAGTGGTGGCCCATAGAGTTAATTTCATGGAATTATCAACTACAACACAAACTTCAAATAAATTGGTACAATAATTGAAGTTGCAGAGATCATGATTAACTCATGATATTAGGAATGCAATAGAATAATAACATCTCATTGAAAGACTAAATGTTAAATGAGAAATAAAACTCGAATAATAACTAAAGCTACCATATCTAAATTAAATTTAATTACATATATTATCAACTTCACTTTTATGACTACACTGTGCTGCTACGTTGCCCTCATTTTTTTTTAATCCAGAAAAGAGAAATGGGTGTAGAGAAATCTCACATTGCTTTTGAGGAATCAACATATTTTATATCAAATTATTTTAGCAAAAAATTAAAGAAACAAACTGAAGGACACTATTGCTTTAAGTAACATTTTATTCTTCAAATTCTAACATGGAAATGGAAATATTTTTACCCATGTACTAATTTTTTTATTTTCTTTGATAACAACCTGACTACAACATTTTACTCACAAAGTTCTCAGTGGATACCTTCATTTGTAGTATATTTTTGTAAAGAATTCAATGAAAAGGTTTGAAATAAAAATAAAATTAGAAGTTAATGAAAATTTGTTGAATTTAACAAAAGAAAAGTTGTTTTCTCAGTAGGGCTAAAATAATAGAGAATCCTAAGAAAATAACCACAAAGTAAATACATGAAAAATGAATTAATAATGATAATACATATAAAATTAATCTAGGAGATAACTTAGTAATTAAAGTTCCTCTCATTATGAATGGAAACTTAAGTTCAATTCCAGCAATGAACATAAAAGTTGACAAGTCAGAAACCTGTAGATCCTTAGGGCTTATTGATCAGCAAAGTCAGCCTGTTGGTAAGATATAAATCAGAGAGAGACCATGAATCAAAAAAATAAAATAATATTAATCCCTACTTTTTAATACAGAGTAAAATTAAATACAAGAAAAATTATTCTTATATATAACAAGTGAACAGCACCCAAGGGAAGTCATAAAAGGTTGATTTCAGGCCTTGACACATGCACAAACACTTGAGCAAATAACTGCACACATATATACCCCACACATATGAATATGTACATCGAAGTGAACACAAATACACATTTATTTTCTCTGGTCAGAAGAGATTTATAAAAAAGAAATTGTAATTACAACTTAGCAGATAATACAAAACTAATTGGTAAATCCTGTTAACAATCTGTAGCACTAAGTTAGAAAAATTAGACAATAGAAAACACATTCATAAGAAATACAATTTGTATTATTCGACTCAAGACAAAATGAACTTCAGAATGATGTGTTTACAAATTAAACATGACATAATTGCATTTTGATATTTCTGCATAGAAAACACTAAGGCATATTTTAGAGAATATCAGTATTCTGCAAATGTATATGTCTTGGTCTTATACTGGCATTCTGGAGACAAAATAAACTAGCCATAACTTTTTCTATGGGAATAATATAACCATAATTACTGTCTTATCAAAGGAATGTGAGAAATGAAAATTAAAGGATTGTGTTGTTCATGAATAGGGATGTAAAGGTCCATGTAAATTCAGCAAATCATCTAATGGTGCATATAGGACAGTAAAGTAATTGGTTAGTGGCTGCCATCCGGCAGCTATCTCCCTTTCTGTGTGAATAAAAGGTAATTATACCCCTTCCCCCCAGTAAGAGAGCAGAAGGAAAAATCAGAAAGGGGAAACTAACTTTTAAAGAAAAGACACAATAATCCTATTTTGAGAAACAAGATAAATTTAGGTCACTAGTGATTTAGACAGCTCAGTAACTCTTGACCTAGACAATAAGAGAAGGCTTGATGATCTAGGTTATTTCTAAAATTCTTCCTATTTTCCTGTAAAGCCATGGGTTGAAATTTCTAAATGTACATTGTACATGTACATCTAAATATGAGTGTAAAAGCACTGTTCACTTGGTACCACTGCTTGGAGATGTATTTTTATACAACACAGGAAAAGCCTGTTTTGAATAGTTTGGCTTTTAGTATTCTCTTCTTTTTTGAAATTTTTTTTATTAGATAATTTCTTTATTAACATTTCAAATGTCATCCTCTAACCAGGTTTCCCCACTGAAAACCCCCTATAATCATGTTACATTAGTGAATTAGTGAATAACATGTGACATACTTTTACTGAAAATCAACACTTAGTGTCTTTCCTTTTTTTTAGATACATGAACTTCTTCAAATGGCAAGTCTTATATTAAATTAAGATATGATCCCCTCAATTAATAAAGAAAAATAATGATAAAATTCAATAAGCAGTTATGGGATACAGAAACAAATCTATTGTGGACTATTTACATATTGTTCATAAGATCCTGTGTTTAGTCCCTAGCAACACACACACACACACACACAAACACACACACATACACACACACACACGCACAAACACACACACACACACACACACACACACAAAAGAAATAGTATTACTAAACAAGAATCAGTAAAATTTAAGTTTTATATGGCAAGGATTTGGGTCTATTTTAATTTATTTATATCTCAGCACCAGAGATAGTTTCCTAGACAAAGCAAGCCGTAAGTAAATTAATTTTTAATTGAACTAATAAAAAGCAAGCTTTTAATTTGAGAAATGGTATCTACACAATGTACAATATTAATAAACAACCAACTAAATGAGCAAGTTACAATATTTGTTTCAGTAGAGTAACTAGTAAATATTAAAATATTCTTTGTGTCTTATTCAATTTTTCACTGGAGATTTTATGCAGCAAAATATAAAAAAGCATGCAATAAATACACAGAAAATGAAAGCAGAGTGTAAAACTTCCATTATTTCTCAATAATGATTTTCTACATGAAACAGAAACATCAACAATTTATTATAAATAATTGAAGATATTAGAAATTTCAATGGATAAAAGATTTAAAAAGTCAATTTTATTTCTGAACTTTAGTGCTAAACAAACATTTTGTACACATATTCTATGATAAGATTTACAGAAGCTATAAAAGCATTTTATTTGAAAATAAATTCAGCAAATGATATATAGATTTTTTACAATAAATAATAAAACTGCAATAAACAACATTATAGAGGATGTAAAAAATGAATAGATATCTCATGCTTAAAAGTCTTAATATTGAACAATGTCAGTCTTCTTTAATAAATGCTAGAATTTAAGTGACAGATAAAAGACTCCTAATAAATATTCCAATCTATATTTTGTAGCACTTAAAAAATTATAAGTTTATAAATAGGTACAAAACTTGAGGTAAACCCCTTAAATGTAGGCAAGTAATGATAGAAATCAGTATTATATCCCTCCATGTGTTTGTGTGTGTCTATGCATATGTATGTGCATATTCGTATATTTGAATACAGGCCTATACAAATGACAGTGTGTATGTGTAGGTCAGAGGACTATTTCAGGTCCCAGCCACACACCTTTTTTAAAACAGAGATTCATTGATTTTTGCTGTGTGTATCAGACAAGGTAGCTTTCAAAATCATCATGATCTCACCTCCCATCCCATGATAGGAACATTGCAATTGCAGATATGTGCTACCTTTTTGGCTTTACATGGGTTTTGCAGATTCAAACTCAGGTCTTCACATTGGTACTCCAAGATAATTGCCTATTGAGTCATCTCCCCAGTCCATAGGTGTCTCTTGTAGTTATAATAGAATGGTATGGTGTTTGTATAGAAATATAGAAAGAAACAATATTGGGGGAACCCAACTGTCTTTTGATTGGATTTAAGGACCATTTTACAAGAGGAAACATGGCAGAACCTGAAAATCTGGCCATTCAGCCAATGTTGTGGACTTCACAAGCCCTTTAAAGTCCTATCCCTTTACCTTTAGGTTAGTGCATTTGCCAGTTATCTATCAGACTCCTAGAAGTTTCTTATTAAACTTATTAAACATGATAGTGGTCATGTGAAAACTCACAGCTGAACAAATGCAGAGAACATGTCACTAGTGATTGCTGAGAAGAAATGAGAAATCTGTATCCTACTCTTCCACTGGGCTCAGAGATCATCATAGAAATAGGGAGTAGGGAAAAAATTTTAAGAACTTAATCCTGCCAAGGACCAGAACAGAACAGTATCTTCTGGGAATGACAGAACCACTGCACTCAAGAACACATTCATAGCCCTTGTGGTCTACACAAGACCTTCACATAACCAACACAGTGAATACTCTACCATTAAAGTAGAAGGGGTTCAAAAGCTCCAAGAATTGTGGAGGTATAGACAATCAATGGTATTTTGGGAAGAGTGAGTCAGTTTTCTTAAGGTTGTAGCTCCAGGTAGGTAGTTTGACCACCATCCATTGGATTTATCCTATCAAGGATACATTCACAGGATAAATTTTGATTTATGGGTTATCAAAAAAAATTAAATAGCGCAAAACAGATTTATAGATAGAGAGCTGAGGGTGGATCTGGAAAAAGTTAAAAAAAAACTTTGAGTGTGTACATGATAAAAACACACTAGATAAAATTCACAAAGTCTTACTTAAAATTGTCAATTAAGCTATATGCAATCTGACTAATAAAAAAGATATGAGAGAAAAACATTTTGATATATTTATTGCATATTTTTAGGAAACTAAGAAAGCCTCAAGAAGAGAGTTTTCAACAGAAGCTATCCTGAAATTGAAAAATTAGACTGAAATCTTGATACATAAATGAATCCCATAAGGGTTCATCAAATCTGGCCTCACTTTTAATGACCATGTTACAGGAACTTTATTCTGATTTACTATTCATGTTTTAGGTTAGAAATATTTGTTTTGACATGCATTATTATACTTCATTCAAAATTCTTAGATCTATTTCATGATTTCAGTTTTCAATTCAACTAGCTGATTTATTGAATATATATATTCAAGTCAATACATCATAGAAGAGATTCATTATTTTTAAAGTTTACACAATAAAATAAAATAAATTATGCAATGGAATATTAATGAGCTGGATTTGATGATCCAGGAAAATCCCAAGTGGAACAGTAGATAACTACTCATAAGATTTGTCAAAAGAAAATATTTTTCATGATTTTCTTAGAATTTCCTTAAAGTTTGTACAGTTTTTGATAAAAATCAAAGACCAAAAGCAACTTGGGAAGAAAATTCTTGCTTGGATTGCATATCCTGAATCTTGAAACACATTCCACTGAGGTAAGCTTAGGCTGAAACCCAGAACAGTTAGAAACCTGGAATCAGGAGGGGAGACTTGCTCCTTATGGTTTGCTCAACCTGTTTTCTTCTATAATTCTAGAATGCAAGGCCAGGGAAGGCACAACCCACAGTGAGCTGGGCCCTCCTGATCAATCACTAATTAAGATAAGCCCTACAGGCTTGACTATAAAGCTCTATGTTATAGATTCATTTTCTAATGGAGGTTATCTCCTCTCAGGTGACTATAGCTCATGGAAACTTAACATAAGATTAGCAAACACATCTCGAAGGACACAGAGTAATTTGATTTGTGTATCGATTTGACTTTTTCTTGAAAATCACTATATATTAGAGTATTTTAAGACATTAAGTCTATTAGCTGTCTAGTTGATGTTGCATTTATTTTTATATATATTATATTTATACATATTATGTATATATGTATATATACATATATACGTACATATATATGTATATATATGTACATATATATACATGTATGTACATATATATATATATATATATAGTCCCCACACTCTATCACTATCAATACTAGCATCTTATGTTCAATGACCCTTTCCAAATATAAACAAATTCTGTAGTGCCCCACTTTTTAATTTTTTTCATACAAGTACTAACAGAACTTTCTCTTGATTTTGCAAACTCAGCAACATGAATGTTATTCAGTAAATTTAACTTTTAGTCTTTATGAGATTATTTGTATCTTTCTTCATAAGTAATTCATGGCAAAATCCATAAAAATATCATTACAGTACATAGAATGTATAGCTAATTATTTCTTCTTTTACCTATGATATTTAAAAGAAATAAATGCAATGAAGTTCATAGTGAATAGTCACCTGGGATGAATTTATTATAGTGTTGAAAGCTGTAGTCACAGCATTTTTATACAGTAAAAAATGATTTAAATATCAGTAACATCATATTTACCTAGATGTATATGTCAATAGAGGCACAGGATTTATAAACAGTCTTATTAATATAAACAGTCTATTTAATATAAAATGATGATTTGTTACTAATTCAAAGGAGCATACACTTATTAGGAAAGGTGAACTTTGGAATTTGTAAAGATGTGTTTACCCAGACAAATCTAGTTTTGTAAACTCTAATTAAATTAGCTTCTTCAGAGCTCATTCTGCCTGTTTGCATTGAATCATATTCCACAGTGCATGTAGAAGGCTAGTAAAAATTTCTCTGTCAGATATTAAAAAATAAATAATGATGAACCTGTATGTGCAGTTTTTAAAAACTCTTAGGTGCTTATATACAGACTGCTTTCCTAGATGTCAGCTTCAGAATTCACACAGTTGTCTGAGATTTGGCAGGTAATTCCCTTTGTGACATTTCCACCATCTTCGGTAGTGAAACAAATCAGTCAATTGGCATCTCTGAAGACAGTAATCTTATGAAGCCCAATTAGTACGCTAGTTGTCAAATAACACACCCTGATGAAGGCAAGTCTTGGTGACATGTTACAGATATACTATCTAAAAGGAGGCTCAACCTCATGCCAGCCTTCTGCAGAGCTACGTTTCTCTCAGGATCTGTGCTGTCTCAGAATCACTGGCAAATATAAGAGCAAAGTCAGTCTTGAAGTGTATTACACAAGCCTTAGCAACATCCATTTGACAATTGCACTAGTCTAAATGTATCTTAGCTTTGAATAGGATTCAAAGACACAAGGATATATGAAGTTAATCTAAATCTGTATGTTCCAGTGCAACTTTCACATGGATTAATCACATAGAAGACAACTCTTTAAGTATGTAGAATATTTTACATGAAACAAAAAAGCCAGTCTGTATATTAAGAGATTAATCATTGAAGGAAGAGAAGGTGTTTATTTTTCTTTTTTTAGTTTTTCTTGGTATTGGGGTCACAAAGAACAATAAGAGAGAGAATGAGAGGCACTCCAGGATGAAATACGTCCTTCCAAATTGAAGAGAGATCCAGCCTCTGACAGACTGAACTTCAAATAGCTGTGTACAAGCATATTTATTGAATGTTATACAAAATTTTTTGAAATAAAACAAGTTCCTACTACTAATATCTAGATCTTATCTACACACTTTTTGAAGTAACATATCCAACCTTTGCATTTTAATCCTTATTTGTACTATTTGCAATACTCAATAATCCAAGACATTCCAGATAAGCCAGCATTATAGTGTGACTAAAGTCATGGAAAGGTTGTAAAGTTCCCTACAAAACAACAACTTTGTAAATCACATTTGTTTTCTATAATGATTTCATCAAGGTCTAAGCACTTCCAGAAAATAACTATTCTTTCTTATGTTTACCCTATATACAGTGTCTCTACTAATATTCTGTTCTACACATTTGAAAGAAGAAAAAAACACTTAAACTCTGGAATTTGACATTCTTAGCTATTCAGTAGTTATCTAATCTGTTGAACAACAGATTGTTAGAAAAAGTCTATTCCATTTTGTCTTCTTTCATGTACTTATTATAATTTTTTGTAATAACATAAGAAGAATTGTAGCCATTTTGTTGAATAAAATTATTTAGATGATTTAGTATGAGAGATAAGTATTACACAACATCTGTTAGGTGGAATTTAAAGAAGCTGATCTCATACAAAATGAGAGATTATTGGTGGCCATGGGGAAAGTGTGGAAGGATGAATAAATGTTATCAGAGTGTGCTAAATCATAGCCTGAAAGTTGCAGTAAGCTTGGATGCACAGTTGCAAAGTATGACTACTTTGATTAACCTTGTATAATAAGGTGACAATAGGTAATAACTATGTCATATATCTTGAAAACTTGTAAGAAATAATCTATAATACTTTTCCCATTATATAACAATTTTTGAAAAAGTAGATATATTAAAATGTATTCAATGATTACACAATGTATACATATATTAAATTAGTATAATGGAACACAATGAATTTGCCAATTTCCATGCTTTTATTTGTCAGTTAAATTTAATTAAGAATAACATTCTGTAGACACTTATTAAGTCTCGAATAACAGGTACATCTGCAAGTATAGATTTATTGTTTTTTTATTACAAAAACACTACTAAGAATACATTTCTGGCTTCTTGGCACAAGAGGATTCAAGAAATTCAAGGTCATATCACATAAACATCTCAAAATTAAAAATTAGATGTTGGATAATTAAAAAACAAAATGATGAGTACAAAACAAACTCTATAAGAGATCAAAACATGAGTCAGAGATAATTCATAGACTACAAATTTAGAGAGCTCTAATTTTATTGTGATATACTATCTGAAAATCAATGAAAGCTGTAAAAAAAAAACATAGCTGAGAAAAATTCAATTTAGTTTTTGCTTTAAGGAAATGTTTAGATTAACACACATTTACTGCAAATATTCGAATTTATTGGTATTTCTCCAGGAAAAAGTAACATTTCTATGTGAATTTTTTCTGAGTTGTTACAAGGTCTTTGTTAAAAATAAGTATAGTGGATAACAAGAACTAAAATTCTCTGTAAAGTAAATTTTAGAGAAGAGAGGTATTAAAGATACTATTTTAAAGACATTATAAAACGTTCAGTTCATTGAAATTGTCTGTCCCATCTTAACCTTTCAATTGGTAAGTAGTCACCAGCATTTGAAGTTAGGGAAGAATATGAGTGCTAGACTCTGGATAAAATTAAAGAATTTTGTGCCTCTCTGCATGTCTAGAACATATCCAGAGGTGCTATTTGATAACCAGCTGGCAATGGGGAATATATTCAGAAAAATGTTACTTAGACATTGAGAGGTCATGATAAATTCTAGCTAGCCATAAACCAAAGCCACATTATTCTGAAAATTGGGTTTGGAACATTATATTTGAAATGTTACAATTCACACTAGTTTTTAGAATCAACTCTGTATACAATTGGAAATTCATACATACACTGTGTATTCCAGTGATTTCTGCCTCAATGGCAATTAAAAAATTGGTTGTCATGGTTCTGCTTATATTCCTAGATACCTGCAGGCACCAAGAACATCCAGGTGAGACCCCTGTACTCACCCCACAGTTGTCTGCCTGCCAGATTTCCATAGGGCATACTCAGTAGCAGTGAATGAGCCCTGTTCTCTGAGCTCCATCTTTCAACCATAGACCTGCCTGCATTCCCAGACACCTGCTGGCACCATAGACAACACATCCTCCTTTCCTTTTCACCCAGGGACAGCTCAGCAACTGTGAATTCTGCCCCATTTTCCTGAACTTCATTTTCCTACCCATGACTCTACTTGAATTCAGGAAGGCCTGTCAATGCCAGGGAAAACCAGTGTCAACAAAACATACCAAAAAGCTTCAAACTGTACACAGATTGTGCCCCCCATTTTCCTTCCAGCCCACAACTCTGTTTGCATTCTCGGAGGCCTGCCAACAGGGACAAGCAGATGGTTAAAGGCCAACATAAGAATATAATCAATAAGACTCAGGACAATATGTCATTATCAGAACACAGCTATTGAACCACAGCAAGTCCTGGTGTATCATGATATAGCTAAAGCACATAGCTGAAGCACAAGAAAATGACCTTATTACAAATCCGGTGAAGACAATAGAAGCCTTTAAAAGGAAAATGAAAAAAGTTACTTAAAGAAATACAGGAGAATAAAATCAAAAAGATGAAGCAAATAATTAAACTGTCTAAGAACTAAAAACGGAAATAGAAGCAATAAAGAAAACACAAACTGAGGGAATACTAAATATGGAAAACCTAGGAAAGACAATAGGAAATACAGATGCAAGCATAACTAATCTTGTATTACAGAAAACAAGAAATGCAAGAGAGAATCTCAGTAAAAGAAGGCACAATAAAAGAAATAGATATATCAGTCATGGAAAATGTTAAAATCTAAAAAGTTTGTGGCATAAAACCTCCAGGAAATCTAAGACTCCATGGAACCACCAGTTCTAAGAATAATAAAAGGAGATGTGTCCCAAATATATGGTAAAAAGAATAATTTTAAAAAAGATATAGAAGAAAAATCCCCAGCATAAAGAAAGGGATACCTATAAACATACAAGAAATTTACAGAACACCAAATAAACTGATCCAAAAAAATGTTTTCCTATGAAATAATAATCTTTGACTCTTTGTGTTTATTGTCTTGCTTGTTCCTTGACTATTTGCATCTACTCTATTGCTAGGCCCTCAACCTAGAACTGACCTTAATCCATGTATGTAATCAAAATGGTATAAAAGCATAAAGGAGGAGGGGGTATAAGATGGGGGTTCTAGGGAAAGGAAATGGGGAAAAGGGATGACATCTGTATTGTAAATAAATAAAATATACAATAAAAAATTTTTAAAAATTAAATATAAGCTGTAAGGTAAAAGACCAAGCAATGTATAAAGACAGACCTATCAGAATTACACCTGACTTCTCACCAGAGACTCAAAAGGCCAGACTGACCTAGGCAGATATCTTTCATTCTCTAAGAGACAACAGGTGTGAGCCTAGACAACTGTACCTAGCAAAACTTTCAATCATCATAGATGGAATAATGAAATGTTACATGACACATCAAAATTTAAAAAATATCTATCCACAGATCAAGCCCTACAGAAGATACTGGAAGGAAAACTCCAATCAAAGAATTTACTACACTCAAGAAATCATAGGAAATAAAAATATTACACTAGAGCAAAACTAAAATTAGGGAAACAAACACATACACACCACCACCACCACCAAGATCAAAATAGCAGGAATTAACAATCATTGGTCATTAATATCTCTCAATATCAATGCATTTGATTCCCTCAAAAAAAAGAGACAGGCTAACTACAAAAGTAGCTTTCATTCATCAGATTTAATTGTTGTCATAGAGGCTTACTGTTGAATAAATACACCCTTTCTAGTTCTTTCTCAATTCTAGCAGGCTGCTTCAACTCAGCTGTTCTGGCTCAAAATCTTCTCCAAGATGACTGATTCAAACTGGGTTCTCTGTACTTCTGAATGAATTTCTCTGTGACCTCAAACTAACTGGCAATTTGTTCTAATCTTCTGGCTCCTTCATATTCTCTGGAATGGCTGGTTCCTTCTCCAAACTAAATTTACCTATATTATTTGGGATTAAAAGTGTGTATTTAGGGCATGTCTATATTTAAGATATACCATACTGCAATCCAGGGCATTCCAGCTGGATCACTTAAACCTAGAAAGTCTTTGGACGTGGTTTCTTGCTAGAGCATCAATGTCTCTGAAATAAAATTTCTCTACAACCAAAGAGCAACTAGAAATTATTATTTCCCTGCATCCTCTTTATGTAACTCATTCTGAGTTAAAAGTTACCAATAAAATTGCCTCACACAGCATTTTAGAAGAACAAGAAGAATCACTCTAAACAAGGTGATATTCTTGAGAATTTTGAGTGAGGTATGATAATTTCCCTGTAGTTCTTTAGATTTACAATTTTAGAGCACAGATGCATTATTGACATTCACCCAATTCAGTGATCTCGACTATGACGTTATTTGAAACCATTTGTCCTTTCCTCAACTAACGCTTTCAATAACTGTACAAAATATACTTGCTACTTTCTAATGCTACTATATTTGAAAAGCAGAGTTTATGTATTATGTAGAGTTTCTGCACTGATGCAATAAAGAATGTATGCAGCTAAGCTGCCTTGATATCCATAGAAATACCCATTCTATCACTGTCATTGACTGATCACCAAAATTCCTGGTAGAATTATGGACAAATATCAATGAAATATCTACAATATTCGTTACTCTCACTATTGATGGTTTATTATTATATGATAAACAAGAAAGTATGTTTATAATAGAAAACAAAATGATAGGAGAAAATTATTATAAGAGACTGATAGATTGTTGGTACATGCTCTGTAATGGGGAAACACTCAATAAAATTGTCAACTTAATGAAGTTATAGCTTCAGGAAAGAAGTTTCACAAAAGATGTTGGAAGCATTTGGTGTTTTCCATTGGCTATGTTTTGCAATCTATTAGAAAATGAGTCCAGAAAAAATGGGTTGTTTTCAAGCAAATAAGAAAGGAAAGATGACTTATGGTTAGGATTTTAAAATAGCAATTTCAATGTTTCCACCATTACCATTAAAATTTTAAATAAAATTGATTTTTGACATTGTAAAGGCCAATTAAAATTGCTAACTTAGAAAATAAAAATATGGCTTTCACTTTTATTGATAAAGCCTTTTGACAATAAAGGTCATCTCCCAATAAATCTCTTCAGATTAATGAGGATAACAATAATAAAAACTGTCTCCTTCCCTTTTGACTGTTTTATAAAACTCACAATTAAGTTGACAGAACAGTCTAGACATATTGAAGAAAAGAACGTTATATTGCATCTATGATCTAATTAGATCTGAGATCAATGTCTAGAAAATAAATAATAATGGCAAAAGAACTGCTTGCATAGTGGTGAAAGTGGAATTAAAAATAAGTAAATATCTAGAAGCCAGGTAATTTTATGAGACTTAATATATTAGCAAAGAGATTCTTATTCTAAGCCCAAAGTTTTCATTAGAGTTTGAGTTAATCCAACTTATAGTATCAGTGTAAAAGAATATTTAGACAGATACAAATTAAGCAAATGAAGAAGGTTCCCAACTTATGATGTCTATTTCATGTCCTTTTGACTTTACGATTCTGTTATAATGCATGCATGTTCAGTAGAGGCCATGATTCAAATTTTTATTTTTGTATTGTTTCAGGTGATGTTGTGCAGTATACAAAATTTTTTCATGGTAGTGGATACTGCCAATAAACCATAATTTCTAGAAGATTCAGTAGATAATCAGTACTCTAGGTGTTCTAATACATATAAGCATGCATAAATAGAATAGACAGATAGATGAATAGATAGATTATATACATATACACACATCATATACACATATACATTGTTACCGATAGATATATAGATAAATGATAGATAGGTGATAGATGAGAGAGAGAGAGAGAAAGAGAGAGAGACAGACACACACACACACACACACACACAGAGAGAGAGAGAGAGAGAGAGAGAGAGAGAGAGAGAGAGAGAGAGAGAGAAATGATTATTGATACATTGTAGTGTTTTGTAGGACAAGTATATTAAACTGCATTTCTAATTCATGGTAGATAAATATCTGGGTGTAACTCCGTTTTATTTTGAGAAGAAATTGATATTATCTTAGTAAAACAATGAATGTGGAAAACTTCTATGCAGTTTGAGTTCAATGAAACATGTGGTTCAGAATTAGAACCAGATATGAGAGTAGTCTTACAATCCCAGTAAATAGGCTTTAGCAGTATAAGCTCATGACATTTGACTTTTAAAATCTATTTTAACGTTGTTTATTTTCACATAGTAACATGTATTTTGTCTACTGCACTTGAACTGTGTAACATGATGCTGGAGTGAAATGTCATTATTATGTAGTCAAAAATAGTATATGAATAAGCATTGTCTGAAAACTTTACCTCTGAAAAAATATATTTAATAAATGTCCATTTTGATTTTATTAAGCCAAAATTGGAACTGGAGATATCTTACTTGTTTCTCCACTAGAGAAATATACTGGTGAGTCATGGTGAAATCATAACACTGACTTTAGTGCAATAGTTAAGGAGTAAACTAAAGTAAGTTACAATATACAATAAATATATATAGAAACTATATTGATTTAATTATTTATGCTGAGAGTAATATATATTAATTTAATAACAGACAGTGGATAGGTCTTAAAAATATTTTGTTAGGTACATAAAAGTAGATAATATATAAAAATAATTGTTTTTCTAATTCAAACTCTGTCATGGATATTTTGGTATCACTGATGGACAAATCAATGAAATTTACTTTATATTAAACACGTAAAATTTAATGTGAAGCTCAGTGCAGCCATTCCCTCAGTGTCTAGACTGAGTTTGCTAAATTTGATGTATGATCTTTTTTTGTTTACTTGGATTTTTAATATAATGTTTACCAAATTAAATTTTATTTAAAAGTATGAATATAAATATGACTATACAAAAAGGTTACAATTTCTCAAACTATGGAGTCAGCATAGTCTTTAACACTACTATGACGACTTCCTTGGCAGAACGCAGTAAAAAGAGAGGCTGACGGAAAAGAAAACTAACATAGGCATACATGATGATCTCATATGTATAAGTGATGATAGCATATTATATATTCAGAGTATAATGACTCCAAATTGAACTTCTGTGCTGTTGTATATGATTCAGAATCCAGCCTGCTAGTTTCCATAGAGGGTGCACAGAATAGTAAAGATTGATCAGTCAAATGCAAAAACAATTTAGAACTAGAACTGGGAAAAAATGGAATGAGTATTTATGCCAGCTATGCAAAACACTGAAGCTAATGTTTGTAGTAGGCTGAGCCCCTTTGAATATTGCTAAAATTATTTCACTTAGAATTTCCAGGTGTACTTTCACAGGCTTCCTGTAGGATCAACTAGTAAAAGAAATGTAAGGAAATGTCTAGCCATCTGTGATGAATAAAAGTAAAGCATTGCTTGCATCGATTTATTATATAAATTTAGAATGTAATATAAATGCTAAGAACCACAGATATGCTGGAAAATTATGATGTTGGCATCTGTAAAGAAATTACTGGATCTCTTGTGGAAAAAGTATGACAACCTAGTATGTGTTGTGGAAAACTACAGATGTAACTTCAGTTGAAATCACTACTAAAGACTGTGTAGACTTAAGAAAAAATTTATAGTTTGTGGAGAAAAGAATTATACTCTAAATTCTAGAAAATGAATGCATAAGAAATAATCTCTGGGATGATGATTATGTGGTGTGTGTTTGTGTGTGTTTGTGTGTGTGTGTCCGTGTGTGTACGTGTGTGTGTGTACATGTGTGTGTGTGTGTGTGTGTGTGTGTGTGTGTGTGTGTATACCCAAGGGATATTTATTGGGAAATATTTCAAAATATAAAACAAAATGAAGTTTCTTTACAAGTGTAAAATTTGCATTTAAAATTTGGTAACCTTCTACTTAATAAATCAATTTTAAGATAAATCCTTTGCAAAAGAGTTCAAATAATCTTATCCTGCATATCACTCCCTGAAGACTTAAAATTATTAAATAAAGACTGAGGTACAATGCATAAGGCACTGATCTATAGATTGTTGTTCATGGAGGCAGCAAAGGTACACAAAACAGCACGGGCTATTTCCATTGCTACCTTATTCAGCATAACTGCATGACAAGATTCTATGCTTGCAGTCACAGAGAAAGTCTCAAACTAACTAGGAAACATCCTCACTACTGGCTAACTTTTGAAATGCTTAAGGTGCAATGCCGACTTTTAAGAAAAAGAGCACCTCAGTGGTATTATTGCATAAGGCAATACTTACCTACTATGCAAGATGTGTCTTCTACAACCATTAATGCTTAACTAACTGTTTTCTGATTACATTTGTGGCTTGCTCCACAGGAAGGAATTTCCTGCCTAATATTTTGTAATGCTCATCCAAAGCTCATATCTGAGTGGTCATAAGCCCTAAAGGGGAAAATCTACTTTTATTACTCAGATATATCATTAAAGCTTAAAATTGTCTTTTAAACATGCATGCACATATACCTTGTCTCAGTCTTCTGTTAATATTAGTTCTTTTTTTGGTGGACTGTAGTCAACAGAATGATGCATGAGCTTTCTCTCAAAGTTAATTTAGAATGAGAACCCATCCCATTAGATAAGGCCCTAAGTCACAACCAAAACAGGAACTCTGCAAAGATCCTTTTTTGTCCACTTTATACAGATTTTTGTACATTGAGGAAACGACTTTCTTCCTTCCTTTTTTTCTATAAATTATATGTATATGTATGCAATACTTGTAGGCTTATATAAAAAAATTAAAGAATATCTACAGAGAGTTTCCTAAATCTGGAATCTAATCTCTCCTTTCTGTAACATTTCACAGCATTTAAGCATATTTATCACTATTAAAGAATGGATATCTCCATACTACTAGGGACTAAAGCTCTTATTTGGTCTATATTGGCTGGTCTCTGGCCTACTGTCCTTTGTGACTTGTGAGTTCTTTCCTTGGATTTAGTCAGCATGACATTAGAGGATACTACTTAGTATAAGCATAAGAATTAAAAATAATAATAATAAAGGATTTTTAGGGTACTGATCTGTCTGATGTTTTGAATAGCATCCCTTAATTTATCTGTCTTTCTGGAAAACAGGTCGTTTTGTACTTCCAGTCACATAAACTTTGGAGGAGGTGGGGAGTAAAACCTAAAGCTCACCTTTCCGCATGCTGGCCTACTTGCTTCCCTGGCAGGTTCAGCTACAGGATCCCGGGAAATGCTTGCTGAAGATGGAGGCTGGGATAACAGGATAACTGGAGGCAAAGAACGGGAGTGAAGAAATTTTGTGTGATCCACTTGAGAAAAAGGCTAGAAGAAATAGTCCAATCTCAAAATGCTACCCACACCCTGGAAAACACAAGGAGTATATATTTAATCCCAGATTGTCAAATCCAGGAAGCAGAAGCAAACAAGCAAACCTACACACATGCACGAGCACATCACACACACGCACACACACACACACACACACACACGAACAACAAATTAATAGGAATTAGAAATTACTACTCATTGGTATCATCATCATCAACAGTATCAATTCCCCAGTAAAAAGGCACAGACTAACAGAATGGAAGTTAAGAACAGGATCCAGATTAATTGAGACTACTGGTCGTCCTACAGGGTTGCCCTCCTCCTCAGATTCTTTCAGCCTTTCACTAATTGGACCACAGAGGTCAGCAGCTTCTGTTCATTAGTTGGGTGCAAATATCTGCATCTGACTCTTTCAGCTTCCGGGTCCGTGTTCAATCAGAGATCATGCACCTAACTCTCAAGAGACTGGAGGCCCCAGGGAGTTTAGATGTCAGGTGAGGTGGGGTGGGGAATGGGGTGTGAAGACATCCTCATAGAGACTGGGGCGTGGGGAGGAGGTACAGGATATGGAACAGTCAGAGGATGGACCACCACATCCTCATGGAGACAGGGGCGTGAGGAGGAGGTACAGGATATGGAACAGTCAGAGAATGGACCACCGGGCCGGAGGGAATAAAATCTCGATTGTAAATAAATAAATAAATAAATAAATAAACAACAACAACAATAGAATCCATACTTCTACTGCATTTTAACAAATAAAACTTAACCACAAGTATAGCTATCACCCCTGGATAAAGAGTTAGAAAAAATATTCCAAACAAATGGACTTAGGAAGCATTCTGATTTAGCCATAGTAATATTTGACAAAATAGAATTCCAACCAAAACAAATTTGAAGAACTGGTGACAGACATTAGTCATCAAAGGAAAATGCACCAAAATGACATTTCATTTCTTAGTTATCATCTAAAGCACAAACTCAAGGGCACCCAAGTTCATTAAACAAACAAACAAACAAACTTTAGGCTTGATAGCCCAAGACACTAGGGTAAACCAAATACTACTATTCTAACAAAAGAAGATAGCAATAAAATGTTTCCTAATGACATTCTGCTATATTCATAGATCAGTGTCTTGCTCAGCCATCATCAGAGAAGTTTCCTCCTGTAGCATATTGGAACAAATATGGAGACCCACAGCCAGGCTGAAAGACCTAGGAATACACCCTTAAATGAGATGTTTCTACCAAATTCTCCCTTGCCCCTCAGTAAGGGAAACTTGCAGAAGGAAAGACATAAAGAGTTTAAGAGCTGGAGGAGATGGAGAAGACCAAGAAAACATGCCTTCTAAATCAGTATGATTAAAGCACATTTGAACAGAGACCGAAGTAGGCTACACAGGTCCTGCCTGAGTCTGAACTACATAGGGTCCGAGTGATTAAAGAAGAAGTGGACATGTGTCCCCATCCTTAACTCAGAAGCAATCTCTAATTGATAACCATTTCCAAATGAAAATTTTGTTTTCCCCAATGAAGTCTCACTGTGGAACCAAATTACTCGCTTAAAGGTAGAATGCATACTCACTAGTAGATGGCCAGTAGAAAAAGATATTAACGGTCTCCTTGGAAATTCTTGGATACATAATGTTGTAGCAGGGCTATTTTTTCCTCTTCTAGCTTAATGTGTTTATAAAATTTTGGAATGTGTAAACAAGTAAGCTTCAGCATATATCTGTTCTTTGGCTTTTCTCTTCTCTTAGATTGTCGGATGCTGATGTTTTATCACATTGTTTGTTATTTAATTATCCCACCTAAACCTAGATATTTTGTAATGAAAGACACAAGAGGTAGATCCAGAGAATAGTGGGCAAGAGGGGCAATGGGATATATGCCTAGGAGTGGCATAGCTGGATCCTCTGTTAATGCTATGTCCAATTTTCTGAGGAACCGCCACACTGATTTCCAAAGTGGTTGCACCATCTTGCAGTACCACCAACACTGGAGGAGTGTTCCTCTTTCCCCACACCCTCGCTAGCATCTACTATCACCTGAGTTTTTAATCTTAGCCATTCTGACTGGTGTGAGATGGAATCTCAGGGTTGTTTTGATTTGCATTTCCCTGACGACTAAGGATACTGAACATTTCTTTAGGTGCTTCACAGCCATTTGAGTTTCCTCAGTTGAAAATTCTTTGTTAAGCTCTATACCCCATTTTTTAATAGGGTTATTTGGTTGTCTTGAGTCTAATTTCTTGAGTTCTTTGTATATATTGGATATTAGCCCTCTATCAGCTGTAGGATTGGTAAAGACCTTTTCCCAATTTGTTGGTTGTCATTTTGTCCTATTGACAATGTCCTTTGCCTTACAGAAACTTTGCAATTTTATGAAGTCCCATTTGTCAATTCTTGATCTTAGAGCATATGCCATTGGTGTTCTGTTCAGAAGATGTTCAAACTTATAACAAGGACATATGCTCAACTATGTTCATAGCAGCCTTATTTATAATACCCAGGAGCTGGAAAGAACACAGATGTCCTTCAACTGAGGAATGGATTCAAAAAATGTGGTTTATTTACACAATGGAGTATTACTCAGCTATTAAAAACAATGAATTCGAGAATTTCCTAGGTAAATGAATGGAACTAGAAAATATCATCCTGAGTGAGGTAAGCCAATCACAAAAGAAAACATATGGTATTCACTCACTGATTATTGGATATTAGCCCAGAACCTTGAAATGCCCAAGATGCAACTCGCAGGCCACATGAAGCTCATGAAGAAGGAAGACCAAGTGGGGGTGATTCGGTCCTTCTTAGAAGGAGCAACAAAATACTCAAGGGAGCAAATATGGAGACAAAGTGAGGGACAGAAACTGAAGTAGGGGCTGTCTGAAGACCATTCCACCTGAGTATCCATCCCATGTGCAGTCACCAAAGGTAGATGCTGATGTGGAAGTCAGGAAGTGCATGCTGATAAGAGCCTGATATAGCTGTCTCCTCAGAGGTCTGCAAGAGTCTGACATATTCAGAGGCAGATGCTCACAACTAGCCATTGAACTGATCATGGGGTTCCCAATGGAGGAGTTAGAGTGAAGACCATTGGAGCTGAAAGGGTTTGTGGCTCCGTACGAAGAGCAACAATACCAACAACAAACCGCACCTCCCAGGGTCTAAACCACCATCCTGGGAGCACTTAGGGAGGGATCCATGGCGTCAATTGTGTATGTAAGAGCAGAGAGCCCTTCTGGGCATAGGTAGAAGAAGAGATCCTTGACCTCATGAAGGCTGGATGCCCCAGGGGGTGGGAATTTGAGGGTGGGGAGGTGGGAGTGGGGGGTAGGTAGGGGTTACATCCACAAAGAAGAAGGAGGAGGGGTGAGGGGATAGGGGGTTCCTGGGTGGGTGGAGGATGGAGTAAGGAGACAACATATGAAATGTAAATAAAACATCCAATTAAAAAAAACAGAGGGGCAATGGGGAAAGAATGGAAGCTGATTGAAATCATAATATACTATGAGAAAAATCCATTTTCAAATAAAGAAAATGAAAAATTTCTTTTTATTTCAAAAAGAAATAAAATAAAAAAATTGAACATACCTCTGATTTAACATCATCGTACATATTAGTTTATGGATTCAAGAGTGGTAAAAATTAATAGAGAAAACGGGAGCAATTAAAGAAGAAAGAGAGAAAATGGAGAAAACTAAATGCAAAGAGGAAATAAGAGAATTATGAATGCATCTAATGAGAAATTATTGCCGTGTTACAAATTTGGCTTATAATTTTATTGAGAAAATGCTTCTAATATTTTTGAATATCTTCTTATAATAGTTATAAGATTTAAAATACATCAATTGTTTATATTCCATTATTTTCCATTTATCTATGTCGACATTCTAACTGAAGAAAGGAAAATTTTAAAATAAAGTAAAATATAGTTGTCTGCTAACCACTTTACACTTGACTTGCATGCAGCTTTTGTTAAATGAGAAACTGGTAATTAATGAAACAATGTTGACATTCACTAGCAGACACAGAATTCTTTTTTTCTACATATTAATTGGAAAGGTGATAGGGTAAAAGGAAAACATGATGCAGAACAGAATAAACTCTCATACTTCCGGGACAGTGTGTCCTCATAAATTCTCATGCATGACAGACTCCTACAGACTTTACAAGAAGTGTGTCAGGTTTGCTTTTATTTAGTCAACATGGATTGTGATTATGTACAATTCGAAGTGACCTGTGGAATTGGAATTTCCAACCAAAACCTACATAGGTATTAATATGTGTACTTTTGAGAGACAAGTTTTAAGAAGTCTAAAAAAGTGACTTGCCTCATCTTTGGGTAAGAAAATGCTGAAAAGTTTTCCGAGACAGGCTGGAAATTTATTTTTCATAAATTTAAAAATTAGCTTCTATAACACCTTATGAAAACTAGATTTCTTTTTATGTTTTTAATAAAAATATTCTTTGTTTTTAAGGTGTTAATGTTAAGTTAATTAATTAAAAACTTAATGTTAAGTTTTTAAGGTGTTAATCAATCATATTCTGTTCTTAAATGTTCTTATTGTATAAAGAATATATTTTACGTAGATAGATTAAAATTGACAGAAGAAAAAGAATATAGGTTGGTTTAGCATCAAATATTAACTTTAATATCCTACAGATGAAAACAAAGGCAAAATGTAGATAATTCCAGAAGCACATTAAGTAGTTAAAAACCTCAGAAATTCTCTACAAAGTGCAGATCCATAATTTAAGTTCATTATATTAGTTATACTTTTAATATGTGTCATCTTGAAGAACATTTTTAATCAACAGTTTATTAAAACAAAATTCTACTAGCTATACCTTATTTCTGAAATTTAAAATTTTAATGTGACACATATTAATCTATGCTACAATACCAATTATAATGAAGCACTCCACACCTGACAATTTTTTACTTATTATATCCTACTTCATAAGATGACTTCTCATAAGTTCTATGATATGACATGAAGGCTTCTGTAAATTGTTTACAAATATGTTACTTGTTGCTATCCAGGTTTCTGTGATTAGAGAATCATTGAAGATTCAGAATGAATATTCAGGAATTATATAGTGATTTATGTTTCTTGCAATATGTACATTTGTAGTTCTTAATTTCCTCAATAAGAAATCAGTTGAGAATTAAAAAGGTAAGATGAAGAAGATACTACACGTGGTAGGTTTACCTTTATATGTTACTTGGCCTTTTTCCCTTACTGCTTTTAAAATTCTTTCTTTGTTTTGTGCATTTGACAAGGTATATGTCTATGTATTATCCAAATGTTTAATGTTTCGCCTACACTGGAATACTTGAAACATTTATATCACTTCAGTCCTAATATTAGGGATGTGAAGTCAATCAAGACATCAAGAATATACATATAATCCCAAATGGTGTATACTCAGTTTTAGTAATAAAATGACAAATAACTTAAAGCACAAAAAATTTTTAAAATATAATGTATGACCCCAGTTCCATAGACTAAGTGGTGTATCATTAAGAGTTTGTCTTTGAAAAACAGAGAGGAGTGAGAGAGTGAAATGACCACAAGGGATCATGGGAAGCACTGGTCATGTTCTCTTTCTTTGTTGCAGTTTTCATACTCTGTTTTATTTAGAGAGTATATTTATCCATCCACAGTCTTTTCTACATACATACAACTCTCAGGCTTCCTCTATCTCAATTTCAACTTGTTAGAAAGTAAAAATTATAAGTAAATAAGTTTGTCTTTTATAGGCTTTGTGTCCTTGCGTAATTTGCTAACTTCTGTGAGTCTAGATTTATATCATGGATAAAACTGTTTTGGTAAAATACAACTATTTTAAGGATTAGTTAATTATGAAATATTTGTTACAAAGATTAACAAGTAGCAAAATGCTAAATAAATAACAGCAGCAGTTTGGAAATTTAAAAGGTTACTTGAGGTATAAATATATTTAAGACCTTCGTTTTCAGTTTTCAGTGATTCTAATCGTTTAAATTCAAATGAAGTAGATGTCACTTCAGTGAGAATTGTTTAGTCAAGAAATACTCCATAAATACTATGAATGATCTGGGCCAACAGAATAAATCACTGAGTTCAGAATAAATGAATTAAAAGCATAGTCAAAACTATTGACTGAAGATTAAATATGAATGGAGGATATATGCTCTCAACTTATTTCATATTGTATTTCAGGCCTTGAGGGATGGATTTTAGGTTTGTGTGTATTCTAGTTTGCTTTCTGCTGCTGTGAGAAAGTCTATAAGAAAAAAAAATGGGTATGGAGCTTCAGTGCTTCTTAGAACAGGGAACAAAATACTCTCAGGAGGAAATATGGAGACAAAGTGTAGAACCAGAGATTGAAGGAAAGGCCATCCAGAGACTGCCTCACCTAGGTATCCATTCCATAAACAGTCTCCAAACTCTGATGCTATTGTGGATACAGGGAAGTACTTTATGACAGGAGCCTGATAAAGCTGTCTCCTGAGAGGCTCTGCCGGAGCTTGACAAACACAGAGGTAGATGATCACAGCCAACCATTGGATTGAGTGCAAGGTCCCTGGTGGAGGAGTTGGAGAAGAGAGTGAATGAGCTGAATGGGTTTGCAGCCCCGTGAGGGAAGCAGCAGTGTTGAAGGGCCAGAACCCCCCGGAGCTTCCAGGGACTGGACCACCAACAAAAGACTACACATGGAACAACCCATGGCTCCGGCTGTATATGTAGCAGAGGATGGTCTTGTTGACCATCATTGGAAGGAGAAGCCCTTGGTTCTGTGAAGGCTTGATGACCCAGTGTAGAGGAATGACAGGGTGGGGAGGAAGGAGTGCGTGGGTGGGTGGGGACACCATCATATAGGAAGGGGGGAGGGTGTATGTGGTAGGGGGTTCCTGGAGGGGAGAGCTACAGAGAGTATAGCATTTGAAATGTAAATAAAGAAAATATTCAATAAAAGAAAAAATAGGAAAGGGGAGACTGTACTTTATCTTACATGTTATGGTCCATCTTTGAATGTGAAAAGTGTGAAGGGAGAAGCTCAAGGAAGGTAGAGACTGGAAGGCAGAGATGGAGGTAGAGACTATCTAGGAATACTGCTTACTGGCTGGCTTGCTTTAAATGGCTTGACTTCCTTTCCCATATAAGCCAGGATGAACTGCCCAGGGATGTTGCTGTCCACAGTGAGCTAGGCCTTTCCACTTCAATCATTAATCTAGATAATTTCCCACAGACATTTCTGTTCAGGAACAACATGAGCCAACGATCGTTTGAGCTTCTATCATGAGGATATCAAGATATAGTTCTTTCAAGAACATAAATTTTTTTTTTACCAATTTCAACTTTTGTTTTTGGGAAATCAATGTGTGTCTCTGTGTCAGGTGTGTGTGTGTGTGTGTGTGTATACTTCTGTGCTTATAGTTTGAAAGCAAAGTAATGAAGAAGCTGGTGTAGAAAAATGAAACCAGATGGCTGACCTTCATGGAAAATCTCATTCAGAACTGATTATTTTTCCAGAATCACTGAGTGTGAGGAGAATGAATGGAAATATGAAGCCTCAGGGGTGGGAGGTGAGAGGACACTTTAGAAAGTACCAGAGACCCGGGAGGTGAGAAACATTCAGAACGCAGTGGGGTAACCTTAGCCAAAATGTCCAACAATGGAGAGAAGGAACTTGAAGCATCTACCTCCAGTACATAAACAAGGCCTTAAGTGGAGAGACAGAGTTACTTACCCATAGTCAAACTTTCTGACCCAGAATAGTTTCTGTATAAAAGAACTGCAGAGACAAAACTGGAGACAAGACTGAAGGAAAGGCAGACCAGTGATCAGCCCAATTTGGGATCCATATGTTAGTTAAGGCAGATACTTTTTAAAATTATAATATTAGATATTTATATAGTGGTTATTAATTATTTTCATTGTCTATTTTCATCCCATCTTTCATGACTGAACCTATTTTCAATAAGTACCATTACTGCTTTCATGTCTATTATTGTGAATGATCCAGTGGATTTAATTATAGTTTCATGCCAAAGCATGAAAAAGGCAAACCAAATAATATCTATAATACTAAAGAAAATGACGTTCCCTATCCAACAGTATTGTTGTAAATTGACAGTATTTCCTCTAGGAAGGGTGGGACTTTATGGGCACTTCTCTCACTCATGATGAAATGATGACAGACCTAGTCAATATGTATTACGCATAGAATCCTGGCTGCAGTGATTTCTTGAGTATAATGCCTTTAACATACCCAGAGGCAGATGTCCTTTACGTAATTTTGATTCAGTTCCTTGTGGTTAGTGTTGCCGAGCATTATGACACATGTTTATTGGCTGTATTTATAACTGGTTTGAAAAAATGTCTAGTCACATCACTTGTTAGGCTTTTGAAAATCTTCCTTGCTGCTGACTTTGGTGAATACTTTATATATTCTGTTTATTTATGTCTTGTCAGTTATATGATTTACACATATTTTCAACTCTTTGCATTGCCTTTATATTCTTTTGATTACATCTTTGCCAACTCTGATTTTAAAAATTTAACATTACAAAGGCAGTTCACATTTTCTAGCATAGATAATAACACTGTAACAAAACAGAAAGAATGTTCAAAGCACTCTTATTTTGTAAAAATAATAGACATGTGACTATACACATTTTTTCCATCCATCTTTCAGTGTGAAATGTAAATACCAGACCCAGATATCTAACACACTTGTAAATCCATTCGAATTTCAAAATCAATTGCAGCATGTCCTCCTGTCTCTTCTCAATGCTTTCTCACCCTGACCCATCCACAGCTTCTTAGACTCATAAGTGAAAAAAGAGTGAACATTTCTTTGTCACCTCTAGTGGTTCTCAAAAAATAAAAAATAAAACACCCTACATTCTATACATAAAAAGCTAGTAATATAAGAAATGTAAAGTTAATCACTCTTCTCTCACACACCTCACCAAAGCAATCCCTCCTATGTCAAACTATTAATTCAGCAAAACATCCTAGTTTCAGCAGGTCACATTGGGATATGTGACACTTTCCACATAGTTTTCACTCCACTTACATTCTTCTTTCTAGAGCTACAGCGACACTCCACCCAACTCTCCAATTTCTAAGTATGAACTGAGTAAACCTCTAACTTCTCCACGGCGTGTAACTCAGACCCTTTCTTATTCCCTCTGATCACAGGAGATCACAAAACCAAACTATCAGCAATGAGGATCCTGGATTGGCATATTCTTGCAGTATCACAGGAACATAGAAGTCAGCTCTGGGAGAGTATTTTCTAGCTCAGTTCTCGTCTGCAATCCTTGTATTCTCTCTCCTTAGGTTCTACCAACTCGTAACTATTTCCCAAAAGCATATAAATTAAATAAAAGCTCAAAGATAGACACTCAAACAACACTTTAAGTTCCAAGGATGCCTCTCAACTAACAGAGGGAAAAAGGAAAAGAAAAGTCTGTCTTGCCTGTTTCCTCCTCTCCATAGCATGTTAGTAGCAAATGGACCAACCATAAAATGAATCATGAGGTCATAAGACTAATTGTGAATCGAGAAATTCTACCAACAAAGCCAGACTATGAGTACATTTTCATCCTTTATAGAGATGAAATTTGCTTCTGATGTATTTGGACAGGATTGCTAAGAGACCTGTCTTCTATGGAATATTAGACCCTATCAAGTTGATAATCAATACTGGCCATCACAACATTATCCCCTGTCTATATAACAGAACATATCACTTGTGAGCTATTATCTTCTACCTCTCATCCTCACATGATCAACACTTCACAATGAAAAATGTATTCACTTGAGAAAATCCGTACTGCTTTTTAATGAGAATAACAATATTTAAAAGTACAAAGCCTCTTCTGAGACTCTATGCAAACTCTATTGTGTCGTACAACCTCAGCACATTTAAAAAATATAGAATTCACATATACAAAAGTACCTAATAAACATCTCTATTCCAAAAGGAAATAATATGTTGTTTATAGCCAGAAATATTTGGACCACACAGAGGAGGGTAAAAGCCACCACTAAACTACATCTCCAGTCCTTTTTCTTTCTCTAATGTAAACAGGTATAGTCATAAATCTACTCTATAATTCTGGTGCTGCTACTACCAATAGATTTCAGTGTATTTTGTTATATGCCTTTTATTTTTTAGACTCTATGTTTTTTTTATTTCTCTCTTATGTCTTCTTGATCATGTATTGGCTTTATTAGTATATTCTTAAATCTTACCATCCCAAGCATAGCAAGGAATATTATTGCTCACCTTGATTTTCTTTAATTCAATCCAAGATTCCAACTCATAGAATGTTGCTTTCTAGTCAAGTCTATATGACTCCACACTGGTAGGCTTCAAGTCTAATTTAATCTTGGTAATCTCTCACAGATGTGCCCAGACACTTGGGGTCTATGAGACTGTGAATTCTGTAACACTGACAAAATTTACTGTCATAGGATGCTTGATAAAATTTTACTTATGCAAGACACTTCAATTATATCAGCACAATGTCTTCTATTCACAATTTTGGATCAGACTTTTGCTTCTAACTTTACTTGGGATCCAATATATATCATTAGTTGATTCTCTTTTCTCCACTTACTTTGTCCTTAGTATTTGATAGTTTTATACTAATACATTTCAGTGTATTATTGGCTTATCACCCTTGGATTTCTTGAATTGATTAATAGTGGCATGCATGTTTCTCATGACAATTACTAAGAATTAGTGAGTGACTCTTTCAGTACTCTTTTTTCTGCCACCTCTCTCTGACAGATCCTAGTTCTTACTTGACAATACCTTTTTGATCATTTTAGGTTTCTTTCCTTTCTGTTCTTTATACTTTGCTTTTGTGCTTCATATGCAATAATCTATCATGTACTATGTTCAAAGCAGATGTCCAATGAACTCAGCAGCAATACAGAAAAAGGGCAAACTGAAATATATCACAGGTAACATAATAATGTTAAATTGTAATTGCTATAGAAAATATATCAAGGGAGGAAAGCCCTTAGTCTTGTGAAGGCTTGATGCCCCAGGGTAGGGGAATGGGCAGTGGGGTGGGAGTGGACATGTGTGGGGGGAGCACATTTGTGGAAACAGGGGAGAAGGGATGAGATGGGGGTTCTCAGAGAGGAAGCCAGGAAGGGGCATAACATTTGAAATGTAAATAAACAAAGTAGTCAATACAATTTTTAAAAAGAAAAGATACTGTGTAAATAAAAATATTAAAAGATTTATTTTATTAAGTTTATTATCTTTATTTTCTTTTTTATTAGGTATTTTATTTATTTACATTTCAGATGTCATTCCCTCTCTCCATTTCCCCTCCCCAGAGCACCATATCACATCCCCCCTCCTCCTTTTGCTTTTATACCGTTTTAATTACATACAAATATTAAGGCCATTTCTAGGTTGAGGGACTAGCAATACAATAGATACAAATAGTAAAGGAACAAGTAGGACAATAAATACAAATAGTCAAAAAACAAGCAAGGCATCAAACAAAATTCTGAAGCCTACTTCCTTGTTCTAGCCTAAAATTTAGATTTCTGTCTGAAATTACTTTTTGTTCTAGCCTCATATTTAGAGTCATGCCTGAAATTATTTCTTTGTTCTAGCCTAAGACTTAGATTCCTACCTGAAATTACTTCTTTGTTATAGCTTAATGTCAGACTCCTGCCTGAAGCCTACTTCCTTGTCCTTGGACAAAGTCATATTCCTGCCAAGCAGCCCATTTCCTTGTCCTTGGCCAAGGTCTGATTCTTGCCAGGCAGCCCAAAAAGCATTCCACCTCTACCCATTTTTTATTTCATTAACAAGACTGAGCCTGTCTTAGGTTGTTCTGACGGGAACACCTTCCTTACCCATCATGGAATATGCATTATCAAAAGCAATGCATTTCTGTCTTAGGTTGGTCAGGCTCTGTGCAGAATCTTACTTGTCCTTGGATTGCCAGCCTGTTAATTTAATAACTCTGTCTGGGGGTCCATTTTCAGGTTTAAGCCTGTGTATTTTGGCTGCCAACATGTTGATGCTGCTAAAGATAAGTTTTAATATGATGTGGAGGATTAAATGTATTCCCAGGACAAAAAGGAATAACATGATCAAGTTGTGTATGCCATTCTTGAAGCTTTACCAAAATAGCAATACTGACATTAGGCCATGGGTAATTTTATCAGCAGTATCACTCAGCAAAGCAGCATTCTTGAATGTCATAATCTTACTATATTAAGTTAAAACATCCAGAGACATGTTAGAATTATGCCAAATACACTGCAAGTGTCTTTAAACATTTTCCTAACTATAATGACTACCACTGTAAATTTTAGAACTAACATGAATACAATGGTATTTGGCATGATACTCAAGATGCCTCCTTACTCTTAAATTCTGAACCTCCTTCCAATAATTTGAATAGGATAAAGAGCATAGATCCATTCTTCCAAATGCCTATCTAAATCCTCTTGCATATTCAACACATTAGTAATATTTTTTTTGCTAAATGATTAACAAAAGTAGCTGTCTTAACTTCTTGTGTCAAAGCAATTGCAGAAGCAGTACTGCTAGCAATTAATGTAATTAAAGCTGTTGTATCAGCAATAATCAAGCCCACTACACTATTGCTTCTGCTTAAAGCCTGACTCATTTCTTCCAGTACTTGAAAGCTATTTTTAGAATACTAAGGTTCTGTGATACTCAGGGCAATAAAACAAAAACTGGTTGATAGACCTCCATAACATGCTGTATTTCAATACACTAACACAATTAAAAGATGTACAATCTATGCAACTTACATTAAATACTGTAGAAGAAACAAAAGTAATTTTAACTTGACATTTAAAAGAGCCTTAACATGTGTACTAATACCTGTTTGAAATCCAGATCCTGCCCCAACTTTATCTCTTGGTAGCATAACATCATAGAGAACTGAAGATAACTTCCAAATATGTAGGCTAGGCTCACAACCAAAAATATAAGTTTTTATCTTAATCTTGAAACTATTATTACTCCTGTCATTCTTCAAAAATGTTCAAATCCAGCTATAGGTGTGTAAAACTAAATACAAGAACTTATTCATACATATGCAAGATAATAGAAACTTCTGGCACTTCAAAAGACAAATTCAAGATAAATGTATAAGATGCTTAATCTGAAAAGTTCTCAAATTAGTGAATAGAATGAGTAACAAAAATAGATTGCATCAGTACCTCCACGGGCATAGGGGCCGGGGAGCACATCCCGCCCCTGCCCCCGCCCCCGCCCATACCCATGCTGCCATTGCTGCCTCACACACTCTGAGTCGCTGGCCTCACTGCTGCCTGAGGTGGGGGCGCTGCTGGTGCACGTGTGTACCAGCCGCCTTCCTTGTGCCGCCCATGTTGTATATGTCTGCTTGTGCCGCACCTGCATCCGGCTCCAGATGCTTGCGATCTTAGTGGGACTCAACTTGGAGAGATCAGAAGGCATCTAATTTTTCTGAAACTGGAGGTACAGATGGTGTGAACTAGTACCACATGGGTGCTGGGAACTGAACTTCACATCTCTGCAAGAGCAACAAGTTATAGCTACTAAGTCATCTCTCCATCCCCAGCATCTTTAGTTTTTAAAATGACACAAGATCTGAAGAGGGAAACAATCCTTTTAAGACCAACCTAAAGGCCTATGATGCAGGTATCAGGATTACTTCTGTACCAAGGCCAATTGCAGCCCTCCACATGTTGAACTATGGGATACCACAAAGAATGAGACTCTCATCCTTTTGTTGTCAGTGAGCTATTCTTCCCAGCTTTCTCCCACCATCCACTGACCTCATGTAACCATACTCCTGTGTTTGGACTTTGGGGAACCTTCAAAAAAGGCATTTGGATGCCAAGCATCAACGTTGTGTCAAGAAGTGACGGTTCTTGGAACAGAAGGAATTTCTGAATAAAAAGAACCAACCCACTAGTAAGGTGTCTAAGTTGAACTCAGAACCTCCAAAGAAAGGGGAAACTTCAAGAGTAGATGGCATTTTGAAGATCCTTCCATGCCCAAAGAAGAAGAAAGAGGCAGCTGTCTCCAAGAGGGACTCAGAGCATTCCAAAAACAAGAAAGCATCATTGTCTTGGCTGACCCCTGCTCCCTCAAAGAAGACTGAGTCTGTTGTTGGTAAAATAAATTTGCTAGGGGAGTTTCAGAGTGCCCTTCCAAAGATTAAGAGCCACCCATCTCGCACCCAGAAGAAGGGCTCCAAGAAAAAGCCCTTGAAAAAGAAAATTGCTACAGAGAATTCCACCCAAGCTCAGTCAAAGGATAAAAGCTCCAAGAAGAAGCCCTTGAAGAAAAATGCTGTACAGAACTCCACCCAAGCTCGTTCTGAGGATGAGTGCCCTAAAGTCTCCCAAAATTTGCCAGGGAATATGGTGGCAATAGACTGTGAAACGGTGGGCTCAGGACCCAAGGGGCGTGTTAGTTCCTTGGCTAGATGCAGCATTGTGAATTACAATGGAGACATCCTTTATGATGAGTACATCCTCCCCCAACCCCCAGTTATATCATCGACTACTGCACCAGATGGAGTGGCATCCGGAAGTGCCACATGGTTAATGCTACACCCTTTGAGACTGCTCAGAGTCAGATCTTAAGATACTCTCAGGGAAGGTAGTAGTAGGGCATGCCATTCACAATGACTACAAAGCCCTACAGTACTTTCATCCCAAGTTTCTCACCCGAGACACTTCCCAGATACCACTTCTCAACTGGAAGGCTGACTGCCCAGAAAATATCACTTTGTTACTGAAGCATCTCACCAAGAAGCTGCTGAATCGGGACATCCAGGCTGGAAAAAGTGGACATTCCTCGGTGGAAGCCGTGCAGGCCACAATGGAGCTGTACAAAGTCCTGATTGGTATCAGACCAGTCTGAGTACATAAAAAAGCTCTGACTCATAGAAATAGAAAAGCAAAGGAAAGGATTGTGTGGTTGCTTGCTGATTTTTATAGCCACATTATATAGCACTGAATGACAGAGAGTTTACTTAATTTAGGTTACACTTAGTTTAAAAAGAATTTATTTAGTTTTAATAGTCTTTCGGTCTTTCAACTTGCAAATGTAGCCTCTTAATTCATATGATTCTTTTTATGAATTTTTATAATAGAAAACTGATGAGTTTTTTTAACATATAAAGATGTATTTTTATTTAAATAAAATGCATCACATCTCAAATACCCCATTACATATATCCCATTACATATAATACATTATATTTCATGGCATCCTTTATACTGCACTATAATGCCTGACAATATTTTCTATTGTAGGAAGCCACGTTTGTGCTGGCAAAATTCGCCATTCCAAGATGGTGCTGGCGTCCAGGATTCTTCCTAGTAAACAAGTAAATTGCGCATGTGCCATGGTAAAAGCCCGCCAAAGTTAAAGCCCATCCCACGGCGTTTTGGAGCGCAATGAGTAAGCAGCCAATCAGAGGTGAGCACACCGCTCTAAGGTATATAAACAGTGCTTTTTCCGGGCCTGGGGTCTTCCATCATTTTGTTTTGGAATAAACGTTTTGCTGCAGAAGGATCCTGATGTGTGTCCACGTACGTTCTTGCTGGCGAGACGATTACACGTGTGTCACAGCTAGTGCTGAGAACCTGGGAGAATTCACCATCGCTGGCGCTGTTTGAGAAGACCCTCCACTCGCGGAGCAGATCCAGAACCGTAGGACAAGGTAAAGCTCTGAGAGACATGTTTGGACTTGAATTATTTCGTCTCCCTCCCCAGGCAGTGCTCGTACTCTTCCTTCTGGTTTTGCAGAATGAGAAAAGCCGCTCGACTGTAGTGGCGGGCCAGGCAGTGCTAGACGGATTACAGGCCAACATGTCAGAAACAGAGGGAAAGAAGCGCTTAGAAACTCAGAAAGAAAAAGGAAAAAAAGACATGTCGAAGAAAATAGGCCCCCCCAAGGACCCTCGATCCGCGGGGGTGAGAGTTAAGGGAAAGGATGCCCTGGGTGAGAGAAGTAGAAAAGGAGAAAAAGCCCTGGAAAAGAAACCTCTTTATCTGGTAAAGGAGACAGGGGTTTTACGGTTTGATAGCTCTGAGTCAGAGGAACTAAGTCTTTCTGAGGAAGATTTAGATGAACAGGCAGCCCGCTATGAGGAGGAAAGATACCATCCAGATGAACGGCCACCGCCGCGAGATCAAGTGCTGGCGCTAGTGATGGTTATTTAGAGGCTGTGTTTGCAAGAAGAGTGTTTCGGGGGATGCAGTCTAGGTGAATGAGGTATTGACCCAGTGCCGATTTTGCCTAGGAGGTGACAGCGAAACATAGTTCAGGAGAATTCTAAACAGACATTGCCCGCAGCCTAAAAGCTGCTTCAGGTGGAAAGAGCAGGGTTAAAAAGAATTGGAAAACTAGAAAGCAGGGTACTGAAGTGTTACAATAGCTGCCTGCTACATCTCCAATGAACGAGATAAAAAGTTACATCTTGAATATGAGAGAGAGAGAAAGGGTTTTAAAAATACAGGTGTCCTCTCTCTGAGCTGTGTCAACAAAAAAGAATGAAAAGGCTATTTCAGAGCTCATCTAGAAACAAGAGAATTCAGGAGACATCCTGAATTTCTCCGTAACTCTTAGATGTCCTTCTTTGTTGTCTGTCCTTGGTGTGCCAATGTCCATGTGTTTGTGTTTGCTTTTTGTGTCGTTGTCTAAATGTTCTGTGTTTGTTACATGTTCAAAAGAAAAGATTGTTAAAACTGCTTGATCCAACTCTTGGGCTAGTTTAACTTTGTTTTAAAGGCAGTCTTAATTTACACAGCAGAGGCTGATAAGCTACCCTACACCTGTAGCTAAGAGTTGAGCTGAGCTGAAAAAGCCTTTCCAGGAATTGATTGTTGACATAAGCTGCTTTTAAAAGAGATCAGCAGCATTTTGAGTTTTATAAGGAAGCTAAGAGTTGTTTTGTCCTAGAAAAATCTCTGTGACAAGGTGCTTTTCTCTTGAAATTACAGCTAGAAAAGGCAACAAATTTTGTTTGGTCTAAATATATAAGATGCATAGCCACTTCATTGTTGTTTCTGATTGGTTTTAAAAGTATAAAAGTGTTCTACATGTCTTGGTTATAGACTATTGGCTTAAATTATTGGGTGTGATTAGAAATTTACAACTTTGGTAACTGAAGTTGGCGTAAAACTAACTCAGGGTTAGAGTCATTCAGAAACCAGATGTATAAAAATAAGATTTTAAAACAGTATCTCTTCAATGAGATAATAAAAGCTGCTTCATGCACTCATATATAAGAATTGGCAGCAAAACTTTGTAACATAAAGGTAATCTACTTGGTCTTGATTTTAGAGAAAATAGCTTGTTTAAATTGGTTTTGCTTTTGCTTCTCAAAATTAATGGTTATACTCTAATGTTACAAAAGAAATTTAAAAATTTAGTTAAACTGCCAGTATTCCATTGGCTACAGTTGGCAGTTCTAATCTTGAGTTTGGGATTTTTTGATTCGCCCATGTTTATAGAAAAGAGACAGCAGGTAGAGTTAAATAAAAATATTTAAAACAGGTTGTGATACAGTGCTGGCCTGCTAGAGATTAAGAACATTTACATTTAAATTAAGACAATGCAGACTGGGATCTTAACATGCTTGTAGGAGAAGGTCAGTGTGATGTTAATCAGGTTGAACTGCCTACACAGCTCTCAGACCATACAAGCAAAGACAGACTTCGATACATTCGTCTTTGCAATGAAATTGCACCCTCATACAATCAGGGTCTGGCCATAGCTTGCACAGAGCCATAGGGATGGGGTGTGTTTTGAATGTAGAAATTTAGATAGTTTTTAAAGTGACTGTCCCAGGAACAAAGGCTTGAGCAACAGTCAGGTGACCAAGGTTACCTGACAAACTTGCCCTTGGTGCAGGAAGGATAATCCTTGGGCCAGGCCTCAGGATATAGGCCAAGATTAAGAACATTTACATTTGAATCAAGACTTTGTACAGAGTGGGTGAGGCAGGAGCTTGGATTTCAGACATTCCTTTTGTCCTGATCTGCCTCTAAAAGGGTGTTTTCTAGAATTTGTTTATTGCCTTGTTTGTTCCTTAGGGAGGTGTCAGCCTCAGACTCAAAAGAAATTCAAAACAACTTATGGGCCAGGAGTTAGAGATAATGATACTTTTTACCCTCAATTTTTTTAAAAATCTGGACAGTCAGGGCCATTCGGCTGCTGACCGTCACTGTTTAGAGCCTGACAGGCCAAAAGAGATGGTCAAATAGAAGGACATTTTGACCGGACAATGGAAAGGCCCGGATCCTATTTTAACAAAAGTCAGGGGAGCGGTTTGTGTTGTTCCACAGGAAGAAGACAACCCGTTTTGGCTACCAGAGCGACTGACGCGACGACTCGCGATATTAGAAGATGACACCCAGGCGGACCTTCCAAACTCTGATGACAGCCCTTGTGCTGATCCAAGGGATACAGGTTCCTAGTATATCGGGGGAACAACGATGGACCATATTATCTGCCTTTCCAAAACCCATACCAGTCAGACATAATGTAGCTAATCTGTCCAGGAAATTGTTTCAATATCTTACAGGAAATTGGTCAGAAAACTTCGATGAGACACTCAAAAAATTGAGAGCGGCTGTGGTGGACATCAACTCGACACTCGTGGATCTGTCCCTGACTGAGGGACTGTCCTCCTGGATTTCTTCAGCTTTCTTTTTTTCTTTTTTTTAAGTGGGTGGGAGTAGGCCTGTTTGGTATGCCCTATGTTGCGGATTAGTGTTCATGCTTTGGTTGGTTTGCAAACTCAGAGCTCAACAAAATCATGACAAGGCTATTATTGCCCAGGTGCTTGTGGCCATAGAACTAGGGGCTTCCCCTGCAGTGTGGCTATCACTGCTTCGAAAATAAGTAGTCTCCCCCTCACTAGTGGTGGTGCTAAATGTTGGGCCATCAGCCATTGCACCCCAAGGGATTTGCCCATTGCACTGGGTCGGTGAGGAGTCTTGGCCTGGCTGGTCCTTGTCTGTGTAGCTGTGGTACCTGAATTTGGGGCAAACAGCCCTTGCACCCCTAGGAGATGACTCCATTGTACAGGGATGGGTGTTTGCATCTCTTTCTGTTTCCCTTAGCCTTTTCACCCAGAGGACTTGCTTCCATTGCACCTGGTAGGGTAAGGGAGACTGTCTTGAACTATTAGTCCTTGATCGCTTATTCCCCCAAGATGGAATTTGCTTGATCGGGCTTGAGTTTGAGTCATATTGGTACCACGCTAGACAGGCCAAGGACAGCCAGATAGACAGCTCCATCTTTTCGTCTCCAGGCCAGCTGCCATTGGTTCCAACGACTGGAAATAGGCTGACGCCACATGCCAGATATACACCATGAGGACAACTGGGGAATTGATGGCAAACCAACCCCATGACGGGATTAGCAAGTGGCAATGACCTGGGCGCGGGTATATCCCTCGTAGCCTAAGACAGGGTGGCTCGCCTTTCCTCGGTGTTAGCCCTATTGGTGCTGGGCGTGGAGAAACGTCAGCTAGCCTAAGACACGGGACATTGACCAGTGCCTGTTTAACAAAACAAAAGGAAATAGCCAGTAGACAGATTCCCCACCCGCTATACCCAAAGGCTTTTGGTAAAGACACCCTATGAAGCCTCAAACATATCTATACGCAGTCCCTGCCCACTAAGGTGTTCGTTCCACGGATAGTAGGTCTGGTAAGTCAATAATGGAGCGGACGGATAAGCCTCGGCCACCTAAGACAGGACAGCCCCGGGTGGGGAGGCTGACCCAGTGACGGGTAAGAGTTTGAGCACCACCCTCCAAAGAGACTCAGACCTGCCGTGAGATCCCCAAATATGGGAGTTACGAAACCTTCCCAGGGATCTCAACTACCACCCTCTGTAATAAAACAAAAAAGGGGGAGATGTAGGAAGCCGCGTTTGCGCTGGCAAAATTCTCCATTCCAAGACGGCGCTGGCGTCCGGGATTCTTCCTAGTAAACAAGTAAATTGCTCATGTGCCATGGTAAAAGCCCGCCAAAGTTAAAGCCCATCCCACGGCGTTTTGGTGCGCAACGAGTAAGCAGCCAATCAGAGGTGAGCACACCGCTCTAAGGGTATATAAACAGTGCTTTTTCCGGGCCTGGGGTCTTCCATCATTTTGTTTTGGAATAAACGTTTTGCTGCGGAAGGATCCTGATGTGTGTCCGCGTGCGTTCTTGCTGGCGAGACGATTACACGCGCGTCACATTCTATGAATGATGGGGTTTATATATTTAAGACCAAACAGAGACTTATATATTAGTATGTGCCAACCAACTGTATTGTAAGTAGGTATTTTTTGAGAAAGAATGGGCATTAGAAAACGACCTATCTTGATTGTATAAATTCACAGATAAAAGTTCTTTTACAAAAACAATTTGAGATTCATTAAATTGTGTAGTAGACAACAATATGCTAGTTCATGGTATTATAGATGATAATTTCCAAGAAATTTCATGACAGCTATGACAAGTAGAAAATTCTTACAAAGATAATTATGACATTTTAAAAATTAGTTAACCCATGATAATCCCAATATATTTTTTTCTAGAAGGAGTAAACTTGATTCTATTATTCTTTAGTCTTCCATGTGTCAAACAGAAAGAGAATAGAAGGTTATTTAAAGTACTAATGGTGTGCTGCTGATTGAGTTTTGTAGGACAATATCATTTTCATTTATCAGCACAGAAATTATTACATGGAATAAAGCATTCTCTCAGAATATAACACAAATGTTATAAATAAAATTATGTAAGTTTAGCAAATAAATTTACAAATAAATTGTCATATAGCACACACCATTCTATTCTATGACTATATAAAATTATTATATTATGCAGTTTGATAAATCTGTTGTTGACTTGTTTCCTCTGTTTTTTTTCCATTTCAGTTGCTCCCTTTAATTAAAAATAGATTCTTTTCTCACATAATATTTCCTTTTTATGGCTTCTCCTCCCTTTATTATTCTCAGTACCTTTGTACTCCCCCCCCCCGCCTCCAATCTGGTTCCAATTCCTTTCTGTCTCTCATTGGAAAACAACAGGAGATAACAACAAAACAAACTATATTATAATATGATAAAACAAAAACTATAACATCCAAGCTTGACAAGGCAAACTAACAGAAGGAAAAGAGACACTAGACAATGCACACTAATCAGAGACTCACTCATTCACATATTTGATAGTCCCATAAGAAAACTAAACTGAAAGCAAGAATACATATGCAGAAGACCTGGTGTAGTCAGTCCTCTAATTGTTGCTTCAGTTTTGGTGTGTTCAAGGGATTATTATTCAGTTAATACTCAAGGTCTTGTTCTTCTGGTGTACTTCATATATGTTGGCTGTTGCATGCTTTCCCCTCTTGAATTCTGCTATTCTGTCATCCCTCTCCCTGATTCTATAAGAATGCTCCTCTACCAACATACTCACACATGTCTCCCTGCTCTTGCATTTCCCTACACTGGGGCTTTGAGCCTTCATAGGACCAAGGACCTCTCTTCCCATTGATGTCTGACAAGGCCATCTTCTGCTACATATGTGGCTGGAGCCATGGGTCCTTCCATGTGTACTCTTTGGTTGGTGGTTTAGTCCCTGGGAGTAATGGGTGGTATGGTTGGTTGATATTCTTGTTCTTCCTATGGATTTCAACCACTTCAGCTCCTTCAGTCTGTCTTTTCTTCTACAGGGTTCCCTGACCTCTGAGGGGAGGGATTTGATGGATACAACCCATTTTCTGCTATGTATTCCAAGGACTCTCTCTCTCTCTCTCTCTCTCTCTCTCTCTCTCTCTCTCTCTGTCTCTGTCTCTCTCTCCATATTCTCCAACTATGGGTCTCGGGATTTGTTTGTTTGGTGTTGGTGGAAGATTCACTGATGATGGTTAAATATGTCATTGATCTATAAGTACAACAGATTATCATCAGGAGATGACTTATTATTTTTTATACTAGTATTATTTGATTTCTTCTAGCCCCTTTGAGTATCTAGTCTCTGGTTCATGATCACACAAGCAGGACTGGGTGTGAGTTTTATTTTTTGGTATGTGCCTTAAATCAAATCAGACATTGGTTGGTTACTCAGACAAGCTTTGTATCACCTTTTGGCGTAGTATGTTTTGAAGGTAGAAGAGATTGTACATCAAAGGTTTGGTGTCTGGATTTTTATTGACATTTCTTTTAGTAGTCTGCAAAGGATCTTCTCATGTCAAAAACACTAAAACAAAGGTGAAGGCTCTATGTAGGCATTAGCTCGACTTCTCATTATTCAGTTAGTTGTGTTATATTTTATTCAGCAATGGGACCTTTTGTCTGTGCAGAGAAGCATATAGCCTTAGCAACAGCTTGTGTTTTTGAAGATTTCCTTGGGACCACAGAAGTGGAATTTACTGATTTCTTTGAAGACTTAGTTGTATCACGTGTTTTTTTTTTCTGGAAAGTGTCTTATAAAAGGGTATTTTTTTTCTGAAGCAGACATGTGGGAGGATGTTTTCCTGAGAACAGACACATGGTGGTTTTCTGGATACTGCCTAGAAAAGGGGCATGTGATATTTTGCTAGAGTAGATGCTTGAGAGAACATGTGATACTTGGAAAGGGTATAACTATAACACTACAGACAGTGGACACTGTTGTGTATCATTGGTTCACCTTGCCTTCATTGCTGATTATCTTTGGCATGACTTCATGGAGAAAAATACATCAAACAACTTCTGGTGATGATCTGGTTGCTTTAGCAGACTACGCCAAAAGGCAGAACAGTGTGTGTGTGTGTGTGTGTGTGTGTGTGTTTTCTGAATTGAACTGCTATTGCTGATTTGTGAATGGTGTTTGTGAGTGGATCAAGCTACTGCTGCTGATTCAGTTAACTGAACTCCTGATATTCTGAAAATGCACATTGGATTTGCCCCCAAAGAACTATTTCTAAACATGTTTTCATTATCCTTTGCTCTAATAACCTTTCTTTCCCACTGCATGTTGTGGGTAGTTGGCTGAGATAAAGGTTGAAATATTTAAGTACACCTATTAAAATGGGTTTTGAAAAAGACAAGCATACAGATAACATTCCTGCATTCATATCACTCTGCACAAAACCAAGTTCAAATGGTTCTAAAACCAAATGCACTGAACCTGATAGAAGAGAAAGAGCGGAATAGCTTTGAAACCACTGACACAAGAAAATACCTTATGAACTGAACACTAATAGTAAAGGCATAAAGATCATCAATTAATAAACAATATTTCATGGAACTGAGAAGCTTCTATAACTCAAATGATACTGTCATTCAGACAAAGTGAAAGGCTGCAGAATGGGGAAATAATTTTACCAACACCACCCCTGATAAAAAACTAAAATCCAAATTATATAAACAACTCAAGAAATAGTTAAAAAGCAAAATAATTCAATGTAAAAATGGGGTACATATCTAAACAGAGAAATCTCAGTAGAGATCTACTGGGGCAGCCATTGCCTTACTAAGTAGCCTTTAACTACCTATAGCATCTCCACGATGGGTAGGGTGCCATAAGCTTTTTATGTAATAGAATTTCAAATAGTTTTATCTTATGCAGGTCTTATTCAAGAAAATAGGAAATGATGTGTACACAAGCTGGGTTCAGAAGACAACATTTAGTCAGCATGGTGGTTTGAATATGTTTGGCCTAGGGAGTGGCACTATTAGTAGGTGTGGCCTTGGTGGAGTAGGAGTGGCTTTGGTGGAGGAAGTGTGAAGCTTTGAGACCCTCTTACTAGCTGCTGAAGACAGTCTGCTCCTGGCTTCCTTTGGATGTAGAACTCGAAGCTCCATCATGGCCCTGCTGCCTGAACACTGTTGAGCCTCCTGCCATAATGATAGAGGACTGAATCTCAGAACTTGTATGCCAGCCCCAATTAAATATTTTCCTTTATGAGAGTTGCCTTGGTCATGGTGTCTCTTCACAGCAATGGAAACCCTAAGGCAGAAGTAATGGAAATCATAACTAAGACAATGTGTATCTTTCTTATTCCCCAGCTTTTACTTCTTTTTCTACCTATTTTTCATGTATATGAGCCTTGCATGGAGGAAAGATGATACAGATGATATTCCTAAACACTCATACTCAATATATATGTCTGTCTATCTATCTATCTATCTATCTATCTATCTATATGTGTGTGTGTGTGTGTGTGTGTGTCTGCGTGTTAAACATTTACTCATAGTTGAGACTTATAATTTATTACATGGATTAAAACTACCTGAATGAAGGCTACTTCTAATTCATTATGTCTGAGACAACTCACAGTAGTGTCTGGAATATTAGTTTATTAGTAAACCCTGATAGAATCAATGGTGTGTTTTTTTTTCACCAACAAACATGTGTAATATAATCTTGTGTAGCTAGTATCAGATTTTTGATGCCTCACATCTGTAAATGACTGCTGTCCATTTTTAGTGGCCTAATAGGTTAAAATTATTTAAAAACTGGTGCTAGAAAGACCTTAATTATTATCAATAGTAACTTTTCTTGAATAATATAATGCCATTTCCCTATTAAATTGCATAGAAACTTTCCTCTCAAAAGAGCTAAAAAGAAAAGAAATTTAAAATACTAATTGTACAAATGAAACCATCATTTTTGCACTGAAAAGTAAATGTAAGATCAAGTCAAGTTGATAGAAAGAAAAAAAGAAAGAAAGAAAGAAAGAAAGAAAGAAAGAAAGAGAGAAAGAAATTTATGAATACTTAAGATCTGATAGACATATATCCAAAGCATATATTCCTTAAATTCTTCTCTTTTTTTTGTTTGAGAATTTCACATGTTCATATAATGTGTTTGATAAAATTCATCTCCAATTACCTACAGTCACTCTTTTATGAAAATCTAATCACTGTTCCACACCAAATTCATCAGGTCTTTTAATAAAAACTTACTGACTTCACTTAGTGTTGCCTATGTGTACATAGGCATAGTGCCGTGTACTGGAGAAAGGTTATACCTTTGTTTCTTTGTTCTGTTTTGTTTTTACTTTTTTTTTAGTTTGGCTTATTTTTATTTATTTATTTATTTATTTTTATTTTTTAAAATGAAATAGTAATTTTTACTTATTTACACAGGGATTATAAACACAAAAATGCAGGACTTGGGGAAGGAGATGACACTGGAGAGTGGGTGTTCAGGGGGAGTACAGATATCTTTCAGAACAGGGTCTTCTGACTGCATAGTGGTTGATGTTAAAAGTATCCCTTATCCAGGAAAAAACATCAGGATGGGTATGGCCCTCATGCCTCACTGGACAATGACAGGGGTACCGGAGTCATTACAAAGTCCCCTTCAATTACTGGAGGTCATGCCTCTATCCTTGTCTTCACAAGATTTGAATCGCCACAGCCCTTCTATATTTAGAGAAGAGAGGAGATGTCAGGGGCAGTCCTGCTTATATAGTGAAGGCCTAAAATCAGCCATAGACCTAAAATCAGCAATAGGCCTGTCATACATGTATACTAACAAGTCTTGGGTCTCTGTGGAAAAACATTGAAACAGATAGCTATAAGCTATTGTAAACAGGCAGCTTTTGTGGAAATTTACCAGCCTGAGTAGTCATAGACCTTGTAAATAGGTAACCTTGGCAGATAATACCAACTTAGATAAGGAGAAGTGAATCATAGGCAGAGTCATAGAGACCTGTCCCCTGAAGGTTTCCCCTTTTCCAGCACTGATCAATGGCTGACAGCTTCTGGACTATGAGTAGGACTGTCAGAGCATTTGACCCATCCATCCCATGACTGTATCTGGCCTAATTTGATTTAGCACAAAGCAATGTCTGCTGTGAGTTCATATGTGCTCCATCCCTGAACAGGAAAGAAATATTATTTGGTTGCTAATGTTCACTATCTCTGGTTCTTGATTTGTTTCTGCTCCTTTTTCTGTGATGTTCCCTGCACTTTGTTGGGAGAAATTGTGTTATAACTGTACCGTTTAGAACTAACCATCTCTTAACATCTCTTGTAACAGCCTCTTCTTTGCTACAGATTGTCCAATTTGGGATTTCCATAAAATCCATTATCTATTACAAAAGAAAGTTTTCTAAGGAGAGTTGAAAGATTAATTAACCTCTGAATATAAAGACAAAAATTTATGAGACAATATATTACTATGCATATTTAGAGGTTAATAACCTTAATTTCTCCTCTAGAACCTATAAGTAAATCATCCATTGATTTTTTTTCCTGTTTAACAGTATCAGATGTGTTTCTTTTTGTATAATAGGCCTTAAATATAATAAAAAATTAATGTTTTGTTTCTCCAATAATATCCTTGTGACAATTATACAAGCAGACAAATTTTGGAGAATAGTTATTATAGATCACATGATACACAGCTGGATAAGACTTTAGATTACTTTTCTTGTCTGATGGTGTTCAGTGAACTTTCCAGTGTTTGATCTGTTTTTATGGCTATTGAAGCCATGGATTTATGTTTGATTAAAGAAAATATAGCAAGCACACGTGTTCAGTAGAATATGTCTGTGCATTTATTCACACTCGAACATTTTATTAAAATATTTTGAGTAAATAATTGATCACACTATTGGAAGATGAGATATGTACAAAATAAACTAAAAATTTTATTTTATTATTTTAAAGATTTCTTTATGTGTGTGGATGTTTTGCCTGCGCACACATTGATTCATCGGGTGCATGAAGTGTTGGTTGTTGAACGAGGTTGTTATATCCCCTGGCATTGGAGTTTCAAATAGTTGTAAGCTGCTATGTGGGTGCTAGGAGTTTTAATGAGTTCACTGTAATAGACTGGTACATCTTATAGCACACTAAGTCATCAGATCCTTTTGTACTTGGTATTTTTTACATTATTTTTGCAAAATTTTATTAGTTAAACATTCTGTACTGTTTATTTTAGCTATATCCATCTCTCCCACATTCCTGTAAATTTCACCTCTCCCAATCTAGCCATTTAATATTTTACTTTTTTATTTTTTAAAGCCGCAAATTTCAAATTGAGCTGCCCATATAAACTTGGATGTGTGGTCTTGACCAGAGGCCAACAAATATTTATCCCCTTCAAAGAAGCTTACGCTGTTTCTCAACAGCTATCAACTATAAAAGTTACTGAGGTAAGATTCAGACTTACTGCCAACTATTTTTCTCTATGCTAGGATTTTGTCTGGCTTGAGTTTTTTCAGTTCTGGGACATGCTGTCATTTCTACTGTGAGTTCAGATGTGAAACAATTCTGCTGTATTAGAAAGCACTATTTTCTTGTAGACATCCAGTGCTCCTGGCTCTTTAAAGCATTTCTCTTTGCTTTTTAGCAATTATCTGAGCTTTGGCAGGAGGAGGTATGATAGAGCTATAGAGCTGAGCTTTCCATTCTCTTATTCTCTGCACCTTGGTCAGTTTGGGGTATGTGTTTTAGCCCCTATTTTTTAAAGTAGGAAGTTTATAAATGAGGCTTGATCTACACAATAATCTATGGCTGTAGCAGTAACTAACTAGGAGTCAGTTTAACACTGGGCTATTTGCTACAAAGGCTTCTTAGAGTGCACACATCTAAAGAGTTTACTTGGAGTTATTTTATAATGGAGGGGCAAAGCTCCCACTAGATTTCAGACCCCAGAATCAGGAAAGAGTTACTTCTTTTGTAGTTGTTGGACAGTTAAGTACCACAAGGTCTGTATAATGCAGGCTATATATTGTCAATACTTGGCTACCCTCTAACAATTGACACTAACCGCTAATTTCTGAAAAGACCAAATATTTGAATATTTGAATAAAAAATATGGAGAAATCATGCCAGTACTTGTCTTGATTTGTGTAGAGAGAGAAAGACAGAGGCAGGGGAGAGATAAACAGAGAAAGACAGAGAAAAAGGCAAGAAGATAGAGACAGAGGCATTTAGAGACAGGCAGACAGAGATAGAGAAAACCACAGTGATAGAGACAGACAGATAGATATTTGGCACAGTTATTGGGGTCCAAACCTGTGGCTATACAGTTCATTAGCATTAGGGGTTAACTTACTAATATTATTATTCTTCTTTCCTTTATACCATCAGTTAAATACATTATCGTCATATTCATTCAGCACTTCTAGGAGAATACTTTCTTTGCTTTTCCTCACATTTAAAAATACTCAAAAAATATATACCAAAAGTCATGTAAAAGTATTCATGTTAGAAACATTCTGTCCTTGCTAGAACAATGAGATAACTGAAGATCAAGAGGATGCAACTGAGCTATGAGGCTATCAAAAAATCCTTATTTGCATGAAAAAATCACAATTTTTTCGTGAATGATCCTAAGACTCCATCAGGAAAGTTCAACAGCTAATGCATGTTTTTGCTAAGTAGCCAGATACAAAATTAGTACATAAAAATCAGTAGCTTCACTGTACACTAATGGCAGCCATACTAAGAAAATTATCAGGAAACCATACCTTTCACAAAAGCTTCAAAAATAACTTAACCCTAAGAAAGGATGTATGTGACTTAGATAATTATTAATTCCAAGACATTAAAGAAAATAATTGAAGACACCAGAATTAGAAAATATCTCATGCCTACAGATCAGTAGAAGTAATACCATGAAAATAGATATTCTATCCAAAACATAAGAAGAGTCATCCAATCTCCCCCAAAATGACAACATAATATTTTACAATATGGAAATTAAAATAATCTTAATCATATTATGGAAATACAAAAAACTTCACAGAATAACTAAAACAATCTGAATAGTACTGGCTGGATCACCATAACAGATTTCAAGTTGTACTGCAGAGGTACATTCATAAAAACTTAGGTTTGGCCATTAAAGCAAACATATTGATCAGTGGAATAGAAATGAAGACCCAGACGTAACTCTACATATCTACAAACACCTAATTACTAACAAAGAAGCCAAAGACAACTGGAGACAACATGCTATCTTCACCAAATGTTTCTGATCGTACTGGATAGCTACATGTAAAAGACAGAGAATGGATTCGTTCTTATCATCCTACATAAAACTTAACTCTAACTGTATTATGAACTTCCACTCACACTAGATACCCTAAATCTGATTAAAACAGAAAGTAATATTTTTCAATCTTTATGTATAATTTATTTTAATTTTGTTGAGCTTCCATTAAATATTTAGAATAGTTTTGGTATAGTTACTAGATTTACAATATTAATCCTACCAATCCATGAGCCTAAAAGTGTCTTTTGATCTTCAGATGTATTCTTCCCCCATTGTTAGTGGGATTGTAAACTGGTACAACCACTCTGGAAATGAGTCTGGCAGTTCCTCCAAAAACTGGACATAGTACTGCCCAACGACCCACCTATACCACTCCTGGGGCATATACCCAAAAGTTGCTCCAACATATAACAAGAGCCCATGCTCTACTCTGTTCATAGCAGCCTTATTTATAATAAGAGAAGGAAAAAATCCCAGATGTCCTTCAACAAAGACATTAATAGCCAGTTTGATTAGCATATTTTTCAGTGACATCTAAGAATCACAGCTCATCCTAATTTACAGCACTGCAGTGCATTTACAATGGTCTTATGCATATTAAGAACCAATCAGGACACACTTCACCTATTCATTGACACACTAGAGAAATTGCTGTTAAGACTATTGGCTCCTCTCAAAATATAATACCAATTTTTGATTGTGTTATAGACTACATTCTGGAACAAATCAGAGAGCTATAGGTAAAATTAAGTTGTAAGTAAGGTAATTAATAAACTTGGAAAATATAAGAATAAACATATATGCACGAATAAGGTTGAAATTTATCTAATGTGTGTGAACGATGATTTTGCTGATATATGCCATAATTAAATTATGATTATGGATTAAAATTTTAAAATTTGTGAATATAATGGTCCTTAATTATAACATTATGGTCACTTAAAAGAACTTTATACATCATTTACCTCTTTGAAATTTTGTTTATTTTAGTGTGTGTGGTGGGGGGCAGTGCATGTTCAAACATGGTGGGCACCACAGAAACTTTAAGTAGTCAATTTTCTCCCTTACTTTCATTGTAGGAATCCAATTATAATATTTAGGTTTGAAAGCAGGCACTATTACACCTTGAGTCCTTATGCCTGTGCACATCTTTGTAATTTTTAAAGAATGTCTTCTGTCTTACAAACAAAATACAATTTTTAAAGTTTACATATAGCTTCTTTCAAAAGTTCTTATAATTTCTTAATAAGATAAAATGGCATTATCCTTGATCTAGCTAATTCAAATAACCATGCTTATTTTTACCAGAAGAACAAACATTTAATAAACATTGTTAATATTGCTATGCATTTAGTTTATGAGAAAGTTTCAAGACTGATCTAAATCCATGCTAGTACCAAGCTTCAAAATTATTAGAAATGTTTTCTGGCCAAAATCTCAGCTGTACACATGTTCTGTCTTATAAAGGGATGCTTGTTCATACTCCAGATTCCCTGCAATATCTCTTGAAAGAGTCAACATGGACTTTTAGAATCCAGAGGTTTATTTTGTCTAAACCATTATGTTTATGTGAATTAACATCTATTTCTATGGGGATATTTGTACTTACTGTGTAATAGTTAGAATTATATAGCTGATTGAGTTCACTGTAAGTATGCAGTGTTTAGAAACCTGGCCCTTTTATAAATTTTCAGTGGAGAAAAGTCCATCTTCAAATATAGGTAAGAGTGAGATGAAACATTCCTCTTGTAAATCAGTCTTTGTCGCTGAGACTTCTATGTGTATTTAGGAATTCATCCCTCTATTAGATGATCCTGTGTTATTATCTTTCCCTAAACTAAACAGTAAATCTCTTCCTATTTTAAATTAAATGACAACTACATGGTTGTCCAAACATCATTTCTTTAGATAAAAACAATTGGCAAACACAGGACTTAGAAATTTGGTAACCTACACCATAGACATCATTAGTAATCCGTATTAAGCCACCTGGCCATTTAGAAAAATGGAGATAACAACTGATTAATAAACAAATAGTTTACTTGATCCAATCAAAATTGCCAATTAGGACAACAAATTTCTTTGCAGGTTGAGCAATGTTTCCAACCTTACCAGCTTCAAACAGTTCATAAAGTCAGAAAAATAAGTGAGAAGAATTATTACAACAGACATTCTAAAATAACTGATAGTGCACTAGGTAGACACCATCATCTGTGAGAAGAAAAGAATTGAGCAAGTGAAGAAAAAAGTATGAAAGTTCTTGTCAACGTGGAGGAGAAAGAACAGAGCAAACAAATATGAAGGGACAGGCACTGATTCAGGGTTGACTTGACTTGTTGGGAATTTGTAAAATTTGAATCTTCTGCATTAATGAAATCTATACCATTCTGCCCTTTTAATACAGAATGTAGCAAGCTGTATGTGGTCAAAGATATTTGGAGTAGATCTGCCTGCTGTCTAGACTGTCAATCTCTCACGGTATATATATATAGTATATTCAGGCATCTCAATATGCCCATATCTCATTGATTGTACTTTTTTCTGTAAAGCCAGAAAATCTTTCACATATGCAAATACTACAATATTCAGAGTATCCTTTGTCTAAATAGGACATGGAAATCAAGGTCATTTGTGATTTATTCTAAGAAGGTGATTACAATGTCATCCCTCAGCCTTCTTTTCACTTTTCTCAGATTTCACTTATGACCCAAGTTTTCTTATTCTTTTAGCTAAAATGTTATTATTTCAAGTTCTTTGCTTCAGAGGTGTGTCTTAATTTTGCTTCTCATTTTGAGATGTAATATTGTGTAACATTAAATAATGAATAAAGGTTTTACATTAAAAAGGGCCTTCTAGAAGCACAATGCTTTGATCAAAGAAGAAATTTTAATGAAGAGAATTTCAGGTAATGAAGCAAGCCAGTAGAGGAAATAAATTGATGCAAGCAGGCACGTCTGCAGCAGCTCAGTAAGAATCATCTAGGGCATGAAAACTACATCACATGATTATAGTTTTAAATTTTACTTACATCTTTCTAAGAGATAAAGTGAACTATATCATATGTTAAGTCCCAAATCTGTTCAAAGCTATTTACATGAGTGGTATGTTGGAGATGAATGGAAGAGAAGGATAAATTATTAATGTGGTTTCTGCTGTTTTCAAAGAAAGGAATTCAGTTCTAAATTCAGCTTTTTTAGAGCAGTCACAAACTATCGTCTTCCACTAACCTCTAAAAAAGGTTTAAGGGAAAACTTTGCTGTAAATGAAAAAATTCTATTAAATACCGACAAGAAATAATTATCTCATAAACCCAGTACCATTGCTTATCTTTTGTGTTATTCAAAATGCTTTCCTCACTAAATGTAATTTATATTGTATATTAATTTACAGTGGTTAATATATCTTTATATTTATGTTGAAGATGTAACACACATTAAAATTAATTGTGACTATATATCTAGTACAAGGAGAAAAAAAAATCAGTAACCAGTTTGTTAGGAGACACTTTGCCTGCTGTTCATTAGATCATACAAGTGTCGCATAGTACAATAAAGCAAAATGCAATGCTGTGTTTCACAACTCATGAACTATGTATCATAAAATTTCCTATACATATCAAAGAAAATAAGTAAAGGGGAAAGAGACATTTATTAATGAGGCAAGATCCAACTAATGTGTGATTCTATTCCTTTACATTGTTACAAAACAAAAACAAAATTTATGATTTTTTACAAGATATTGTTGACTTGCATTTGGGGTTGTTATTATTATAGCTCATAACTATAAGCATGCCGCCTAGAGTTGTACTGACATACTGTAGAAGTAATGAATCTTGGATGGATGGATGGATGGATGGATGGATGGATGGATGGATGGTTGGATCAATAAAAGGACTAATTAATAGAGTACACAAAGTTTAACAGTGAAATTTCAATGTAATATTCAATTTCTGTGTGGAATGATTAGGTCGTATGTGGGCACATTGGGCATGCATGGGTTTCTGTTGGACGGAGTTGTGGGTCCTGCATGTCTTCCACTCCAGACGGCTCAGGGAGGTGTGCCTCTGGAGAGAAGCAGAAGCACAGGATCTTTAACTGAGTTGGTTCCTCATGCAGCACTGGACAGGAGCAACAGGGACCTGCCCAGTAGGGGGAGTTTTCACTCAGTCTGAAGTTCCATGGGGGAGCAAGGCTCTTTAAGTGGATCCAGAGGCCAGTAGCCTCCATTCTGGGACTCCCAGACACCGCTGAGAGGCCAAGGCAGATCAGAGATGAGACGAGGTGGGGGAGAGAAGAAAGAGGCCCTGGCATCACCATCCTTTCATGTCCCCACAAATTTCCTACAAAATTGGAGCTGATTTTCAGTTATTATAAAGTTAACTATTAGGAATCGAGAAAAACTGAAAACATTACAGTATTCTTTGAAAAATACTAATTGTAACAACAATATTCAAAAACTGTCTGAGCTAAAATTGTGCTTGAGGTGACTCTGAAGAAATTAACTTTTCAGATTTGACTGACTCAAGCTCCTGAAGAGGAGGCAATGAATTGTGTAAATATAATAGGAAATCTTCACATTTCAACTAAGTCAGTATAACTTTACTGAAAACCAATAAGCGTATCAGTGTTTAAAAATTTGTTCTGCGAATATTCCTTGTTACCTCTCTTAATTCTAAGGAAGAAAAGGTATAGTTACTTAAATTTCACTCATCGAATAGAACAAATAGGATCCACAGAATCAAGTTAAGTCTGGAAGCAGTCAACAATTTACCAGGACATTGTTTATATTGAACTATGATAAAACTAATTCTAAGCCATTGGTTGAAGATTCTGTAGTGGAGCCTGGCAAACATTATAGCATTCATTCTCATAAATTCTGTATTCTACAAACTCAAGTAGGACTTAAGTTTGGTTTCCCCCAATAGTCTGTCTAAATCTTACCATGTTAAATTTTTGCTTAGAGGTAACTGGCATGCACATAGCTTTCTCTTTTAAAATCCTCACAAAGTGAGGATTTTCATATTATTTTATTTACGTATCCCACTTTTTTATTACTTTTTGTATTTATTTATTCACCTTACAGCTCGATTGCAGCCCCTTTCTCCTTTCCTTCCAGTTTCTCAGTCTCATCACTGAGAGGATCCCCACTCCCCAAGTACCAACCCACCTGTCACATCAAGTTTCACCAGGAGTAGGTTCATTATTTCCCACTATGGATAGACAGCATAGTCCAGCCAGAGGAAAGGGATCCAAACACAAGCAACAGTGTCTGAGTCAGAGGCAGCCTCCACTACAGTTGTTGGGGGACATGCATGAACACCAACCTGCAGGTCTGCTACATATGCGTACCTATCACAGTCTTAAATTTTATCTCTGGCCAGTTGTGATGCCTAATTTTATGACAGCTTGACACAAGCTAAAGTCATTTGGAAGAGGAAACCTCAACTGAGAAACTGCTTACACCAGGATGAAATTTAAAAGTGGCAGTTTTTTTCTAACCTTTCCAACTGCTAAATAATTGAGACAGAGACCTATTGATTTATTCAACAAGCTTTAAGTACAACAACTAGCCTTCCATGTTATCTTAACTGTGTATCAGACACATGCCCTGATTTGACTGCATTTAGTTTCTCCTTGACTCACTCTGCTGTAGCTATGTGCTCATGGCTCTCTTGGGGCCTCCTCCTCAGGGCTGACCTCATAGTGACCATATACTTCTCCCTCTACCTACACCTGGACTCTTGCCTGCCTTGTGGTGAAGTCGTTCCCCTTAGCTCTCCTCTTTGGAACCACTGGCTGGGTTCAGAAGTCCAATTTTCTATCACCTATGCCTACTCATTGCCTGTTCAGCTTTTTATTTACCAATCAAAGACAATTGGCAAGAATTCTTAGGAGATTCTTTTCAATATTTTTGAAAATGTCCATGTCTATACCATAATCTCAGCACAGATACCAGCATCTGAATACAGAGAGCACAAAACCCTCCACCAACACCAGACTGCTTTGTGGAAAAGCCCACGGACCATTTTCTTTTTTGATATTTGCTATGAGAGGGCCCGACTATTGTGAATAAAATGTTTATATCTCATTGAAATTAAACCAAATGATACTTACTTAATATAAGAAAATATTGCCATAATAATTATAAAAATATAGAAGTAAATAGGATTAATTATTTATATAATGAAGACATAAAATGAAATTAAACATATAAAATACAGTATACATTTTGAGGACACATGTGAAGATTTTTACCTTATATAATTAAGTATATGATTTGTGTGTTTCTTTAAAACACAGAGTCATACTGTGTAGAGCAAACTGGTCTTAAATTCAAAGTAATCTTCCTATGTCAGCCTCAAAATTTCTGAGACTATAAGCCTGTGCGAGCACAATAGAAGTCTAGATTTTTAAACAAAATGAAACTTTAAAATTCATTCTCTCTGTCTCTGTGTCTCTGTCTCTCTCTCTGTCTCTCTCTCTCTCTGTCTCTCTCTCTGCCTTCCTGTCTCTCTCTCTCTCTCTCTCTCTCTCTCTCTCTCTCTCTCTCTCTCTCTGTATAATTTTGTTGACTTGTGTTTATTCATTTTTACATAAAATGGTGGCATTTCAAGTTGTGTAAGAAAGGGCAATATCAAAGATATGTTCATCAAACAAATGCTTAGTTTTCTATTGATTCCTCAAAACTAAGCTGTTTTAAGAATAGTAAAAATAGAATTTGTAAGAAGATTTTGCTTGGCACGGAGCCTAAAAGGAAATTTTACATTTGATAATGTGAATACTTTATCAAATTGAGTTGAAGCCCTCATAACCTCTAGCCACTGTAGGAGTGAAAAGAAATGATGATTCCCTGCCCCATTTTTGTAAGTACAGAATGTCACAATAGCTCTGACTTTCTTGAAATAGTTTCAGACTCTCATATCAAGCACAATAGTTAAAAATATTTTCTATATTACCCTGTTTTATAATCTTTCTCTCTGATGATAATAATAAATACACTAATATAATTATTACCAAATAATTTGAGACCTGGAAAGTATTTAAAAGCAATATAATCTTGTCAATAGAAAAATACTAGATCATGTGCTACTTAGAACAAAATCTAGAATCATCAATAACAGATTAAATTAAGAAGCATGGCAAGGATCATTCTTTACTTAAAAACATATTAAAATATTAAAAGATGAGTCTCATAGGTTTAAGGAATTTTAACGAAGGAGATAATGGAAAGAAAAAAATATGGCAGAAAAATTAAATGGAATCATTTTATTAAGGTATTCTAAAAAACTACAAATGTCATGTCAGGAAGCATGCATAATTTATATATGTCATCTGCTGTATTTTATCCTTTATACTAGCTAAGTCGAAATTTCTGGTTTCTTTGGAGACTCAGTTGTGTCATAGGATATTTTGCTGGAGAGTGTCTTATGAGAGAATGTTTCTGCTGAGAACAAACTTGTGGCGTTTTTCTTGAAGCTACCTAGAAAAAGGGACATATGATATTTTGCTATAACACAGCAGACAATGAACACTGCTGTGTGGCATTGGGTCATCCCACCCTCATTACTGATCATCTTTGGACTGACTTTGGATGGGATAATACAGTAAAGACTTTCTGGTGGTGTTTCCTCTGCTTCTTGCTAATTAAGCAGACTCAGAATGTTTGACAGAATCTTGGGGTTTCTTCAGACTTGAACTCTTATTGCTGGTTCGTGAAAGGTGTTTGTGACTGGATCAAGCTACTGTTGCTGGTTCATGTGAGCTGAACTGCTGATATCCTGATATCACAGGTTTGATCCACTTACAAAGAACTATTTCTAAACAGGTCCAGATACTCCTTTTCTCTATTAATCATTCCTTTCCACTATATCTTTTGGGTGGTTGATTAGAAAAACACAAAGCATTTATGTACACATATTAAAATAGGTTTTGAAAAGCATAAACCTACCTCCTAATAATTAATTCCCGTTACTAATCCACGTGAAGAAGCAGCAGGATACAGAGTTGTACATATGTTGCAAATCACAGATGATGAATGGCATTGCTTCTGTGCTCTCTCTGAAATGATATCTGTAAGAAAATGAATATGTATTTCTGTAAAACCTCTTATGTCCTTAAAATACTAAAGGAAAGAATTAGGTTATTGTGATCAGTTTCCCACCCTGCTCTTGATCATTCCTGTGATTCTAGGTCTGTTTTAACAGAATCACACAGAATGAACTATTCCTCTGATAAAGGCAAAGAGATTTACCATATCTGACATGATTAGTACCAACTTCTCCTAATAGTCTGACAAACAGTAAATTACCTGAAGACTACCAAACAGATGCTTCAAAAATAGAGCTGTGACAAAGGATAAATGACAAAAATCTAAGATCAAATCAGGCCCAATTTCACACCTGCTGTCAAATCAACCCTCAGAAAGCAAGGTGTAATTTCACAGAGAGAAAGCATAAGGTTTGTCTCTGGCACCATGCCATGCTAACCACTAAACAATGGACAATGATTTGTAATGTACCTTCATTGCTATAAAGTAATCCTATCTTCATGGAAAAACTGAACCAAAAATTAAATACATGAACAAAGCAAATGCAAAAGCTGAAACATTTAGTTAAATTTTATTTGTAGACATAAGCTCTACTCTTTCTTCTACCATAAAATATTTATTCGCAATTAATTTTAATTATCTAGTTCACTTACATGAAGAAGATTATATATATATATTTATTTTTCTATATTATCTTTGGTAATATTGACATAGCTGGTGATCAATAAATCATTGTTGAAAATAAAAACTCACAAGAGTCATAGAAATGCAATAAATATTTGTTGAATGAATGGGCAAATATTCAAATATTCAAATTTTATTTCCACTGAAAATCAGAAAGAATATCAATTTTCAACTGATCACAAATTTATTTGTAATTTGAACTGATATTCATTGTTATCATGGCCTAGCCATTCCTTCAATGTATCAGCTACTAATCAGAGACCATGATGAACCTTCTGTTTTGTGAAAATACCCACTTTGCGAATAGCTCAGAAACTCAACATTTTATTAATTTTTTTGAAATTTTTTTTACTTATTTTCACAGCTTACAATCATGAATCTATCATGATAAATATAAATGTACAGAATTCATCCAACAAATGAACAAAAATCAAAGATTTTTGCTTGGCATTGGGTATAATAGAGAAACAACAGATAAGTTTGATATAATTTGGTTTAAATTAAAGTAAGTTAGTGCACAGAAATTTTGTACAGAAACTACTAAAACATTATTTACCTAGTATGAAAAGAGAGTTACATAGTTGCAGTTAGACATGCTATCACACATTCTTTGATACTTATTAAGACATGGTTTTAGAGTTCTATATTACAGAAAAAAACAGAAAATCAAAGAAAAATTGAAGACAGAGACAATAAAATACAAATTAGCCATTCAGGTATTAGCAAGGTGGAATATTCAATTTTTATTGGAAAATAATTATGTCACACACTATAAGCTTCTCTCCTATAATCATTTCAATGCTTTTTATCAGCTTAACCATTGAGTTGATTTATTAGGTGTTGTGTATATAATGTTTTCATATCTTCAATATGTCCTTTTCATTGTGTTTGTTCTTAATTTCTTCTTTATCCTTGGTTTCCTTTTTTTTTATATATTTTCCTAGTTGAAGTAAAAAGCCTAGTTTGTTGATTTTAATAATTTTTAATTTTTAATTTTTAATTTTTAATTTTTCTTCACAACATGAGCCATAAATGGTGGAAATTAAGATCAATGTTGATTAAGTTGAGGCCAACATATTTATATCACAAAGTAAAATGTTTCATTTTCATTTTGTTGTATTTTGAAAAGATTATTTGTTTTTTTCCATTTTGATGTATTGATTATTTCAAAGCATACATTGAAGTACTTAGTTAAAGCACTTAACTTCTACATGCTTAAAGATCATCCTGTGATTTATGCTCATTTTACTTCCTAAGGTAAAATAATTCTTGATTGATGCTATATTAGTAGTTAAAACAAAACCAAAACAACAGAACATAATGCATTTTTATGTTTGGTATGTTATATCTATTCAGTGATACATTATATATTAAAACATATTGTTCGCATGTATATCATTCACAGTTTCTATATACTCATGTAATTTCTATTTGATAATCATGTCATATACTGAAATACCCATCACAGAAGTATTGCACTCAAATGTTGGGCATTGATATATCCCCATTGATAGATGGTCTGATCTCTTAACATTGCGTAGGAATGCAAATGATTACATTTTAAGAGAATAATGGAGGACTCTTGCCAACAATTTTCAAGTTAATGTTGAAGTTTGTATAGACTCTATGAATATTGGTAACATTTTCTTTGATTTTCTATGGTAAAGTATCAGGTGTGTGACTTTATTTCACTCATAAATTAAGATTACATTAAGGCATGGATGATGAAACATTTTTCTCTCCAAAGTATACTGTAGTTTGTCCCATTTCAGACAAAATAGTAGATAAGTATGATCACTTGTATTTCATTTATTTCAAAATACCTTTCCAAGGTATTCTTGTGAGATCTTTCTGTTTTGGGGGGTGTCTTTTTTATTATCATTAAATTTATCTTTTCATGTCTACGTCTTTGATGATTATACATTTTATAACACTCTAGGGCTGAATCAGGTTTCTTTTCATGACAATGAAACCAAATTCCTCAACTGATATCTTGCCATACAAGTCCACAGGGTTCTAACAAGACTTTCAAACCCAGTTTTATTTATTTGCTAATATTCTTTTTGACAAGTCTACTCAGCAAATGTTTTTCAAAGTCTGGATGGATTAAATTAGTTCATTGTGAGTCATTACCATATTTCCTACTTACAGTTAATGGTTATAAAACTATTCTTCATCATATAAAGTAAATATTTGAATGAGGGCAGGTAAGTCAATGAATATTAGATTTGAGTGACCAGCTCCTCACTATATAACTTTAGCTATAGAAAGAGGGTTTCTCTTTCTTTTTTTTTTTTTAAAAATTTTATTGTATAAGTATTCTGGGAATACTTTTATTCCTGTCCATAGTGTTAAAGCTTGTCTTTAACAACATCAACATGTTGGAAGCCAAAGTACATGGTTTGAACCTGAAAATGGACACCCAGACCGAGTTATTAAATTAACAGATTGGCAATCTAAGGATGGGTAGGATTCTGCACATAGCCTTACCAACCTAATACAGAAGTGCATTGCTTTTGATAATGCATATTCCATGATGAGTAAGGAAGACATTCTTGGGAGAATGACCTAAGACAAGCTCAGTCTTGTTTATGAAATAAAAAAAGGGGAGAGGCTGAGAGTTTGGAGGGCTACTTGACAATAATCTGACATGGGCCAAGGACAAGGAATTGGACTGCTTGGAAGGAATATGACATTGGCCAAGGACAAGGAAGTAGGTTTCAGACAGGAATCTGACATTAGGCTAGAACAAATAAGTAATTTCAGTCAGGAATCTAAATCTTGTGTGAACTTTCTTACAAATAAATTAGAATGTATTATAGCAGTTTTAGAGATATATGATTTGAAATAATTTAATTTGCCTTAATTATATCTAACAGAAGAATGTACAGATTTTGTTGTTGTTGTTGTTTGTTGTTGTTGTTTTAACCACTCAGATAGCACCAATCATGAATTATTGTTTTTGGGCAGTGAAACAAGTATAAACCACAAGATGATCTTTAAGCATGTAGAACTTAAATACCATATATTGAAATAAATAACACATCAATGTGGAAATTTAATTTAATTTTATGATAAAGTGTATTAAAGTTTGCTTTGTAATTAAAATAGTCTAAAGTATATTTTGTCTAAATGTGTTTAAATTGATACCTGATCTAGAGGAAGAAATTTGTATCTGGTATCCAGTAGTCATTATCACAAATGCCATCTGTACATATATGGCACATGGAAAATTCATCTGCACTACAAACTGGGATTTTAACTAGGTTGTTCTTATACATGACTGTGTAACCACAAATGTTGTGAGTACATGTGTTCATGTGCCAGTATTCTATCATACTCCTCCGCAATTATGCTCTGTCTTCCCATTCTACTGTTATGTTCTGAGCCTTGATGGTGATGGTGTGTTAAACATGTCTCATATATGCTTGAACAATCACAGTCACTTATTTTAGTATTTTGAATGGTAATGTGTTTATGCATTAATCAGTACCCACTATAATAGAACAATTAGATAAACAATGTGAATAAGGTCTGTGACTTCTTTAGCTATGTTTTAGTAATACTTATGGTACCATACAAAAATTACCTTCTGTGGAGCAGACCTCAAACATAATCAAGTAAATGGTTTTAACCCCATGAACAGTTTGCCTATATTGCCCCAGTGAATATTTTGCTTGTCATATCAAAATTATAGCATTCATGGCTTCATGGTAGATAAATGACACATGCATTCTATTTCCTCATATTTTACAATTATTGTAGGATCATATATTCAGTAACGTTTCATAATTTCTCACTTTATTTGTCTCCATGTGATAGTTATAAACAAGAATATAGTTATTCCTTGTTATCTTTAAATTTTAATTTTCCTCAGTAATATAAAAACCACCTACAGATACTCACTTATTCTTTGAGACTAACCTAATTAATTCACATATGCAGTTTAAACTATCTCTATATTTGTTTCCAGTTAACTAATACAATATGAATTATATATGAAGAGGTACATAAATACGTTATTTAAAAAATAATGAAAAGAAAAATATTACACATTTAAGATAGACTGAAATTTTATATATTAACAATATAATATATTTATATAATATATTAATAATGTATAAATAATATATTAATAGTATATACATATATATATATATACTTATATTACATGTATATTTTAATCTCTAATTAGTTGAGTATGCAAATATAAAGTCCTAGCATACAGATTTATTAACTTGGTTCACTTCACAAATACGTATTCCCTTTCTATAACTCCTTCCCTACAAAACATATTTTTAGCAATTTTACTTAAAATCGTCAAATTTTATTGTGTTATTTAGGAAAGCTTTATTAAACAAAATGTAGAAAAATGAATATATTTTATTAAAGAGTATATAATATGAACATGTAATATATATATATATTGCATGGTATTATTTTAGTCTCTAGGCATAGATTTATAGTTCTGATATGTAGTTACCACCTCTGTGTATTTCAAGTTCATAGTATAGGTGTAAAATGTGGTTTTATAGCAAATGATGCAGCTCGTCAGGAAAGATCATTTCAAATCCTGCCTGGTGACCTGAGGTTTATTTCCAGAACCCACAAATGATTAACATAAATGTTCAGCTCCAGAAAGCTGTCCTTCAAGCTTGTCTGGAGTGTAATGGAACATGTATCCACACATATCATGCCAATAAAATGACTAATTGCTAATCAATTTTAAATCTGATTTTTATTATTTATAAATATTTCTTTACAGATATTCTTCCTGGGTGTTTTATTCATAGGACAACCAGAGGAAGATGCTGGCTAGAACTCAACCTCCTGCTCATTCGAAGTCCATATTCCTATCTTCCTTGAGTTCATCTTTGCACAGTGAGGGGCAAGCTAGAAGCCAACATCAGTATTTTGTAAGAGAATTTGACCATGTAAACATAAAGAGATCAAAGAACTCTTCTTAAACATAAATGTTTCAAAGAGCAGGTACTGGGACATAACTTTTAAAAAGAAAGTTCAAAGAATCTAAATTTCTCTACAGAGCTCATGCAATATTCCTTTTTATTGTTTGAGAATTTAATGAGTGAATATTTGTCTGAACAAATCCACTCCGAAATCTACCTTCTCCTTATATACCTGTGGGTCAACTCTTCTGGAGGGCATCCCTCGATGATCTTCGGCCCATCCTGGTTCAGGGGTCAGGGCCAAGGGGACAGACTGCTAGCAGGGACGGGAGATTGCCTTCCTTTGCTGCTGCCTTTGTTCATGTCTCCACTACTGCTGCCAGGTCACTCCCAGGTGCTGCACCTGTCTCTCCATGCTGAGCTATCCCAAGCTGGGCCAATAAGAACCTGGCTAGCTGGCAAGGAGGCAGCTTAGTGTCCCAGGCAGTTTCCAGGAGAGCAGATGTCTTCCCAAGTGTAACAACTCTTGAGACAGAAACTCTCGGACATCAGGATGATTCTTGCACACATCTTTTACTTCTCCTGAAAAGAGCCCTCATATACAGTTTCGGGTGGGTTAGGGTCTGGCAGCAGATAATGCCTATTGGCTTGGTCTGAGAGACTGGAGATACCTCATCTACATGTGGGAGAGCCTGAGGCACTGTTCCTCGTGACTGATGACCATAGACCTCTCTGTGGGAAGGGCTGTGAAGGGCTGAAACTAAATGAAAAGAACCAGGGCCCTGGAGCAGAGCTGAATACCTGCTGTTGTATAAAGGTCCGGTGTTCAAGGCCTATGCTCTACCAGACACCCAGCTGCTTCTCACAGCCCACCGCCCCACATATACTCATCAATTATATTACTAATTTCATATGCTGTCTTCAAATACAGTTTGTCCACTTGTGCCACCAGTAGGGCCATGGATTTATACAAGATAGGTAGGCTATTTGTGCTCACATCCCTGAAGACATCTGGCCATCTCTTCTCCATAGCTGCTATCAATTAGCAATAGCACTCCAAGTAAGGATGGAATTTCATGATCCCTTTTCCTATCCACGTTAGAATTTTGGCGGGCTTGATCTTGTGCAGGTTTTGTAGATGCAGACACCACAATGCATGACTTCTTAGGTGTAATGTCCCTGTCTTTTCTTCAAAACAATGTTTCATAAAAGTCTTCTACTGTCTCTAGCTCTTATAATGTTTCTTAGTCTTCTTTGAATTATAAATCACAGCTATCAATATGATAACCTCAAGATTAAGTTTATAAAAGAGAAAAATAAAATCCTTTGTTAAATTGCATTTTATGGTAAATGTTGTAATAGATTATATGACCAAGAGTGCTAAACTTAGAATTATTGTTAATTATCATTGCATTATTCTTTTTAAGAAAAAATGGCTTGTAATTATAACAGCTTTTATCTTTAGTCACTTTTAATTATACTAAAATGTAGGGACATATGCTTGGTTTTTAGTAGGTTAATATATGGATTGAGGCAAATTTTGTTTTCTTATCCTATTGGGAACATAATTTTAGTAATTTATTAACAACATTACTGTCAAGTTGTTTCTTATAATAAACTCAATTTGTGCTCTATGCTAAATATCCTTTATCTCAGTCATCTCAATTGTTAAATTAAATTGTTATTAGATTAGGAAGATTTCCTTCTGGTCTGTGCCTGAGCAGTGAGCAGATCCAGGGCGGCAGCTCTGCACCCAATCTCACAAAACCCAGAGGAAGCGGGGCTTCCAGGAGCTCTAACCTGGGCAGTATCTTAGGTAATGGGCCAGCAACACCTGACCCAAATAGGGTAACTGGGACCCACTGGGACCTGGAATTCAATACTGGCCCAAAGCACTGGTTCCTTCCAGTCTACACCTGAGCACTGAGCAGTTCTTAGGCCTCAGCTCTAACCCCAGCAGCAACATTCACCCCAAACAGTTCTGATACAATCAAGATAATAGGAAAGACAGGCTCCAGCCAGAGACAGTGCAGGTAGCATTAAGGAGATCCAGATGCCAAAAGGCAAGTGTAAGAACATAAGTATCAGCAACCCAGGTTACTTGGCATCACCAGAACCTAGTTCTCCCACATTAGAAAGTCCTGAATTCCTCATATCACCAGGAATGCAAGATGCAGATTTAAAATCACTTCTAATGATGATGATAGAGGACTTTAGAAGGACATAAATAACATTCTCAAAGAAATTGAGGAGAACACAGATAAGCAGGTAGAAGCCCTTAAAGAGGAAACATAAAAATCCCTTAAAGAATTACGAGAACACAAACAAACAGGTGAAAGTATTGAACAAAACCATCCAGGATATTAAAATGCAAGTAGAAAAAAATAAAGAAATAACGAAGGGAGACTACCCTGGATAGAAAACTTAGGAAGGAAATCAGGAGTCATAGATGCAAGCAACACCAACAGAATACAAGAGATAGAAGAGAGAATCTCAGGTCCAGAAAATACCATAGAAAATATTGACCCAACCATCAAAGAAAATGCAAAATGCAAAAAGTTCTTAACACAAAACATCCAGGAAATTTAGGGTCCCATGAGAAGACCAAACCTAAGGATATTAAGTATAGAAGAGAGTGAAGATTCCCATCTTAAAGGGCCAATAAATATCTTCAATAAAATTATAGAAGAAAACTTCCCTAACCTAAAGAACGTGATCCCCATAAACATAAAAGAAGCCTAAAGAACTCCAAATAGACTAGACTAGAAAAGAAATACCTCCCATCACATAATAATCAAAACACCAAATTCACAAAACAAAGAATATTAAATGCAGTAAGAGAAAAAGGCCAAATAACATATAAAGACAGACCTATCAGAATTACAGCAGACCTCTCACCAGATACTATAGAAGTGACAAGATCCTGGACAGATGTCATACACACCCTAAAAGAACACAAAGGCCAGCCCAGGCTACTATACTTAGCAAAACTCTCAATTACCATAGATGGAGAAAACAAGATATTCTATGAAAAACCAAATTTACACAATATCTTTCCACAAACACAGCACTACAAAGGGTAATAGTGGGAAAGCTCCAATACAAGAAAGGAAATTATATCCTAGAAAGAGCAAGAAAGTAATCCTCTTCCAACAAATCCAAAAGAAGATAGCCACACAAACAATGCCACTGCTAATAACAAAAATAACAGGAAGCAACAATCTCCTCTCCTTAATATCTCTTAACATCAATGGACTTAATTTCTCAATAAAAAGACATAGGCTAATGGACTGGATGTGTAAACGGGACCCAGCATTTTGCTGTATACAGGAAACCCACCTCAGTGAAAAAGACTGACACTACCTTAGAGTAAAAAGCTGGAAAACAATTTTTCAAGCAAATGGTCCTAAGAAACAATCTGGAGTAGCCATTCTAAAACCTCCAGCCTAAGAATACAATGGGAGGGACTCATGACTCCACCTGTATAGGTAGTTGAAGGTGGCTTTGTCAGGCATCAGTGGAAGTGGAGGGCCTTGGTGCCTGAAAGTTTCGATTCCTACTGTTGGGGAATTCAAAAGCAGGGAGGTGGGAATGGGAGGATGGTGGGAGCACACCCTCATAGAAATAGGAGGAGGGAGGATGGGATAAGGGGTTTTGGTGGAGAATGGGAGAGGAGATAACATTGAAAGTAAAATATCCAATTTAAAACAAAAAAACAGATAATGGGTCTGGCAATTGTAGTTGAGCAGTCTTGAGCAGTCGAGACTTTTCGTCAACAATTTATTATGATTTCCTATAATTCTCAAGGACAAGGTATTGTAGAAGAGGCCCATAGAACTTTAAAAATATTGGTGAGACATACTGTTGCTGAGGCAAAGAATGATGCCGACTTGTGAGCTTGCTGAGTGCCCTGATAAGAGTGACTGGGGAGTATTGTACATATGTTCCTGACCCACTTTTGCATTACTATATCCCAGATGGGACAAGCTGCCTTGCCTCAAGTTTTTAGACCTTGTGAGATAGTGAATCGAAAAGAGAAATTATGTCTCTTGTATTCTCCTTAAAGGTGACCAGCTATTAGGGCTTCATGTACTGGTCTAGAAATCAATCCAATATGGGAAATAACAGTCTACTTATAGAAGACTGAATCTGGACTTTGTCAGAGACATATTTGGAAGCTAGCTGTAGCTCACTATGCTGTTAGGATAGCAAGAGATAATGTTGGGACAGAGTCTGGATTTCAAACAAGTTATTGCAAGTTTTAAGGCTCTTTTAATTGTCAAGCTAAAATTGGTTTTGTCTCTTCTACAGTATTTATTGTAAGTTGCATTGACTGTATAGTTTCTAATTATGTTAGTGTGTTGAAACCTGGCATGTCTGTTACAGGGGTCTATCAACCAGCTTTCATCTCACTGCCCTGAGTATTAGAAAACCTTGATTCTCTGAAAAAAGCTTGAAAGTGCTGGGAGAAATGAGTTAGGTTTTAAGAAGAAGCAAGAGGGTAGCAGGCTTGATTACTGCTGGTATAACAGCTTTAATTCTGTTAATTTCTACCACCACTGCTTCTGCAATAGCACTGACACAAAGAGTTAAGAAAACTCTTTTTGTTAACCATCTAGCAAAAAACCAAAAAACAAAAAACAAAAAAAGTTACTAATTTGTCGATTATACAAAAGGATTTATATAGGCTCTGGAACAATAAATGATGCTCTACAACCCATTCAAATTATCTGAAGGAGGTACAGGGTTCAAGAGTTAGGAGTCATCCCAAGTGTCACGACAAATATCATTGGAGTAGTGTTACTTTTGAAAGTCACAATGATTGTCATTATAATTAGAAAAACATTTAAAGACAACTGTAGGATATTTGACATAATCCTAACACCTCTCTGGGTGTGTTAACTTTGTATAGTGAGATTATAAAATTAAAGAATGCTTATCTGTTGAACTTTGATGCTGCAGATAATGCCGATATAATTATTCATGGCCTGAGCTCAGTATTTCCATTTTGGTCAAACCTCAGAAATGACATATATAGCTTAATCAGGCTAGCCTTCTTGTCCTTGGAATACTTTTATTCTTGCCCATCATGTTAAAACTTATCTTTAACAACATTAACATGTAGGCAGCCAAAGTCCCTGGCTTAAATCTGATAATGGACCCCCAGACAGAGTTATTAAATTAACAGGCTGGCAAGCCAAGGACATATAAGATTCTGCACAGAGCCTTACCAACCTAAGACAGAACTGCATTGCCTTTGAAAATGTTATTCCATGATGGGTAAGGAAGTCATTCTTATCAGAATGACCTAAGACAGGCTCAGTCTTGTTAACTAAATAAAAATGGGGAGATGTAGACAGCCTTTGGAACTGCTTGGTAAGAAGCTGACATGGGAAAGGGACAAGGAAATGGGCTGCTTGGTAGGAATATGGCATTGGCCAAGGACAAGGAAGTAGGATTGAAGCAGGAATCTGACATTAGACTGGAACAAAGAAGTAATTTCAGGTAGGAATCTAAAGCGTAGGCTACAACAAAAAAATAATCTCAGGCAGGAATCTAAATATTAGGCTAGAACAAAGAAATAATTTCAGACAAGAATCTAAATTTTGGGCTAGAATAAGGAAATAGGCTTCAGACATGAAAATGACCTTGGGCTAGGATAGGGAAGTAGGCCCAGATACTTTGGTTATCCTGATAAGCTTTTAGAAACAGTGATCACAGGAGTGTTCATGTAACTGGATTTAATGCCTTGCTTTTTCTTTGGCTATTTGTGTTTATTGTATTGTTTGTTCCTCGACTATTTGCATCTATTGTATTGCCAGACCCTCAACCTTGAACTGACCTTAATACATGCATGTAATCAAAATGGTATGAAAGCACTAAGGAAGAGGGGGTATAGGATAGGAGGTTCTAGGGAAGGGAAATGGGGAAAGGGGATGACATCTGTATTGTAAATAAATAAAATGTCCAAATAAAAAAAAGATCTGGAAGTTTTAAATATGGACATTATGATTCTTAAAGTATGTATTTTGTCTTAAAGGCAAGGATACATGAATTGAGAGACAGTTTCAAACCTAGATCTCACTTTAAAGTACACACACACACACACACACACACACATACATACACACACACACACACACACACACATATATATATGAGGCAGTCTATGCCAAAGTCTTTTGCAGAATGAAAAGGCTAGACAAACAAGAAATTCAGACATGTAGAGTAGAGCATTAAGGTGACCTGAGGTCAGATCACCTTAGAATCCACATAACAGCTAGTATGACATTATGTGTTCATGACTCCATTAATGCAGTTGGGAAGCAGAAGAAACCTCATGACTCTCATCAGGAAATAGAGCCAAAATGCTCATTCATTGAGAGAACTTGTAATAATAACCTTGTAGATCTTAGTAATAGTAAACTAATAATTAACAAAAGCATCATCAATAATAATAATGAGAAGATGTAAATAAGGAGAAGCAGGAGGAGGAGGAGGAGAAAGACAAGGAGAAGAAGGGAAATGGAAAAGGAAGAAGAAAGGAAGAATTGAGGAATTTTATCTAAACACCAAGTTCAGCTTTCAGAGGTGCCTGGATGTATTGTTGTACTAGCATTCGCATGTACACATACATGTAACATGCACATCATGACAAATAGAAATTAAACAAAATGAAAAGACAAACAAAGCTAAAGTGATTAGATCATAGACAGGAAAAAGTGATTCAGCAATCAAAAAAAAAATGCTTCTTTGACAAAAAAGTTTTGAGAAATTCTCTATGATGAACAGGAGCAAGAATTGAAGATGGACCAGATGGCCATGGAGTTGCTATAACAGAAAGGCTATGTCCCTAGAACTTATGCAAAATGATTTCCCATATTCCCTGGGATTTACCATTACAGTGCTGAATAGAATCTTGAAAGAAATTGGGGCAACTGGTTGGACTCCTGCTCCAATCAACAAGTTTTCTCAAGCTGAATATGTTCCAAATAGGTACCAGCACCAATAAAGTTGCAGTGTCTAATTTACCAAATAGTAAGAGGGTTGCTTTTTGACTAGTAAGATTCAACCCCAGAAAATTATTAAGAGTTCTTCTCTACAGCTAGGTATTCTCTGTCTGCAATATTCTAGGTTGTATGCTCAGAGACAGAAAGTTCAGATTGGTTGGAATTGAAAAATCAGATCTATTGTAGGCCAACTATTCAGTTCTATGTGTTGCATTCCTGAAAAACCATGTGACTATAGAGGGCCTAAGAAACCAAAACAAAATTGACTTTGATATCCACTAATCTTGATCACTGATTATTCTTATTCTATTATTATTATCATCAATGTTCTAATTGAGTGGTAATCTTATTTTTCTTATACCTGCACACTCTTACATATAATATAAGTACTCTCAGTGACCTAATTCATTTCTCAAGTCACTCCAAACTGAAAATTTAAACAAATACCCTGAGATGTTATGCTACAAACAGTTCCATTACTCACCATATATTACCCATTCCTTTCTTAAGGAAACACTTTTTTGTAATCACTTCATCATGATGTATACTTTTGAAATTCTATTGGTTAGCTGAATCTCATTTTCATTCTTAGGGCCTACACAGGGATGATCACTTTGTATCTTTGATAATGCCCATTTCGTTTTCTGAATAGCCTAGTGCTATTCAGAACAAGATTGTCAAATGCTAGAATTTACCCATGGCTGACCTACCTTAGAGAGTAATATCACAAAGGTTTTTATTTGTGGTTGTTTTTGTGTTGCTGATATCTTATGTTTATAGTTCTTCTAAGAAATGAGACAGTAATTTTAAAAAGAAATTTATTAAAAGTGCATTTATCCTTCAAAAAGTACCATAATTTAATTTTTACAGTACTTCTTAAAATATTTTAATTCTATTTTAATGCGAAAATTGTTCTGTTTTCACATTTATATAAGTAAGAAACTCAAAGACCATTACTATGGCTGTTTGTTTTTTCAATCAATATTACTTTTATCAGTATGTGCTTATATTTTCTGTGACATTTTGTTTGTTTCTGATTCCCGGGATTTCAATATGTGATTACTTTTTCATAAAATTATTCACTATTTTCAACTGATGATGTCAGTTTCCCTATTTTCTTCACTCTGGAAATAACTCAATGTGCCATTATATAATTTCTACTTTCCATAATCATTATACATTTGTGTCTATTGAGTTTCAGTGCATGAGTCTAGATGGCAAGTGACCAGATAAAGGCATCAGAACCCTTGGAGAAGGAAATTACATGAAGTTGTGAAAACATTGAAAAAATGATATCTAATATACTCTTTACAATGTGACTTCACCATTTTCTACTTCTTACTGAGATATTTAAGCTTTGGTGATTTAGTTTTCTACTTTGCTATATGTTTGTTTTTCTTTCAAACCTCTTTATTTACCTCAAATTTGCCACCTATGTTGTGAAACAGTCACTGACCATCCGATCTTGTTTATTGGAATTCTCCATTCTAGAAACTGAATAAAGTGATTTAAAAATATATACTTAAGAAGAAATAAAATCTACCAAACACATTTTGACAAGCCAATATGCCTGAGATGGCTACCTCCCTTCACTGGCCTTCTCACATTATTTCTAATTTTTATCGTAATTGGGCCCTATAAGTGTTTCTAACTTTATCACCCATCAAATAAACAATTTTAGAATGATTGCCACTCAACAATATTAATAAAGACAGTTTCTAAAATATTTGACAGGGACACATGTCAAGCAGAGAATGAGGAACCTTCCTGACTCCATTTTGAAGGCAGAAGCCACTGTGCTATATTGTTAAACAAAGAAATTTCCAGTTACTGTAAGAGCTGAGTTGGTGTTTTTAGTTCTGTTTCCTGGAACTTGACTTGCTCCAACCCTGACTTTTTTATCAGAACACGCTGACCCTTCCTATCCAATAATTCCAATTATTCTCTGTAATCATAAGTTGACCACATGGTGTTCAGAACATCTTATTGCTTCATTCTTTCTCTTCTGTAAATGTCTTTGTGACAACTACATGTGGTTTTACTCCTTAAAAGAGGCCCAAGAAGTGAACTTGGGACTGCTCTCTTTAATCAGACTTAGGAGGCAGTCTCTGGTTAGCTCTTTTGATGTACCCTAACAAAAATCAAGTTTCCTTAAAAAAAAAAAGTATACTCATATTTATCTCTTTCTTTCACTTTTGCATTTTAAACCACAAAAGTTTCATCTTTATCTCAACCTCTTAAGGGATTTGTTCAATAAATATGATCACAAGATATATTAAACACCCCTTCTTCCCCTGCCTGGTCCTCTGGGCTGGAGCAGACACAGAGTCGGTCTGCTCCTGTCCTGTGGAGAAACTGAATCCTGAGTCATCCAGGAGCCACTGCACTCAGAGCAGCTGGTAAGAACTCCATCTCACTCCCTAAACCCCAGAGATAGATCGGGGAGCCAGGGACATCCAGAGCACAGCAGCTACCCAAACCCCGCCCCTCCGGAATTCCACTTCCCTTCTGCCCCTGCCTGGTCCGCTGGGCTGGAGCAGACACAGAGTCGGTCTGCTCCCGTCCTGTTGAGAAACTGAATCCTGAGTCATCCAGGAGCCACTGCACTCAGAGCAGCTGGTAAGATCTCCATCTCACTCCCTAAACCCCAGAGATAGATCGGGGAGCCAGGGACATCCAGGGCACAGCAGCTACCCAAACCCCGCCCCTCCGGAATTCCACTT
>NW_021604608.1:10185126-10253554 GCF_004785775.1 Grammomys surdaster | reverse complement strand
CCAGGGCACAGCAGCTACCCAAACCCCGCCCCTCCGGAATTCCACTTCCCTTCTGCCCCTGCCTGGTCCTCTGGGCTGGAGCAGACACAGAGTTGGTCTGCTCCTGTCCTGTGGAGAAACTGAATCCTGAGTCATCCAGGAGCCACTACACTCAGAGCAGCTGACACAGAGTCGGTCTGCTCCTGTCCAGTTGAGAAACTGAATCCTGAGTCATCCAGGAGCCACTGCACTCAGAGCAGCTGGAGCCACTGCACTCAGAGCAGCTGAAACTGAATCCTGAGTCATCAAGGACCCACTGCACTCAGAGCAGAAGGATTTCCAGATCCAAGAGGTGGCCTGAGTCCCAGGAGTTATTCCACCCAGGAGATTAGGAGCATAAGACCACAGAGACCTCTGGACTCTGAGGAGCTCTGCAATAAGCAAGATAACTGGAAATACAGACTCCAGTTTTACACAGTGAGGGCAGGTACCACTAGAGTTAACCAGATGGCGAAAGGCAAGCGCAAGAACATAAGCAACGGAAACCAAAGTTTCTTGGCATCATCAGTGCCCAATTCTCCCAATATAGCAAGCCCTGAACACCCCATCACACCTGAAAAGCAGGATTCAGAATTAAAATCACTTCTCATGATGATGATAGAGGATTATAAGAAGGAATTAAGTAACTCCCTTAAAGAAATACAGGAGAGTACAAGTAAACAGATAGAAGCCCTTAAAGAGGAATCACAGAAATCCCTTAAAGAAATGGAAGAAAACACAAAGAAGGAATTAAACAAAAACATTCAGGATCTGAAACTAGAAATAGAAACAATAAAGAAAGTTCAAAGGGAGACAACCATGGAGATAGAAAACCTAAGAAAGAGATCAGGAGTCACAGACGCAAGCATCACCAACCGAATACAAGAGATAGAAGAGAGAATCTCAAATGCAGAAGATACGGTGGAAAATATTGACACAGTTGTCAAAGAAAATGCAAAATGCAAAAAACTCCTAACTCAAAACATCCAGGAAATCCAGGACACAATGAGAAGACCAAACCTAAGGATAATAGGTATAGATGAGAATGAAGATTCCCAACTTAAAGGGCCAGTAAATATCTTCAACAAAATTATTGAGGAAAACTTCCCTAACCTAAAGAACAAGATGCCCATAAACATACAAGAAGCCTACAGAACACCAAATAGACTAGACCAGAAAAGAAATACCTCCCGTCACATAATAATCAAAACATCAGATGCACAAAACAAAGAAAAAATACTAAAAGCAGTAAGGGAAAAAGGTCAAGTAACATATAAAGGCAGACCTATAAGAATTATACCAGACTTCTCACCAGAGACTATAAAAGCCAGAAGAGCCTGGACTGACATCATACAGACACTAAGAGAACACAATTGCCAGCCCAGATTACTATACCCAGCAAAACTCTCAATCACTATAGATGGTGAAACCAAGATATTCCATGACAAAACCAAATTTGCACAATATCTTCCCACAAACCCAGCACTTCAAAGGATAATTGATGGAAAATGCCAACACAAGGAGGGAAACTACAACCTAGGAAAAGCAAGTAAGTAATCTTCCAACAACCCCCAAAAAAGATACAAACATAACTTTACCTCTAATAAAAAAAAAATAACAGGAAGCAACAATCATTTTTCCTTAATATCTCTTAACACCAATGGTCTCAATTCCCCAATAAAAAGACGCAGACTATCAGACTGGATACACAAACAAGACCCAGAATTTTGCTGCATACAAGAAACGCACCTCAGTGACAAAGACAGACACTTCCTCAGAATAAAAGGGTGGAAAACAATTTTTCAAGCCAATGGTCCCAAGAAACAAGCTGGAGTAGCCATTCTAATATCAAATAAAATCGACTTTCATCCAAAATTAATCAAAAAAGATAAGGAAGGACACTTCATACTCATCAAAGGAAAAATCTACCAAGGTGAACTCTCAATTCTGAACATCTATGCTCCAAATGCAAGGGCACCTACATACATAAAAGAAACTTTACTAAAGCTCAAAACACACATTACACCTCACACAATAATAGTGGGGGATTTCAACACCCCACTGTCAGCAATGGACAGATCATGGAAACAGAAACTAAACAGAGACACTTTGAAATTAACAGAAGTTATGAACCAAATGGACTTAACAGACATCTATAGAACATTTCATCCTAAAACAAAAGAATATACCTTTTTCTCAGCACCTCATGGTACCTTCTCCAAAATAGACCATATAATTGGTCACAAAACAAGCCTCTACAGATACAAAAAGATTGAAATAATCCCTTGCATCTTATCAGATCACCACGGACTAAGACTGGTCTTTAATAATGACAAAAACAATGGAAAACCCACGTACACATGGAAACTGAACAACTCTCTACTCAATGATGACTTGGTCAAGGAAGAAATAAAGAAAGAAATAAAAGACTTTTTAGAATTCAATGAAAATGAGGACACATCATACCAAAACTTGTGGGACTCCATGAAGGCAGTGCTAAGAGGAAAGCTCATAGCTCTAAGTGCCTACAAAAAGAAACTGGAAAGAGCACACACTAACAAGTTGACTGCACAACTAAAAGCTCTAGAACAAAAAGAAGCAAATACACCCAGAAGGAGTAGAAGGCAGGAAATAATCAAACTAAGGGCTGAAATCAACCAAATAGAAACAGAAAGAACAATACAAAATATCAATAAAACCAGGAGTTGGTTCTTTGAGAAAATCAACAAGATAGATAAACCCTTAGCCAGATTAACCAGAGGGCACAGAGACAGTATCCAAATTAATAAAATCAGAACTGAAAAGGGAGACATAACAACAGAAACTGAAGAAATTCAAAAAATCATCAGATCCTACTACAAAGGCCTATACTCAACAAAACTGGAAAACCTGGATGAAATGGACAATTTCCTAGACAGATACCAGGTACCGAAGTTAAACCAGGAGCAGATAAACCATCTAAATAGTCCCATAACCCCCCAGGAAATAGCAGCAGTCATCAAAAGCCTCCCCACTAAAAAAAGCCCAGGACCAGATGGTTTTAGTGCTGAATTCTATCAGACCTTCAAGGAAGACCTAATACCAATTCTCTTCAAACTATTCCACAAAATAGAGACAGAAGGAACACTACCCAATTCGTTCTATGAAGCTACAATTACACTCATACCCAAACCCCACAAGGACCCGACAAAGAAAGAGAACTTCAGACCAATCTCCCTTATGAACATCGATGCAAAAATACTCAATAAAATTCTAGCAAACCGAATCCAAGACCACATCAAAACAATCATCCATCATGATCAAGTAGGTTTTATCCCAGGAATGCAGGGATGGTCCAATATTCGGAAATCCATCAATGTAATCCACTATATAAACAAACTTAAAGAAAAAAACCATATGATTATCTCACTAGATGCTGAGAAAGCATTTGACAAAATTCAACATCCCTTCATGATAAAAGTCTTGGAAAGATCAGGAATTCAAGGCCCCTACCTAAACATAGTAAAAGCAATTTACAGCAAACCAGTAGCCAACATCAAGCTAAATGGAGAGAAACTTGAAGCAATCCCACTAAGATCAGGGACTAGACAAGGTTGCCCACTCTCTCCCTACCTATTCAATATAGTACTGGAAGTCTTAGCCAGAGCAATTAGACAGCAAAAAGAAGTCAAAGGGATACAAATAGGAAAGGAAGAAGTCAAAATATCGCTATTTGCAGATGATATGATAGTATACTTAAGTGACCCCCAAACTTCCACCAGAGAACTCCTAAACCTGATAAACAACTTCAGCAAAGTGGCTGGTTATAAAATCAACTCAAACAAATCAGTAGCCTTCCTCTACATGAAAGATAAACAGACTGAAAAAGAAATTAGGGAAATGACACCCTTCACAATAGTTGCAAATAATATAAAATACCTTGGTGTGAATCTAACCAAGCAAGTGAAAGACCTGTATGACAAGAACTTCAAGTCTCTGAAGAAAGAAATTGAAGAAGATCTCAGAAGATGGAAAGATCTCCCATGCTCATGGATTGGCAGGATTAATATAATAAAAATGGCCATCTTGCCAAAAGCAATCTACAGATTCAATGCAATCCCCATTAAAATCCCAACTCAATTCTTCACAGAGTTAGAAAAGGAAATTCTCAAATTCATATGGAATAACAAAAAACCCAGGATAGCGAAAACTATTCTCAACAATAAAAGAACTTCTGGAGGAATTACCATCCCTGACCTCAAGCTGTACTACAGAGCAATAGTGATAAAAACTACCTGGTATTGGTACAGAGACAGGCAGGAAGATCAATGGAATAGAATTGAAGACCCAGAAATGAACCCACACTCCTATGGTCACTTGATCTTTGACAAAGGAGCTAAAACTGTCCAGTGGAAAAAGGACAGCATTTTCAACAAATGGTGCTGGTTCAACTGGAAGACAACATGTAGAAGAATGAAAATTGATCCATTCTTATCCCCTTGTACAAAGCTCAAATCTAAGTGGATAAAGGACCTCCACATAAAACCAGATACACTGAAACTAATAGAAGAGAAGGTGGGGAATAGCCTCGAATACTTGGGCACAGGGGAAAAGTTCCTGAACAGAACTCCAATGGCATATGCTCTAAGATCGAGAATTGACAAATGGGACTTCATAAAATTGCAAAGTTTCTGTAAGGCAAAGAACACTGTCAATAGGACAAAACGACAACCAACAAATTGGGAAAAGATCTTTACCAATCCTTCATCTGATAGAGGGATAATATCCAATATATACAAAGAACTCAAGAAATTAGACTCAAGACAACCAAATAACCCTATTAAAAAATGGGGTATAGAGCTTAACAAAGAATTTTCAACGGAAGAAACTCGAATGGCCGAGAAGCATCTAAAGAAATGTTCAGCATCCTTAGTCGTCAGGGAAATGCAAATCAAAACAACCCTGAGATTCCATCTCACACCAGTCAGAATGGCTAAGATTAAAAACTCAGGTGATAGTAGATGCTGGCGAGGGTGTGGAGAAAGAGGAACACTCCTCCATTGTTGGTGGGACTGCAAGATGGTGCAACCACTTTGGAAATCAGTCTGGCGGTTCCTCAGAAAATTGGACATAGCATTACCCGAGGATCCAGCTATACCACTCCTAGGCATATACCCACAAGATGCTCGAACATATAACAAGGACATATGCTCAACTATGTTCATAGCAGCCTTATTTATAATAGCCAGGAGCTGGAAAGAACCCAGATGTCCTTCAACTGAGGAATGGATTCAAAAAATGTGGTATATTTACACAATGGAGTATTACTCAGCTATTAAAAACAATGAATTCGAGAGGTTCCTTGGTAAATGGATGGAACTAGAAATTATCATCCTGAGTGAGGTAAGCCAATCACAAAAGAAGACACATGGTATTCACTCACTGATTATTGGATATTAGCCTAGAACCTTGAAATGCCCAAGATGCAACTCACAGGCCACATGAAGCCCATAAAGAAGGAAGACCAAGTGAGGGTGATTCGGTCCTTCTTAGAAGGAGCAACAAAATACTCAAGGGAGCAAATATGGAGACAAAGTGAGGGACAGAAACTGAAGGAGGGGCCGTCTCAAGACCACCCCACCTGAGTATCTATCCCATGTGCAATCACCAAAGGTAGATGCTGATGTGGAAGACAGGAAGTGCATGCTGATAAGAGCCTGATATGGATGTCTCCTCAGAGGCCTTCAAGAGTCAGACATATTCAGAGGCAGATGCTCACAACTAGCCATTGAACTGATCATGGGGTTCTCAATAGAGGAGTTAGAGTGAAGACTGAAGGAGCTGAAAGGGTTTGTGGCACCATGAGGAGAGCAACAATACCAACCAACCACAGCTCCCAGGGTCTAAACCACCAGCCTGGGAGCACTTAGGGGGGGATCCAGGGCTTCAGCTGAATATGTAAAAGTGGAGGGCCCTGCTGGGCATAGGTGGAAGAAGAGAACCTTGACCTCATGAAGGCTGGATGCCCCAGGGGGTGGGAATTTTGAGGGTGGGGAGGTGGGAGTGGGGGGGATGTAGATAGAGGTTACATCTACAGAGAAGAAGGAGGAGGGGCGAGGGGATTGGGGGTTCCGAGGGGTTGGTGGGGGATGGGGTAAAAAAAAAGATATATTAAACACACATAAACTTAAAACATTGAAATGAATTTATTTAAAAAAATAGAATGACATATTAAAATAAAAAGTGATATTATTAAAGAGTTTCAAACTGATCACCAAGTGCTTCATTCAAAAGCACATAAGAGATGTCCAACCATACTATATTTGATATTCTTTCATCTTTTCACTAATTAAAATATATATTCTGTCTGCCTGTGACTATTTTAATATATTCTAATATTTGTACAAAAGGAACAAATTAGACTATGTAGTCTAGAATTCTGATATTTGATGTCCTAATATATTTTCATGAATATTTGGAATAATGTGATAGCTGTAGGAAGTGCAATTGCCTTTGTAAATAGATGACAAAATACAATAACATGTATTGTATCAGTCAATACAACTACACTATGAAAGCCACTTATATTTATAATATACTTTTAAAAGACTTTTCTCTCATATACTACATCCAAACAACAGTTTCCCTCCTTCCCTCCACCCCTTCTCACCCAACCTCTTCCCCTCAGAGAAGATCACATCTTCCAGGGACATCAACCAAACAAGACATAACAAGCTACAAAAGTTATAATAAGACAAAGAATGCTGGACAAGAAAACCCAGTACAAGAAAAGGGGTCTCACAAGTAAGAAAATAAGTCAGGAATAGTCCTGACTCCCATGTTAGGATTTCCACAGAACACCAAGCTACTCAGCCATAACATGTACAAAAGACCTAGGTCAGATCTCTACAGGCTTCCTGGTAGCTGCAAGATCCCATTGAGTCCCAGTTAGTTCATTCTGTGGCACTTAGTATCCTGGTGTGTTCCTGACCCCTCTGGTTCCTTTAATCATTTCTGTCCCTCCTCTGCAGGACTCCCTGAGCTCCACCTAATATTTGGCTGTGGGAGTCTGCATCTGTTCCTATCCATTGTTAGAAGACATCCCTCTGATCTCTTTGATGATGATTCTGCTAGGCTCCAGGCCAGCATACTCTGCAAGCAGAACAGTCTGTAGTCAAAGCTTTTGTGGCTGGGTTGGTTTCTCAGTCCTTCCACTTGTGGTCTTCCCTGGAGAGATAGCCAGTTCAGGCTCCATGCCCCTCTTTACTAGGCGTCTGCTAGAGTTACTCTCATAGATTCCAGAGAGTTTCCATTTCACTAGGTCTCCACATTGCCTTCCACAAAATATGCCCCTGATCCCAGTAGTCTTGTCCAGTATTCCCCCTCCACACATATCTTATCCCTCCTATAAGACATGTTTTTAAAGGTTGCCTCTGCTGAAAATATTGACTTTTAGGTCTGGAACATACAAAACCCTTGAGGTACTCACCAGCAGTAGTATTTGGAGGTTAATAAGAAATGTCTACTTTTAGGAAAAAAAAATTGACAGAACTAAACAGACGAAGAGGTTTGACAAATACGGAAAAGTCAGTGTTCGCAGAAGAAAATAGAAAATTGAAACAAAACATAAAATTCAATTATGGAGATTGTTTTCTAAATGGCAGCTTTTTTCTGTTGTTGCACTTTCATAGGTCAGGAAAAAATGCAAACAGAAAATATTATTGCTGAGTGAGAGTTCCAAGATCAGAAAGTTTAGGAAAACCATTTCAGACTGTAAGTAGTCAAACTTACTACTCCTGCCTGCTTCACTATCTTTTACTCCAGTTCCTAGGAAATCTTAAGCCCTTTTCCGGCCTCTGCAGAAAACAGACATGTATATAATGCATAGAGTTACATGCAGGTAGAACTATTCTTCTTATATCTCTGTATCTATTTAAATATAACACCAAACATTATCATTGAAATTCACCATTTAATGTCATAAACATCTTACATGATAATTTACTTTATGCTGTGTAATATTTCAGAGTTGTTTATTCTTTGCTGGCTTATTGTTGAAGTGTGATGGAATTAATCTTCCTCAAATAAATATTAAATATAAAAGGATATTTATATTAAGCACATTATAAGTACATATTTTTTTTGATTTTTGGACACTACAATATAACTACATCATTTTCTCCTTCCCTTTTTTTCCTTTCAAACTCTCCCATATACTCCTCCTGGCTCTCTTCCATATCCATGGGCTATATATTTAATTAATTTTTGTTATGTGTATATGTGTGTGCATATATGTATATACATATATATGCACCTATATAGTCTCTATATATTTATGCCTATATATATTCATAATATATAAATATAATCCACTCAGTCAGTATAGTTTTGCAGATATATATAGTTTTTCTAATCAATTGACTTTCAATAATCATTTGCTATCTGACTGCGCCAGCACTGCCCACAGTACCAAGCTCAGGCGTAGGTCTGGGGAATTAAAGAAATACTCAGACTCAGGTCATCCATTATGAGAGAATGCCAAAGCTTTTACTGAGCAGGTTCAATATATATACATCAAGGTAGGGAAGGAAAAATACAAACTCAGAAAAAAACAGGAACTCAACTGGGGGCAATAGGATGTCAAGTATAAACTCCCTACCTGGGGCACCATGTATTAGTCAGGATGTGAAAAAGCAGGAAATCAAATGGGGGGGCAGTAGGATGTCAATTGTAAATTCCCTTCCTGGAGCACCATGCCTTAGTCAGGATGTTTTGACCCTAGAGGAACCACAGAATGTTACTTAGTAGACAGCAGCATATAGAAAGGCTCAGCAAGGGCATAGCAGCCCTTCGGGATCCTACAGTTATCCTCTTCCTTAGGTAAAATAATTTCTCCTCTATTCAATATTTCTTAGCTTGATGAGGTGTTGAGCCCTCATGGTGTTTCCCATTCCTTCTATTCACTTTAGCATGTCTATTGTCATTTTTTTAATAGAGAGATTGTTTATCACCTAGTTACAATCCTATCTTTGTCTCATGCAGCTTTTAATATTTTTAAACACTACTCAAAAGAAATAAGAAATAAGTTTGCTGTTCTGCATAGTAACTAAACACATGCAAATTAATTGTTTTTTTAAATAACATACTGTTGAGGGGACATTTTTAGGTATTTTTTGAGAAATATCAAACTACAAAATAGATTTCTGTCCTGTTATGCATATGATTTGGATGACAATAAAGAGTGATTCACTGATGAAAAATGTTTGTGGCAGAATCCAATTGTCTCATTCTTTGTATTCCTAGAGAAATATTTCAGCATCATTTCCAAGGGAAAAGCTTTGAAACTAGATTTAAATGATTTGCATGAGAATAACAATACTAAAGTTCAATACTGTAGTGTAATACAGTCAATATTTTGTATTATAAATTTATATTTATAAGTGCAAATACCTACACACTTAAATTCTTTCTATTTATTTGAACCCTTAGAAGAATATAAAGACAAGCACTACCTCAGACTAATGTCCAGATATATTTTATTTGAAAAAAATGAAACTAAAAGTATACAGATTGCTGGGATCTTCATTTGTTTTGTTTTGCTTTGTTCTACCATCTATTACTTTCTTGGTTTCTTAGTCTACAATTTTTGTTAATAAAATAGTTGATAAAAAATAAATCAGAATGAAGCTCATGTGTTTTTATTCCCAGTTGACTCACTGTTTGGCTCTCTTTGTTGTTTATAAGAAGACTGAAAAATACTGCCCAAATGTATTAATGAGAAAGATGTGCATTTCTCATTAGTCAAGAAGCAGAGTGTGAGAGAAGGCTATAGAGAAATTTTAATTCAGCAACATAGCAACTCTGAAAGAGATTACATCCAAAGATATGATCCAGACAGAATACAGACATGCCCTAGGTTAGAGTATGATCTCACTGGAATACAGACATGCCCTTAGTACTTACCTTAATCTCTGACAATGAAAGTAAAATTAGCTTGTAGAAGGAAGCATCTATGCTTGAAAGTAATATGTAATGAAGGGTAGGCAATGTCACAAATCAAATAAAGATTTGACAGAATGAGTAAGAGATAAGATAAAGCCAACTCACATGAAGACAGCATAAGAAGAGAGGCCACTTAAGAAAAGTGAGAGAACAAGCAGGGTGGTGGTGTTGTGTGTGAATGGTGTTGTGTGTACACAGCAGCTTTATGAGGACAGTTTGACAGAGGCAGGATACACAGAGAACAAGCTAGACACAGGGGAAGATAGAACAAGCCTGAGAATGAGAATGCACCAGAAGATTAGAACATATTGCCAAACATAATGTGAAGCCAGGAGGTACAATTCAGTAAGAAGTTGAGAGAGGCCAAATTGAATCAGTCATCTTGGAATATTAGATTGTACAGAGGCTAGAAGCTTCCAGACCTGGGCCTAAGAATATTTAAAATGGAAGGAAAGACTCTGTGTTCACACAGCTTGGGTATGGCCTTCATTTCATCATTTTATCTGAGGAAATAAAAGCAACATTTACAGAGCATGCTAATAAATTACTTCCTTCAGCTCTGTATACCTACTAATAGCTCTTTCACCAATGAACACAGCTAATGGATCCACACCCTATGTTGTCTCCTCTTGGATCTTCATCTCAAAGTAATAGCAGTAACAGCTATGGGTGTATCCTTCCACATATGAGCCTTTGGAGAATTTCCAGAAACAAATCATAACATTTAATATTTTCCCAAAAGGATTGATGTGGCAATCATCATCTTAAAAGTGATATATGCATGTATAGCCAGATTGAAATGTAAGAAAGATACAAATACTAATTCACTGAACCATTTTGTAAGATAGAACAATCACTTCCGTGTTGTGAGCAACTTGTACATTTATATTCATAGAAATACATACAACAAAATATTGCAAATTGAATTAGAAGCAAGTTAAGCCTTTATGTGCCCATTCGAATTGCAAAGCACAAAAACATTATATGTAATTTGCAGGAAATAGGGAGAATAAAAATGAAATAAGAACATAAACCTGTGAATCTGAAACAAAATCTTTGGGTTGAGATTTTGCTTACAAACTATTATTGTGTAACATACTTTAGTGGAAAAACTTTCAAATGTATAATTAACTCAAAATTTAGCTCAAAAGGGTTTTTGGGTTTTTATTTTGTTCTGTTTTGGTTTTGTTATGTTTATAGTCAAATATTTTTTACCAGAGTCTATGGCTTTCTTTTATTCAGGATCTCAGGATCAACTGGAGAGTGTGAAAATACAATAATAAATCAGAACTATGGGATCACTACTTTAGTTATATTTATTGAGGAAATGCTATGTTATGTTTTCATTTTCAAAAGACTTAAGATTAGTACTACTTTCTGGATATAACACAGCTATGCAATCATAAACATAATGCAGCTATGGTTACCTTTGTAACTCCTACAGAAGATCAAGGTAGGCACAAACTCATCAGATGTGGGAGAAGTATTCTCCAGGCCCCACTCATTAATAATAAACTATCGGCATCTGAAAGGTAATGGGAGAGATAATTGTTCTTTTAAAAGAGTGTTCCCACTTGCTATATTTATGTGTTTCTGTGGATAGCCCTTTCCTACAATTCTAACTGGACATAGTGATCTATCAGAGAAGTGGGAATTGGAAGGGATCAAAGATCAGGTTTGGTAGATATACATGAAACAAGTACAGAAATAGAAGATAGATATTATCATATTTCATTGCATACATGTATGAAGTGTTAAAAATAACTTTTTAGAATCTCTTTGTAGTTCAGTTTTATGGATCAAGGCGTTATGTTTCAGTGGCCAACATGACTTTACTCCTAATCATGGGAATATAAATCTCTTTTCCTTTTCCTTTTATATCCATGCATATAGGGTGTGTGTGTGTGTGTGTGCGTGTGCATGCATGTATGTGTGTATGTGTGTGTGTGTTTCTGTGTATTTCTGTGTGTGTTTACTAAAGAATCTTAGAACAGCCAAATAATTAATATATGGAAAATGCATATATGTAAAGTAGTTCTCACTTTTGTCATGCTGTGTACCCTGGATAAAGATGACACACACCCAGTGCAGAAAATTCTTAATAATTTTAAAATCTATTCAGCCCACTCAGTAGAATTACCTATATTGAATATCTCCGATCAAAATATTTTTCAACTCTTAGTGTGACCCAAGATTCTTTCTACCAGTCACATTTACAAGGGCACTAAAAGCTAAAAGGGACCAAATATACAATTATTAATCACTTATCTTTCTTGACTTTCTTTTCCACTTTGAAATATTATAAATCATCTTTAAGTGCTGTCTTGAGAAAGTACTTCAATTATTTCTGAATTAAGTTTTCTGTCACTTCTATCCTAAACCTTTTACCTGATTTTTGTTATATATGTTGCTGAGTTCTGCAGGGCTAGTTCCTCTTTCATATGTAATCTATTTATGCTTTTTAGAAGAATGGTGACTTTTCTCTTAAAACTACTGGGCTCACAACTTCACATCTTTCAAATTCTAAGTTTCTTGACCCTCGGTTTGATTTCAAGAGGTAGCATGTAGCCAATTTTGTTTATCTTCCTGAAAACATGAAATAAATTATACAACAGTGTTCATGTTTTGGAAGGGAAATTCACAATTGTACAGAGTTTGATTGTTTCATAACATTAAAGGGTTTGTTTATTCATTTATTCACATCTCCAGCTCCCCTCACAGAGGCTCTCTCAGAACGCCCCTCCCTCTCTTGTCTGAGAAGGTGAACCCTACCCTTGCACATCAGATATTTGCAGGATTGGACATATTCTCTCCTACTGAGCCTAAACAAGGCAGCCCTGTTGGGGAACAGATTCCACAATCTAGCTACAGTTTTCAGAACAGCTCCCTCTCCAATTGTTGGGAAAGCCACATGGAGACTGAGCTACTTGCTACATGTCTGCTATATATGTGTCAGGTGACTCAGTGCAGCCCTTGTATGCTCTTCGGTTGGGGATTCTGTCTCTGAGGACTTCCAGAGGTCCAGGTTAGTTAACTCTTCCTAGAGGCTCTGCCCATACCCTAACCCTGGCAGCTGCAAATTTCCATTTATTCTCCTGGTACTCTGGCCCTCCTGTCTCTCCCCCACAATTGATCCTGGGTCTCAATCAGAGTGATATATTTTCAAATTCCATCCATTCCTCTGGAAAATTCATGATGTTCTTGTTTTTAATATCTGAATAACATTCCATTGTGTTAATGAACCACATTTTCTATATCCATTCTTTGATTGGTTTTTTTTTCTAGATTTTAGCTATTATAAATAAACCTTCTATGAACATAGTGGAGAGCATGTCCTTGTGGTATGATAGAACATCTTTTGGGTATATGCCCAAGAGAAGTTTAGATGGGTCTTCAGGTAGAACTCTTTACAATTTACTGAAAAGCCACAAGAATGATTTACAGAATGGTTGTGTAAGTTTGTACTCCCACCAGCAGTGGAGGAATGTTCCTCTTTCTCCACATTCGCACCAACATGTGCTGTCAGTTGAGTTTTGATCTTAGAAATTCTGATTGGTATAAGGTGGAATCTCAGGTTCATTTTGATTTGCAGTTCCCTGATGACTATGGATATTGAACATTTATTTCAGTGATTTTCGGCCATTCACGAATCCTCTGTTGAGAATTCTCTTTATCTCTGTGACTCATTTTTAAAAATGTGTTATTTGATTTGTTGGAGTCTAACTTCTTCAATTCTTTATAAACTTTGAATATTAGCCTTTGGCAGAGGTAGGGTTAGTAAGATTTTTCTAATCTGTTGTCGGCCATTTTGTACTATTGACAGTCTCCTTTGCCTTTTCAGTTTTATGAGGTGCCATTTATCAGTTGTTGATCTTAGAGCTTAAGTTATTAGTGTTCTGTTCAAGATATTGTCTCCTTTATCAATGTGTTCAAGATCATTTCCCATGTTCAATTAGTATACCTGGTTTTATTATATTTATTTATTTATTTATTTATTTATTTATTTATTTATTTTTATTTCATAGAAACATGACTTAAAATAAAATATTGGAAGCATTTTATATATTAAAGCATTTAGATCAGGCTGCTGTTAAAATATGAAAGTGAGAGTGACAGCCAGGCCTGTGAGACACACCTTTAATTCCAGCACTTAGGTGGCAGAAGCAGGTAGATTTCTAAGTTTGAGGCCAGCTTGATCTACAAAGGAAGTTCCAGAACAAACTAGGTCTACATAAAGAAACTCTGTCTTGAAAAACAAACAAAAAAACAATACTGCAAGTGAAATTCTCAGTAAAATTCTGTGGATTTTACTTATTGAATCTAGTATGTTTTCTTCACTTCAGATCTTTCATCTACATATTTATCCTCTATTAAATTATCATTGTATTTAAATTTCATTTCTAAATCAAAATAACTGATCTCAAAATGTACTTTCAAAATGGTTTGGCAAAATAGTAATAGGTTCTTTCCCATGAAATGTCTGATCTTGATTATGAAAGTGATATATTATTTATTCTTAAAATAATAATAGTACCTGTTAAGGCAGGTGGTTAGCTTGTATCTCCTTATATAATTCTGCTCCCCAAATATATAGTTACATCCCCAATGTCTCCATATGTGTCACTTTTGCATAGTTTTCTGGAAATGAAACCCAGAATCTTGTAATGACAAACAAGTACCCTTCTCTACCCCAATCTATATTTCTAACCCATGCTTTTCTGTCTCCACAACCAGCACACAGCAACTGAGGAACACTTTTTCTTATGGGATTCTGGTACATTTATAAATAAAATAGAAGTTCCAGGAAGTGTATTGTATTAACTGCAGGCACTGGTGAGTTCAACATCCAAATTGTTTGCTCAGCAATTGCTTTTTACTTCTTCATTCTCTTCTGTGAGTTATTTTGTCCCCTATGAAATTCAATCTAAAGCTTAACAAAATAAAGTAAAGTTTCAGGTTTGTGTGTTATGAAAAGTGGAATTGAGAAAAAAATTGCTTTAGGAGCGGTAAACAAAGCAAGAATTTCAAAATTGTCAGCAAAGGGTTAAGTGATTTATTTTACCATCTAATGGTTTAGAGATGTGGAACTAAACAGGCTTCAGAAATTCTAACTAAATAAAGCTTCTAGAGAAAATGCAATTACTAGTGTGTACAGAGGCAGAGCAGGGCCAAGGACATAATAACTTTCGTAACCCTGAGAGGAGACCAGCATTAATGAAGACTAGTCATGAAAATCGTACCAGTTGGAACATTGAAAACAAAACAATTAACAGGCTTTTATTTCATTAAGCAGCCACAGTCGCTCTTAATACAATCTGAGACTTTAATGAAAAGAGTTCTCTACTTACCCTCCATTTAAGGGAAAATCTGCAACTGTGCTGAGAGCATTGGTAACTTTATACTATCATTTCAGTTCAGAGAATATATGCTCAGAAACTCACTGCCATAGGGGGAAAATGATTTATGTTCAATGATATTTACTACAGGTTCTTTATTAGAAAAAGAGATTTCTAAAGCCAACGATAGAATTTGTCCAAATGTAATATTTTTTAGTGTATCATGATAAATACATACATTATTCATATCAGTGGAATTCTTAAGTAGATTATACATGAAACAACATGAAACAACAGAAAAATATAAACAAGTATAGCTATATTTCCTGGGGAAATGATCCTGATATAATATTGTGGAAAAGGACAACTTACAGTTTGTGCTGTCCTTACAGTAGTTTTACTTTTAAAATGTCTATTAAGTAGAAAAGGTGTGTCCACCTCAAGAATAATCAACGAACTGCAGCTGTTAAAATACACAGAGCAGGTGCCCCATGGTCATGGGTCTTCTCCTGCACTCCAAATATTCTGAAGTCCATTCAAGGACTCTTTACCAGGGGATGGGATGTTGCCTTTGTGAATAAAAATGCTTGCTGCTACACATGAGGTCCTGAGTCCAAATCAGTAACACCATAGGTAAAAAGCTGCATGGAACAACATGCACCATCAACCTCAATACTCGGAGAAGGCTAAACAGAATTGCTTAGCTCTAATTCCAGTGAGGAATTCAGTCCCAAAGGAATAAAGAGGAGAGCAACGTAAAAGAACACTTAAAATTCTCTTGTGGCATCAAAATGAACACATAGGCATGTGAAGCCACATATACATACATGCATATACCATGCACATGTATAATAAACACACACACATAAATAAAATTATTGAAAATTACTAGATACAATTTAAATTAAAAATAAAACTGTAAAAAGAGGGAGATTGGTTTACTTTGAGAAGAAAATGTAAGTCTGTTCATATTACTATACTAAAGAAAAGAAAACAAAAACCAAAAAATAAAATTACAACAAAGTACCAATTACTCTTGTAAACAAGGATTGTTCTAGAACAGAGATGAGCTCTTTAGTATAAATGTCAGTGTATCTTTTGTCATAATCATCCATGTAGACAAAGACTACAACATCTTTTTAACTAAGAATTTCTGAAACCCTATGACTTATATTCAAGAGGTAACATATATTAATATAATTATTTTTCTCCATCTCTCTATATATGCAAATTTCTAAAAATACTGGTTTTGGATTTCCATGGAAAATATTTCTTATTTTCAGCCTCAAAAAAAAAACCCTGAAACAAAAGATGTTGCAAAAAATATTACAATTGTCTATATGTGCTGAGTACTAAGCAGGGTTTCAAATGAGTCTGAATATCATTTGCCAGTGTTATCTGCTGAACATCAAAAGGTCATAGTAACACTCTTCTGTAAGTCACCACACCAAGTAGCTCTCTACTGTGGATGGCTTGTGATTTTTTGGCAAATTCACACATGGATTTTACTAAAAATAGATGTTAGAGATGATTTTCATCTCAATCTGATTTATTTGCTCAAGTCCAGGAGGTTATCCCAACTCAAACTTTATCAAAATAACCGTATGACAATAATAATAGTCTATCAGCATCTAAGTTCTCTCTCTCTGCATATGTGGGTAATGAAAACTCTGGAGAAATCTGGGTAATTTTACAGAACAAATTAACCTTAGCACACAGCTCCAGATTCTGTTCATTTGCTGGACACCCACAAAGCAGCATAAATTTAAGTACAGTTTAATCGACCCTTCCAGGCTGATAGAGATCAAACAGCTAGAACATACATATAATGGTAATTAACCCAAAATGATGCTGTTTTCGTAGATAAATGCTGATAAACATCGCATTCGGGATCCTAATTCCAGGCAAACCGACAGAATCGAGAGAGCAGCCTGTAACCCCGTCCTGGGTGCCACTTATGCCACTGTAGCTCAGAAGTGGCTGTTGCTGGCAAAGCAATCTGACTTTTAATTACTCTGTTGTTTGCAGCACATAATGGCCCTGACTTGTTCAACATCAGGCCCATGACGTGAGCTGCATTTTGCTCCCCTCCTGCTTCCTTCCCAGGGCAGAATCGACAAAATGTAACACTCTGTCCTACTAATAGGGAAGCGTGAAAACTAATTGGTATTCTCTGTTTTCAAATATTTGTATCCTCAAGCCTCTCTGCCTAAGAAAGCCTGACAGAGTCTCTTCATTATCTCATTATGCTATAATTATTGCATACTCAATTGCCAGGCCTGAGAGTAATTCATTTATGCCGTACATCAATATAAGTTTGTGCCTCTACAGCTAGACAGAGCCAGCCTTTGAAAATTCTAATTTGCAGCACAGATTGGTTTATCTCCCATCAATTCAATACATAAATGTATCTTCTCTTTTTATTAAAAAGGAAATTTTAAATCAATATACCAATGATCTCAGCTCGTAAGTCTCTTAGAAATCTTTACTATCGTTTTATATCACACTTAGAAAAGACGAAAGAGCATCCTTTAACCTCCCTGTCACCTTAGTCCTGCCATACTACACCTGGCACCAGGCTATCCTAATTTAATAAATACAACAAAATAAATGCAAAATTCACAGGTCTCTTTGCTTGTTTTTGAGGGGGTGACGATCTCATCATCCTATTTCTTACCCCTCGATTTAATTTTATTGAAATACATTCATTCTATTTAAATAAGTCTCACCTTCATAAGCCCTGGCACACAGATTTGCAAGTGGAATATTTTAAATACCCATTTATATTATTTTATACTGATAAGCACATTCTAAAAATTGTGTTACATCATCATGCAAATTACTGAGCTCCCTCATGATGTCTTCTTACATATGTTCATTATATTTGGTTTTCCTCATTCCCTCCACCTACTGTCATCTCCTCTCCATATGTACATGGGGACATGCAGTAAATTTTTCTCAGTCTGGCTTTTTTACTTAACATAATATTGGATCGCCTAAATATCTCCCTGAAACATTGGTAGGCTTTTTCTTTATGGTTTTTGTAGGCTTAGATTTTTTTTCAAATTCTTCTTTTAATAAGTTCATCAAATGTTTCAACTCCCTTCTAGCCCTCTGTTCCAAGGTGTGGGAAAAATAGACGGCAAATAGGATAAGTGGATGTGGACCTGTTTAGAAGTAGTTCTTTGGGGGTGATCCCAGTCTCTCTGTATCAGGATTCCAAAAGTGAATTATCAGTGGTAGCATGATCAACCAGAAGCCACTGGGCCACAGCTGAATCGGCATGAGTAACCAGGCCCAGCTGGAATGCCTTGAGAAGTTCTCTGCCATGCTTCTCAACAAACTGAAGATCAGCGAAGATGGGAGAGAAAAGAAACATTGAAAGGCTAACTATGTAAAGCCTTGTCACTGTCCTTTGTGTCCTATTAAACTCTCTCCAAACATCACATGTCCGACTACAGGTCTTGCTTCAGCAAAATACCATGTGAATCTGCATCACATAACATGACCAGAAACTTCCACTTCTGGTTTTATATAATTAGATTTTAGATATGTACCATATTTACTTCACCTGTTTATCTCTTGATGCACATATAGGGTCATTCTATATTCTGGTGATCATGAATTGTGAGACTCTAAACATTAGTATGCAAGTTTCTCTGTGATATTCTGATTTATATATTTTAAGCTATGTTCCTAAAAGAATACAGTTGTGAACATGGTGGTCCTATACTCATACTTCTGAGGAAATTTCAAGCTTTTTCTCACAATTTGCATTAAAATCACCAGTGCATAAAGACTGCCTTTTGCCCACATCCTTGTCAGCATTTAAAGTCATTTGTTTTTTTGAGTTACTCATTCTGACAGGGATGAGGTGGAGTTGAAATACAGTTTAAATTTATTTTTCCATAATAGTTCCAGATATTGAATCGTTGTTTTCATGTACTTATGGAACATTGGTATTTCTTCTTTGAATAATGATTTTGACAACGAAGAAGAGAATAACGATAATAATAATAGTATGCATTACCTTTCTTTCTTTCTTCCTCCCTCCCTCCCTCCCTCCCTCCCTTCCTTCCCTCCTTTCCTTCCTTCCTTCTTTGGCCAGAAATTAAGGTCAACATCTTGATTCTCTATATGTCTAACTTAGCAATCTAAAAGTTTGAAGAAAAGTTCTGGGAATCATAAATCCTAGAATACTTATCAAGGAAATAGTCAATATATCAGACATTGTCCTGATGTTTCCTTGCTACTATATAGTGACCAGTTAAATGGTACACTGGTTTTAACATTTTATTTGAAATTTAAATGACAGTTGCAGATAAGAAGGCTAGGATACTGATTTCTATGCATCAGTGTAATTCAGCTAATGGCTCTATTCTAAGAAAAATGGTTTTGCCAAATTATTTACTTCATTACTCAACCTCATTTTCCAGCTGTGATCATATGCTGACAGAGATATGCATAAACAAAAACACAGTTCGGAAGATCATAATGTTTGAACTGGTTTGAAAGCAAACACCTTGAAGACATCCTGGGAATGACTATTTATTTTAATAGCATTGGCACTGACATACTCTTAGATGACCAATTTGGTAAAAGCTAATGTGACTAAATCAAATAATAAAAATGAATTGCTTTTGAACACTGTAAACCTGAGGAAACACATTTAAATTGAAATTGAACATTTCTAAAATATCAAATCAACGTAAGATATAAAAGGAACAGGAGACTTTCTGTAGTCTTTATATTATACTTAATCAAATCAAGCTGGATTTATCTCTTGTACTTTTTCAGTTTCTACAATATGCATAGAACACAATCTCATTTTTCAGTATGTCTTTCTTCTCTAGATAGCACATTTGCTGATCATAAATTGGTCCACCATTTTACCTTTACTTCTCTTAAGAAATTTGTTTTAGTTTTTGTTTTTGAAAATAGTAGCAGCTAAATGTATACAAATATGTATATTTGGTCATTATATTGACTTAGAGAGCAAGTTACCTATGTAAATTTATTTGTATAAATAGACACAAAAGTTCATTCTCAGAAGAAGTATGAATTTAGTTGAACAAGGTGAATGAAAGTTTTTCAGTTGTCTCTTCTGCTATTTCTTAAATAGTAAAAATAAAGTCTGGCATGCTAATGATACATGCCTTTAATCCCAGGACTTAGGAGATAGAATAAGGAGAAACTCTATGAGTTCAAAGACATCCTGCTCTACATGGTAAATTTAAGGTTAGCTAGAACTACATAGTGAATCCCTATCTCAAAAAGCAAAACCAACAATGAAAATGAACATCACAAAAGCCAGTTATGTATATATACCACAAATTATAGGAAGACTATGAATCACATACTGTATACTGGATAGGATCAATCACTGATGATTTGTAAATACAATAATTTATTCTAATTTTATATAAAACACAATCAGTGCTGGGTTGAGAGTATAGTTATCCTAACTTAACATCTTAGGATGTTACTGTTAACAGAAACTGTATAATCTTAAGGAATCATCAAATATTTATGTCTTATAAAGATTTCAATTATGTCCTGCAGTGATTACTTTTCCTCAGTAGAAGCTATACACATCAAGCCACAGAACTAATTAGTAAGAGATTCAGAGGTCTCAGTAAAAATTCATGATGACCTGGGCCAAAAATTTAACATGGAATTTATTTAAAAATAATTTGAACCAAAAGAGAAGTATCTATGTCAGATTTGGGGATACCTGTCTGAAATTACAAAACTTAGACGGCTGAAGCAGGAGTATTGCAGGGTTGAGGGTATTCTGGGGTACGTATTGAGATCTTGTGCCAAAATAAAAAACTATGTGATGATGGATATAGCATGGGAGAGTTGAACTCATTACTTGTTTAGGTTGTGGTAATTTTAGAAAATCTACCTAGCATCCATGATGCAAATTGAGAAGCCAACATGACAACATAATCAACTCTTAGTATTTCAGAGGTACAACCTTTTAGCTAATTGTGTTACACCACACATCCACACACCATGTTTTCAAAGGACACGATGATGCTACCTGTGAACACTGAGGACTAAGTCAATATAAACTTCATCACCCCATTTTAAGCTTCCAGCTGCATGTGTATGTATTTAACAATGATAGAGATGGTATGGAGTGCTGGTGGTTATAATGCCTACCCAAACAAATGCCATATAGTGTTGTATTAAATTTAATCACAGGAAATCCAATTGACACTTGCCATGTTAAGCTTATGACAACATATAATAAAAAGCAGAATAAATCATCCATGTCAGTCTCTCACATTCTAAGCAAACTCTTGTGTTCTGGAGTAATTTAAAAAAATCAAGAAATAATACATTTTGACTAATCACACAGACATGTCTCTTTTTGATCAATAACCTTATCATGATGAAATCACAGCAAAGTAATGTCTGTGAGAAGGTACCCTGAAGTGGAAATATTAGGGTTCTTTGGAAAGTCAGTTGTGTTGTATGGTCTTTTGCTGGGGAAAACACATGAAGGAGTTTTCCTGATGTGAACACAGGTTAAAGGCTTAGACTCAAGAAGGAATGTTACCCTGAAGTAGGCACAGGAGAAAGGATGTTCTGCTAAAGTAAGCATGTGGAAGGACACATGATAAAGGATTCTTTGCTAATAAGACACATGTATTGGTCTGCCTAACATAGTTGAGCTCCATTTGTTGGGACTCCATAGAGAAAGTCACACCAAAGAAACTTCTGGCAGTGTGGTGCCATTTCCTGTTGATTCTGATTGGCAGAGTTATGTCAGCTTTTGGGAAGCACTTCCAGAATTAACTTTGATAGACTTCTTGCTTGTGATTAACCATGAATGAGTCTGTTGACACCTGTCTTCATTTTTAAATAAGACGTGCTTTATACCCTGACAATTTCCTCTGCTTATACATATGTTCTTGCCATGTAAGGTTTTGTGGTCATATGTTGTGTTGCTTGCCTTTAAAAGACACTCAGAAAATACACTTACTTGCTGGCATGGTATTCACCAGCAGCCCTCCAATCTCTGTCTCTTGCATCTTTTTTCTGCCTTTCCTAGATTCATCCTCACTCTCCCAGTTGTGAGGGAGTGACTAGCAGGTCCCAGCATCAGCTGAGACAGACATACACACTTGCTAAGGCAAGACACATGCTGAGGAAGGGAGTATAAAAATGACTTGACAGACAGTGAAGTAAGCTCAGCTTGGCTTGCTTATAGAGTTAGCTGTGCAACACTTGTTGGTCTCTAGTCCTTGCTGATATTCATTTGCTGAGAAAAGTACAGCAGAAAACTTCTCCTGTTCCTCCTGCTGACTTGTGCCAAGGCTGAGACCTGAATATACCAACTTGACTGCTAGTATATTCATGATGTGTTTGCTTGTGAACTGAGCTGTCACTGCTAACCTGTGAACTGAAGTGCTGATTTCCAAACAACACAGATGAGAGTTGCTTCAAAGAACCTTTCTAAACAGGTCCACTTCATCCATATCCCTTTTTTTTCTGACTACCTCTGGAGGGTGGTGTGCTACAGGGGAGGTTAAAGTATTTAGGAACTTTTTTTTTCTTTAGTTTTTCGAGACAGGGTTTCTCTGTGTAGCCCTGGCTGTCCTGTCCTGGAACTCACTCTGTAGACCAGGCTGGTCTCGAGCTCAGAAATCTGCCTGCCTCTGCCTCCCAAGTGCTGGGATTAAAGGCGTCCTCCACCACTGCCCAGCAAGAACCATCATGAAAAATAAGATTTAAAAAAAATTAAAGCTACAGTACTCCATAACAGAAAAGATGTTCTTTCAACAAAACCTTTCCAAATTGCCAACTTGACAATTTCCATATTGTCATCTATATGACTCCACTCAAATTTACATGATGCATTAATTTATAAACAAAAAAGTTGCAATTAATATTTCCCTCATGTAACAATACTTCTGTCTTAAACTAATTAACATCCATAACACATCTTATTTTTAATAACTTCTCAAAGATTTATATTTTCTCAGCTTTAATTTTATCATTGCAAAAAAAAATACTTCCTTCATCTTCTGCAACAGCAGTTAGAATCTTGTAAAGTTTTCTGCCCTTTAATACTTTTTCTGCATTATATGATCATATGTTCAAGTGACTTAGCACTGACTCAAAAATACATGCATAATCCAGCTACTAAATGACAACAATGCACACTCAGGACAAAGGGGCTTCAATGAATTTGATAAGGAGAACTCATAAACTTGAGAGTGAAAAATGATGTGGGAGGGAATAGGTAGAACATTGGTGAGGTGGCATGAGTTTAATTAAAATACATACTTTACTTGTATGTAATTCTCAAAAATAAAAGGGTACATATATACACAATATTAAATTTTGATCTTCTACAAAATGAATTAAATAAACCAAAAATGCCTATTAGTAAAATTGTTTAAAATTAATAAATTATGTTAATCATTATCTAACTAATCTAATAACTTGTGTAAAGAAGAAACACTTTGAAGTAGTAGGCATGATAATAACATCACCAAGAGATATTTTTATTCAAATTTATCAAATAGCACATAGAGAATATGCAAAGTTGTTCACATAGCAATTATATTTAAATAGGTTCACTGGGTTATCAAAGATGGCATCCTCTTCTGCTGTTTCTGCTCTTAATTAAGGTCCACGATTCTTCCAGAGTCTTCCAGAAGATTTCTACATGTGTTACCAGCTATTCTCCTTCTCAATAGTTTATTATATACACATCACCAAAAGTCTAATTAAAAAATCTGAGACCATAATTTAAAGTCCAGCAAGAATTTATTATAAATTCACAAATAACATCAAATACAGTAGTTGCAGACCTCTCACCTGACATCTGTTTCTGCTCCTGGCCATGTTTTTTCTGTTTCATCTATGAAACACCATACTTAATCTCCATGACATAAATAACCCTGGGTTTTGTTCTTGCCGTAGTGTCTACCAAGACTGCCATTTTTTTTAAGTTGGAAAAGGCATATAACTCACATCGATCTTCCATAACTTTTTTGTTCATATTTCTACTCAAGGATTTTCTTTTTTGTGCAAACCTCAAGCAGCTATCTAATCCCCAAGACTTTCACTTTTTCAATACTACTATTTTTTTTCCACATCACCAGTTGTCTCTGTGGGAAATAAAGACTGTTATGATTGTTTTAACTAGAATAGCCCAAATAATCTCTTATATTTAAGTCCTTGGTCAGCAGTAAGTGTTACTCTTTGAAAGGACTAGGAGGTGTGGCCTTGCCGAAATAGATGTGGCGTTGTTGGAAGAAATGTGTCATTAGGTACCGGCTTTAAGTTTTTTAAAAGCCCAAGCTAGGACCAGTGGCACTCTCTCTTCCTGGGCCCTGTGCATAAGGATGTAGAACTCTCAGCCACTTCTCCAGCACAATCGCTGCCTGCATGCTGCCATATTCTCCACCATGATGAAAATAGACTAAAGCTCTGAAACTGTATGTGATCCCCTATTTAAATGTTATCTTTTATGAGTTTCCATGGTCATAGTGTCAGTTCAGAGCAACAGAACATTGACTCTGACAGTCTTTATGTTTTTAGTGGATTTTTAATATTTTTGATAAGTTCTCAGAATGGAAAGATTTTTATTCTTAAAAGTTATAGCTAAATTCATAATGAAATTTACTTTTTAAAAATATGTACCCGTTCATGATTACCTCCTTAGGAAAATATTCATAACCATATTATTAGAGTGAAAACCTAGAATATTTGTAAAGCAATGTAAATTCTGTCTCCACTACCTGCTCTCAAATCCAAATTATATCTACAGAAACCTCTTTAGAACTTCCATATTTTTCTATTAGTGAAGATTTTACAATTTGTTTTGTTGCAGAAAATCTAAGAGGTATTAGGCTGTTTAAATAAAAAATAAGAACATTTAAAAGGTGCATAAAATTACCTACCTCTTCATCATCATTTCCATGGTCATATCTTGCATTTACAGAGGATTTACTAATTACTACACAGTTCTTTTAATGTAGTTTACATCTGAAGACACTTCTATACTGTAGTTATGAACCACTTGCTTATTTCTAATGTCTGTACCTATTTTAGCATGATGCAACTGAGATAAGTGGCCCAGTCATTGTCTAGTACAATTACCTTGAAAATGTTTAACCTTTAACCAGGATTCACATAGTCTACATTGTAAATATACCACAGTTAAAAGAGATCATGTTTGAGTGAACAGAAAATGGCTTGTGGCTTGGCATATGCTTGATAGCTATGGAAAAGAAGAATATAGCAGACAAGGCAGGCTTTATTCAAATGTCAATTTTTGCCAGCTCTTTACCCTAGATGATGCATCAAGTGTCTTATTCTATCAGAGTGAAGAACACTAAGTGCTAATCAGTTATCTACTTGTGGGTTTTGGCTTACCAAATACTCTATTTTGCCAGGCCTATCAGAACATAATGGGCTCATTTCAGTCTTTTGAATACTGAATTGACTTGCCTAATCACCTTTTATGTCACTGATTGCTTATTGGCCCGTAAACCAGGAGGTTTGGCCACCTGATGTCACAGCCTGAAATTTATCTATTTTGTTTCGCTTTTCACCTGCTACCTTGCTTTGCAAAACACACAGGTGCAAAGGGGTCAATAAGTTTAACCATAATGGTAAACAGGCAGCAACAGAAAGCAAGTAATGAGCAATGATTGGAAGAGACGCTTGTTATGAAAGAGAAAAGGAATTATCAGCATCCCATAGTTCATTCAGCATTCAGATTCAAGACACTTAAAATGAAAGTAACCGGTACAAAAGCCAAGTTGCAACACATTTGAAACAGAAATAACTTACTTGACCAACTTGTAGAAGAATAGATGAGAGACTGTGTATATATGTACACACACACACATATACACAGACATATATATATGTATATATGTCATTTTTATGTTTTCAACATTTTTGTATAATCCTCTACTCTAGTCATCCAATTGTTCTACATATAATGAGTGAAGCATCCCTCTCAATTATGAGATCAACTAATATCTCATATGTATGTCGCACAGGAAATTCAATATTGTCATGGTGATAGTTAACACTAACTCTGTTTTTATGTTCTTTTGGGGCTGAAGGCTTTAGTGATTGCACATCACAGAGCACACTGTATTATTATACTAGATCTATGTGTGCCAACTTAATTTTTATTTAACAATCAATTCACTATTGTTTCCTGCTGTACTCCAGACTCCTGACCTAGCTCTGATCATTCTCTTGTCTTCATTGTGCATCTTCTGTTTTTTTTGTCAATATCACTTCAGTAAATTATGTTTTGATTAAATTTGCTATTCTCTAACTACAAATATATACAGTATATGAAGTTATCAGGTACTCACTCACTACTACCGAGTGTTGATATTATGTTACCAGTTGCTTCCTGTTTCTGCTGAATTGATTTACCAAGAGTGATGGACTATAATCTGCAGTTTTGAGCCAAAAAAAACCCTTCTTCATTTAAAATAAAATTACAATTCAAAGTATGATAAAATTTATAGATGAATTCAGAAGAGTTACATTTTAGCTGTAGGTGCCACCTTCAGCCCTCAAAGAAAATACCATAATGTTGGGCAGGTAAGCATGAAAACAACACCATGTTCAAGTCAGCTTAGAGTTCCCAACTGTCATTCTATGTTACCTAGAGTAACTGCTTCCTTCAGTCTATACAATTAGTCTCCTAAGAATAAATATTGTTACAGATCATATTAAAATGCACCTACCCCTAAAACTCAGACTATTCCTGATTCCATTGTGTGAGTAAATGTTTATTTACTAAGGAGAAGTTTAATCAACAAGAATGAATGGTTTAGGGCTCAAGGCATATTCCTCATGTTCTAAGGTTCTACTCTGCTAGTAACTCAAGGTTCAGGAGGTCTGATATCATTTCTATATTCCACAACCACTTGCATTCATAAGCACATAACTGCACACCCAGATACCCATAATTTAAAATGAAAAAAAATATTTAAAACCCAGAAGGAGTTGTTTGTTTTCCTCACAATGTCAGAGGATTAAGCTCATAGTCAGTTGACTGAGCTGCTTGATGAGAATGCAGTATGAGAGCCGGGCAGTGGTGGTGCACGCCTTTAATCCCAGCACTTGCGAAGCAGAGGCAGGTAGATTTCTGAGTTTGAGGCCAGCCTGGTCTACAGAGTGAGTTCCAGGACAGCCAGGACTACACAGAGAAACCCTGTCTCAAAGAGAGAGAGAGAGAGAGAGAGAGAGAGAGAGAGAGAGAGAGAGAGAAGGAAAAGAATGCAGTAAGAGGGTTCATCACAAGCAAGAGAATATGTCAATGAAGCTACTCACCATGACAACCTGGATCAAAATTTGGGAAAAATGTACTAGGGTCCCAATTTCACCTTTAAAAACCTCCATGATGAAATATACTCCCACTAGGTTCTATAATTTAAAGATTCTACCAGATCTGAAGAGTATCAAGCTGAGAATGAGGCCTTTAATTTATGTGCTTTTAGAGGCTTTCTAAATCTCTGCTAAAGTAGTCACTTTGACTGAGGTTCTGGACTTCTCAGTTCTTGTTGCTATGAAGGTACTTGGATGTACAATCATTACGTATTACTTGACAGGTGTCTATTGAATTATCACTCTGTAAAAGTATATGCTTGTACCTAAGGGCATAATGATGAGTGTAGGAAAGATAAGAATGGACTTTGTTTTCATATACTACAAGGTCTGGGAGAAGAAATATAAATTAAGTATATTATTGAAACAATGTGTATTCTGTATGCTTATATATGATTAGAAAATGACAGCACAGGAGCATTACAAAAACTCATTCTATAGAAAATAATAACTTGAGAAGACAGAGAAAATGAAACAGTTTTACTTTGTCGTTAATGATCATCTGTTTATGTGTGTAGAAACTAATTTTCTCCTTAGTTCTCTTAAAAGGTTAATCTTTGTCACTAAGATATTGTTGCATTCAAATTAAGCAGGAAAAAATAAAAGATTATATGTAGCCTTTCCTATTACAAAAATTGAAAATCATATGTATGTATGTATGTATCCTCTGCATGGCATTTAATATAATGGTTTCTCAAAAACTCATCATAATTCTTTTATAAGGATTGAGTATTAGAACAAACTGGAACAAAAGATAAAATGTGGGAGAAAATTAAGATGGATAAAGTAGTTAAATTCAAAGATACAAAAGATGAATATATCAGATATAGAAGTACTGAAGAAAAAAACATTTGAAATGCTGTCAATAAAAGAACGTATGTGAGCCTTTGGGGAGCATTATCATTCAAGTTACCAAAGCATTGAAAATATTTTAAAAATAAGAATAATAGAAAATTTCCCATAGTTAGGAAAAGCAAAGCCAATCTAGATGCAGGAGGTATTGAAGACAACAAATAGACAAGAATAAGAAAGGACCCACCTTGTATTATAATTAAAAAGTTAAACCCTAATTCAAAAGATCACTAACATTATAAAATTGGACTTTAAAATAGTTATTTAGTTATTTCTTAAATTCTGCTCACTGCTATTTGAATCTATTTTTGCTCTTAATTTGTAAGCACCTGCATGCAGTTCTATCAGATCTTTTTGCGCTGAAAGATTGGAATATTTTCTGCTTCTTTTGGGTTTATACTACATTTCATTTTTTGAGAATTATGAAAAATAGGTGTAGGATATGAAAGAACTAAATGCCTTCACTGATAAGCTATGTAATTTTAAGCACTAAAAATATAAAGTTAAGTTTGTGTTTAATTTGATGGAACACTGATGTCATTCCATGTGCACATATGCACATTGTTCACACGTATGGGCACATGTGGTATTTGCACTATGTCCTAAAATTACATAATAGGTTTTCTGTGTTCAGCCTAATCACAGTTCAACCTAATGTAAGCAACTTTCTTTATCATCACGGTTCTCTTTCTAAGCTCTCACCACCCCTCTCATTTTATTCACAAATCTTGTCAGATATATAGCTTACTTTATCTAACCAATTAACATATTTATTAAACAAAGGAAACTACATAGTAACACCAAGTTAAAGGAGGAAATAAAGCAGGACGTGGTTCACTTGATTTGTTTGATACTATCTTTACTGAAGGAAGCATCTTCATGTCCTCAGATCTCTTAAAGGTTACTGAGAGCTCACCAGCCTTGAGAATATGTCAGAGAAATCATTGAGACTATCTTATGCAAGTAGAGTAAGAATATATTTCCTGAAGAAATGCAATATATATATATATATATATATATATATATATATATATATATATTAGAATTTGATGACAATTTTAAATACATTGTTTCCTTATCTTGTCCCAAATAGCATCTTACCAGTTTGCCCTGTATCCTTCTAGAAATATAATTTTGTATACACTACACATAAAATTAATAAACATTTTAATACTTTATGCAAAACATGCCAAGTATGTAGTATTGAATCTTTATAACAAATCTCATGTATATTACACACATATAGGTGCAGTTAAAAGGGGATAAGAAGCAAAATACATCGAAAACACATTATCTTACAGGTTAGTGTTAATTTATTATTGACATTTGTTGAGTTTGATGTCTTTTCTTTAATTATACCCAGTACAGTTCTTGGAATGGCTGTTCACTTGAGAATTTCAGTGAACATTTGTTGATAAATGCTTGCATGGCCAAAAGACCCATTGATAGGGAAAGCAATTAATATTTGTGGAATTGTTTTAGTAATATCAACTCTTTCTGAACACCCTAGGTTTTTTTGAGAGAACCTGACATTTATTAAACTGTAGTGATATGCCAATCAATAACAGAAGTAGAGCTTTCACTTTGCTATATTCTCTTTGCAAAAGAACCTTATAGCTATGACTGTGTTTTTTTATAAAAATGTGATATATTTTAATTGATCCAGGTCACAAAAGTAACATGACACTCTTGACTCATTTCTGTTTATTTATATGACAGTGGATAAAGCATGGGATTCTTTTAATTTAATATATTTATATTTTTAATTATTCACTTCCACTCATTGCCACCTTTCTAGTCACCCCGTCCCACAATCCTTCCTGCATTGATCCTAACCATTTCTGTGACAGTTAAGGCCCCTCCTGGTTATTTTCCACCCTGGCACTTCAAGATTTTGTGAGGCTAGGTGCTTCCTCTCCAACTAAGGCCAGTCAAGGCAGTGCAGCTAGAAGAACGTACCCCATGTACACGCAACAGTTTTCGGGATAGTCCCCATTATAGTTGTTTGGAACCCACATGAAGACCAAGTTGCACATCTGTTACATATAAGCAGGGAGGACTAAGTCTACCTTGTGTATGTTGTTGGTTTGGTGGCTCAGACTCTGAGCGTCCAAATGGTTCAGGTTAGTTGATAATGTTGGTCTTCCTGTGTTGCTCCTATCCCATTAAGGGCCTTCAATCCTTCCTCATATTTTTATAATAAAGTACAATGTCCCATTTTAGTAAATAAAAGAAAATTTTCTACTATATATTTTTTAACTTTTATTATTATTATCATTATTATTTTCATCAACATTATTATGTGTACATGTGTGTGTATCTATGTGTGCGTACGTATGTGTGTGTGTGTGAATGTTTATTGGGCTCACATTTGATTATCAGAGGACAATGTTTCTGAGGATGTGATCTCCTTCTACCATGGTCTCAAGCTCAGATCATTAGGTTTTCATAGTTTCTTCACAGGATTTCTATTTCTGTGAAAAAAATTCTTGACCATAAGCAGTGTGGAAGAAAGTGGTTTATTTCTTCTAACAATTTATAGTACTTCACTTAAGAACATCAGGGCTGGAACTCAGGAAAGTACCTGGAGGCAGTAATCTGGAGGCAAGACCTGAAGTGAAAGATATGGGAAGTGATTCTATGACTTGCTCCTGATGGCTTATGCAACCTGCTTCTCTATAGCACCCAAGACAACCATCCCAGAGGTGGCAATGGTCACAGTGAACTATGTTCTTTCAAATCCATCATTCATTTACTGGTATGCCCAGAGGCCAACATAGTGGTGTGTTTTCTCAATAGAAGTACTCAAAAATAACTTTAGCTTATGTCAAGCTGACATAAAACTAGCAAGCACACATGGAAAGAAATTATACTTGTTGAGATATCTTGCTTGTCCAATTTTATTTAAAGTGATTTTCAATTTAATATGAAAAAGTAAATTTAAGTATTCATTTAAACTTTGTTAATGGCATGTTATAAACTCAATAACTTCTGAATTTTTAAATTATAAATGTTTAAAATAAATACATCTCTAACAAACACATAAAAACAATTTAGCAGTATATTTAGTGATATAACCTAGATATATGGTATCTAGTAGTATAGAAAGGTTACCCTACCTCAACAAATAAGTAGTATCTGTCTTATCTATTCACTATGTTTCTGTTTAAATATTTGAGATAATACAGTAATTCATTAATTAAACTTCTATACTTATGTGTCCCAAAAGCTGAAACTTATACTCTTATATGCTTATACACTTCTCAGAAATTGGGGTTTGTCATGACAATGTTGTAAAACAATCAGAAAGAACATACTGTGAGTTTACATACCTACATGTACTTGTATATACATGTTTATTATGTGAGTGTACACATGTGTGTTTTGTTGAATGGCCATGAACATGATCTTGTGGAAACCAGATCGTGGTATAAGATTTCCCTCTGATTTAATTTTTAACTTAAAGTCTATCATCATATTTGGATTCTGCCATTTAAGTTGTATCAACTGTCTATCCAAACAGCCATAGTATTCACCTATCTTCCCATCATTGTGTGACAAGATTTTTCTAGAGAGGCACAAAACACACATTGATGCACCCTAGAAAGGGAGCCCAGAGCAGACCAAAGTACAGATATCATAAAGGTCCAATTTGGTGAACTATGTAACCTTATTGGAGTTAGTTATAGGAATACAGAGTGAGAAGGAGCAGAGATGACTCAAAGACAGCTAGCTACATCATCAAAGCCAATCTCAATATGTGTGACAGCTCACAAAAGCTGAGAACCTAGAGCACACTGCACAGACTCTAGGCAGCATAAGAGTTTGGAGAGTATCCTTTCCAGGTAAGTGCATTAGTCTATCCCTCTTCCTGGCAACTCATCTTGTTTCTGCTTCTTCAAGGCGGTTGGTCAGGAAGAAGAGTAACCTTAACAAGAAGATTAACCTTCTGAGAATCTTCTTCTTGTGATGGCTTGCTTGAGAGTGACTCAGCAATTTATGTATGTATGTATGTATGTATGTATGTATGTATGTATGTATGTATGTATTGACTCTTGTGGAAAAAGGAGCCTAGGGAATCCATTCAGTTTCTGGGATTTACTGAAGCTCTTTTGAGCTGTTTATCTTCTGGCTTAAAATGATTTCAAGCATGATGTAATATTTCTATCTCTAGGAAACTACTACAAAGTCATCACTAAAAAGAGTAAGTTTATACATGTAAGTTTCCATGGCTGGCTCATATGTGGGTACTTCATACCTGAACTCTGGTACTCAGGCTGGTGTAGAAATAACATTACCTAGTAAACCTCCTAAATGCCAGGAAAATATTTTTAACTCTTTTCATGATAACTTTTAACTAGCCACAGAATGAACCGCTTTAGATTTGGGCTTAAAACTACTACTGTTCATTTTGAGATCAGCCACTTATACCAAATTCCATTACTTTTTTTAAATTCAGTTACTCATTTAAAGTCACAGAATAGACTATGCATGTGATTTTAGTCAGTCTGCTCTAAGACAATGTTGTTAATATGCAAAATAATGCAAGAGATTATTGCTGGATACTTCTTCAATCAAATATATAATAAATATGTTTTTCTCCACAGGCACATAATTCTACTCAATAACTTTCTAAATAAAATAGCAAACACTCCTACCTATATTGTTCTAGAATATCTTCTCAAAGTAATGACGAAAATTTTTATACTAGTCCATATTCATTTGCTTAATTAAAATACATCAATGGAGTAACTTTATCAAAGCAACATGTTTATTTAGATTATTTGAGCAGTAACATTCATGTGTACTTACAATAGGAAAGTATAACTCAAGACTTATTTCAAAATAAATTTATGTTGTACAATAATTTATTGGGCCTGCACGTGTTCATTACTTAGAGTATAGGTAGCTTTCATTTCTTTTGGTGTAGCATATATCAGTTAGTGTAAAACTAAACAATAAGGCTAAAGACAGCTCTGTTTTCAGGAAAACTTTCATGAGACATATCCAAATAGCTAAAAGTAATAAATGGGATGCCCAGGTTTGTTTAATCACCCTAATTATTTGAATACTATTTTGGGGCAGCTCTGGCAAAAGTAATTCTGAAAAACTTCCATTTGCTTTCCCAATCATTCTGTTTCTGTGGGTTCATGTGAAAGTTCTTATTAAAACTAATTTGTTTTATACAGTGACAATTGTGTGGAAAAGCCAGCAGGAATATAAATCATCCAATTATTCCCATTGAGGAACCAGCATGAAAGTGTAAATGGAGCTGGAATGACGGCTGTGCCGCTCTGCTTAGTACAAGGGGCTTTGATGACTTGATTCAGGCCAGAATCTGCTGGTTTCTGCCTGTGTTCTGTGGGAGACTGTTTATTCCTACACACTCCAAAATGCACAGGATGATAGGTGGAAAATATGGGAGGCAAAATGAAGACAAATGATGGTGTGGGCTTTCTAGTGGAAAAGCATCTGCTGTGGAAACAGAGGTTTATTGGTCTGGAGTAATTATCAACGCCTTTTCAAAATCAATGTTAACTGAGTCACTTTGTGTGTCACAATTTCCCTTAATCAAATTTATTAGAGATGTAAGAGTACACACAGTAATGATCAGTGCTTTAATTGAAACAGCCAGAAACCAAAACCCATACCTCTCTACCCTCTGACATGGATAACACGGAAATATCTGCTCATTAGAAATCTGGGGAAAGTGGCTAAAATTGGTTTCATTGTCTGAAAAGTTAAAAACTCAATGTGGTATACAACTCAGATGGTTTTAATAAGGCAAGGTTGAAGATGGAGCAGCTGTTGCTTTGAAACACAACATAATTTTCTGTGTTGTCCTAATGCTAGTCTTTGATAATGAATAAAGAAAACAGCCAATTTAAAACTCAGGGATGTCCTTCGAGAACAGAGAAAGCTGAGTGGCACACTGAGAGCAAATTAGAGGAAAGTGAATGTCAGTGTACCACTCCAGATGGTCTAGAGAACTCTTGTTAATAGATTTATGTGATTCCCACTGAGAACAGGAGCTAAACTGATCCAAAAGATTTACCAATGGGGCTGGTCATGTGCTCACTTTCTAACAAACTATGCTTAGTGATTGGACTAACTTCAAACTTATTTAGTATTTATGTAAAGACCTTATTCACTGAATTTTACCCTAAGGCAACAGTAGACTCTGGTAAAGATATTTTTGTCATAGTCACAAGGACCCAGGTCTCTCACCACTAAGCAAACTGTCTTCAATTCTACTCTTTTCTACCCAGACTCCCATTCACCACATAGCAGACCATAGGATACAGCTATCTTGCCCCACAAACCACAGACATTTGTTATTTTTGTCTAGAGATCCATTCTCTATCATGCCCCATCTAAATGATCATATACCTGATAATGACAATCTCCATTCTGTACTCCAAGGGAACAGAATGTAGCTGGTAGACTCCAGGTAACAACAGTTTACAGAAATGAATACATCTCTAGATTTCTGCCTGAAACTTTTACATGTGGACTTGAGTCTCCAGTATAGAAACTAGTATTAGCAATGGAAGACGGCCAGGATTGCAAGTCAGAGAATCCGAAAGCCATATATTTGGGTATGCTGTCTTGTGAAAAAAGTTAACTGAAATTGAACCTCAAGTTGGAATTATAGAAATACATGTGTCAAAGGATAAAAGAAATAAAATATAATATTAGAATAATTGCCTATCTGCTCTAGTCTGTGTTAGCTGGTCTTAGTTGTAAACTTAACTATATTGGGAATTCAGTAAAACCCAAGAGATTGAGTACACCTGTTTGGGACTTTCTTTAATTAGGTAGATGTATTGAAAAAAAGTCCAGATTTACTGAGGTCATAAGATCCATCTTAACCTGGGCCACAGCTCCATCTAGCAACCTACATAAACAAACAAACAAACAAACAAACAAAAACAGTTAGAAATACCATTCATTGAATTTCATCCTAAGGCCACAATAGAAAGAAGGGGAATAGAGTAGTAGGAGAACAGGAAGAAGAAAGTTTGTTCTCTCTTTAATTGTTTATTCTTCCTTTAGATGTCACTGGCAGTTTTAGGCTTTCACACTTATTAGAACCTACTTCTTCAGAATTCTGGAATATATTATGACCAACTGAAACCTTGTGGACTGGAAAACTACTAGATTCTCAAGTATTTTTTTGGAAGAGAGTCAATGTTTTACTAGCTGGACCATATATGTATGTATGGGAATAATTAAAATGGCTTACAGACTGTGGTCTAGCTAGTGAAACAATGCTTGTTTTCAATGAAATATATGTGTGTGTATACAATGCATGCATACATATACATGTATGCATAAACATATACACATATGTATGTATATATACTTATATATACATATGCATATAAATACACACACATATATATACATATACATATACATATACATATACATATACATATACATATATGTGGGATTTTTAAATGATTTACAAGCTGTGGTGCATCCAATGAAACAAACACATGGCTACAACTAAATTTGTGTGTGTGCACACATGCATATTATACATATGTGTATATATGTGAATGTTTTATTGTATAGACTCTATTTCCCTAGAGAACCTTACTAATACATATGCCTTCAATTAATTTAGACTTATTGAATGCTTCTCCAGAACACACAAATGACAAAATCTTGTTCAAATTAACAGATGTCACACCACTTTCATCTTAACATCTATTTTACAACATTTTCATGGTTATGAGCATAATGAGCATGTGATGATGCCACACATATGTGCATGTTAAAGTACAATGTTCTCAACACCATTTGGGTTCCTAGGGCTACTCATGGTTATTCTGTATACTGGCAAATCTATTTACCCATTGTGCCACCTGAGTGACTCATACTTATCTTTTTAAAAACTAGATTCTTTACTGATTTTCTTCAGTTCAGTACTATAATTGAAAAATTTGGATAGTGAGGTCTATCAGGTTTTATTTTATTGCTAAATGAATTTCTCACTTTTACCTATCCCTATACTTTTAATTTTTTCTTTTTTTTCAAATACATCATTATTGTTTCACAAACAGACTCTTCTTTTTCACGAAATAAACAATGAATATATTTTAATAACTTTCCAAGTTCCAGTCTTCCTTATGGTAGCTGTCTTTCAAAGGTAATCTGAAATCCTAAAAAAAAAAAAAAAACCAACCAAACAACCAAACAACCAAACAAAAAACAAAAACACAAACACATACTCACGTACATGTGCACTAAATGAAATCACAATAAGATTTTTAAGAATAATGTCTAAAAGAAGAAATTAGACTAAAAGAAAACAAGAAAAAAGTGAGAATATAATGGTTAGTTATTTGTAGGACAATATGAACTAATGCTTTCGCCTGAACTGTTAAATAATACAATATATTAACAGCAGCCACGTATTAAATTTCCAATGAGATATCCCTTCAAAGTGTCCCTCTGGTTTAAATATCAACACATATTGGTTTGTTGCATAATTTTGTATTCAGGCTACATATCTTGCACAATAAACTTGTATCATTTGAAAATTTATCCTAAGTGAATTTATTGATTTCACTATTTCAAGGCTGTTCTCATCATTAACTTTCTTACTTTTGCTTTATTGTCCCAATATATGGCTCTTCATCTTCCTCTATATCTACATTCAAATATATCCAAAGTTTATTTCTGCTTACTTCTTCATTTATTTTAAACATAAGTGCATTTTTAATTTCTTGTTATCAAAAGTACTACTCCAATAGTATAGCTACTCATATTATATCTTATTTATCTCTTTAATGTTTAAAAACTACCCTTATCAATATTTCTTTAAGTGGCATTCTAAAATGAATGAGAAGAAAAGGATTCCTGTTATATGCTACCCATTTACCCACTTCTCAAACTTCGACTGTTCCAACCCACAACAGATATGGTCGTCATAGACACCTGAGCCCATTCTGATTAAAGATTGGCTTGTTTTTGAAATTTCATATTGAAGAAAATATAAAGCTAAAGTTAATCTCTGTCTATATGTTATTTTAAAAGCACAAACCAAATTATTTTATTTAGTTTCCCCTTATCAAATTTCCTATGCTATTAGAGTACACATGAAACATGACAGGATGTTTACAGCTGGAAAATGACAGCAAACATTTTTGAGAATCACACCATAATTTGACTATGAGCCTTTCCATGCTCACTCTGTGTCTCCTGCAATGCTGTTGGCTTTTCTAGTTCGGCAACCCTGAGACTGTCTAATTTTTCAGTGTTTTAAATGTTTATTACCAATATTTCACTGCTGAAGACACAAATTCACTGATTAGATGTAAAGCATTCTTTGTCATCTGTGTGGTCTACAAGATGTTTATTGGTGGATAAGATAGATAGATAGATAGATAGATAGATAGATAGATAGATAGATAGATAGATAGATGATAGATAGATGTGAGAGAGAGAGAGAGAGAGAGAGAGAGAGAGAGAGAGAGAGAGAGAGATGATAGATAGGTAGACAGACATAGAGAGATAGAATAGACGTAGATATGAAAGTTTTTGAAAACAGAATTTTTGAGAATCCAAAATCAAACATCTAGGGAGCTCCAACAAATTGTCTGCCAACTCAGTAGGAGGCTTCAAATTGATCAGTAGAGTTTCCTGATTGACAACCATGTAGGCAAACCGTGATTCCTCTGTTGCTTTCTGTTACTTGTATGGGCTTACCCACAAGATGTTAGCAATATTAATATTAGTAGTCTGATGCTTGAAGTTATTCTGAATGAGGAGCAAGAAAAAAGAAGATAAGAAAAGATGCATGAGATAGGAAATTGACAATATAAGATTAACAAATGTGAGACACTTAAAGGTTGTGACTATGTAACATACAATGATGAAATGCAGAAAAACTGAAAGAGTGAACAGAAGAACAAATATTTGGATATAGAAAATCAATAAAAAGTTTACTCTGTGTTTCTTCCTCTTTAAAATGATTTACATGCATATTAATTCTAGGCTCTTCTTCTTATACAGAAAATGTGCCTTAACCCTTTATCTTGGGTAAATAAAGGTGTCTAAGTTATAGAACTGTAATTTGATTAAATGCTTTCTTTTACATTGTGAAATCATGATATAATTATATTGTCTTCCCTTCACTTTTGTCCCTCCAATCACTCCCATGTATGCTCTCTTTCTTCTCTTTCAAATTCATGGCCACTTGTTTTACTAATTGTTATTAAATATATGTCTGTATATTTGTTTACACACATGCACATATATATACTATAATATATTTACATATATATATATGTAATACATATATACTACCTTTCAGTTCTATGCAGTCTTATACATGTTAATTCTGTTTGTTTGTTTTTATTCCCACAAGAAAGTGTAGTCCTCATGCCTCTCATCAAGGAAGCTTGCCTTTTGAACAAACACAGATAATTACAGAAAAAATATAACAAAACACAGAGCTGTGGAGCACAGTCCTGGTGGTCACCATTCCTACACCTAAGTTTGAAGGATCACTGCAGAAGAGAGTTAAGGAAGATGAGAAAAGCTACAGAAACCTGGAATTTTCTGTGAAAATATGTGGTAGAATCAGAAAAGGCTGAGGAGCGGTAGATCGTATTCTGGTGAGGAGCCTGTCAATGCTATATTTTCTTTTTCAGTATGTGCAAGTATCTCTACAACATGAGGTGGACAACGAGCAGTGAGAACTCAGCTTAAATGTTCTTGAAGGGAAGGGGCATAGAGCACCTCATGTGCCGAAGAAAGCCTCTGAGCTGAGGGGATGGTTGTGCAGCCCTCTGGATTTATACCCCATTCCTATGTAGAAATGAGGAATGCATATATTTTTGCTCATGAACTTTGAAGGCAAATGGATGGATCTAGAAAATATCTTACTCAATGAGGTAACTCAAACCCAAGAGGACATGTACTCACTGGATAACGGATATTAACCAAAATGTACAGAATAACTAGGTTACAAACTACAGATCTTAAGAAGTGTAACAAGAAGATTACACCAATGTGTGGATGCTACAGTACTACTCAGTAGGGAGAAGAAGATAATCTCTGGGAAGTAGAGGAAGAGAGGGATCCAGGAGCATGAGAAGAAGGGGAAAAAGGTTGGCCAGCTCAAATATGGAAGGAGGTGGGGGAGAAGTATAGAAGGTCTGGAATTTGAAAGTAGGTATGTAGCAGTGAGGGATGGGGAACAGGGTTAGCCACTAGAAAGTCCCAGATGCCAGGGACCCAAGAGGTTCCCAGGACCCAACAGAGAGGACTTTAGCTTAAATACCCAACAAAAGGGAGATAGAACCTGTAGAGATTATATTCAGTGGATAGGCACAGCTCCTGGATGAGGGATGGGATCACCCACTTCAAAAATACTTATCCAAAATTCCTCCTGTCAAAAGCAACTGCAGGGACAAAAGAGTGGAGCAGAGACTGAAGGAAAGGAATCCAGGGACTGCCCCACCTATGGATCCATCCCATCTGCTGACACCAAACCCAGACACTATTGCTGATGCTAAAAAAGTGCTTACTAACATGAGCCTGGCATAGCTGTACCCTGAGAGGCTTTGCCAGAATCGCATCAGTACAAGTGCAGACGCACACAGCCAAGCATTGAACTGAGTGGAGACCCCAGTGGGGGAGTTAGGGCAAGGACTGTAGGAGCTGAAAGGGTTTGCAACCTCATAGGAAGAAAAACAATATCAATGAACCAGACCCCACCCCCACCCCAGCCCAGAGCTCCTATCAATCAAAGAGTACACAGTGGGTACCCATGGCTCCAGCTGGATATGCATCAGAGGATTGCCTTATCTGGCATCACTGGAAAGAGAGCCCCTTTGTCCTGTGGAGGCTTGATAACCCAGGATAGGGAAATGCTAGGCCACTGAAACAATAGTAGATGGGCAGGGGTGGTGGGGACACCTTCTTAGAGGCAGCAGGTGGGAGGAGGAGATAGGGGGCTTGTGGAGGGAAAACTGGGAAGGGGGATAACATTTGAAATGTAAATAAATAAAATAACCAATAAAAAATGAAATAAAATGAAGTTTAACACGTAGAAAGGCCCACGTGAGAATGTTCCAATTCCATGTAGAAGGAGGAAGAGAATAATTACAGGAGACAGAGGGAGGGAGTGGGGGACTTGTGTGGGGAGTGGAAAAGGAAGAGAAAGGGGGGACAGAACCAGGTATGGGGGAGGAGGCAGTGAGAAGCACAGAGGGCTAAGAGAATGCATGGAGATAAGGAAGGGGATGTGAGGTCTTTCTAGAAAGAACCAGAGGCCGAATAGGTAAGAGAAGCTAAAGGAGTCAATGGGGGTGACCTTAGTCAAAATGCCCAACATTGGGGAGAGGAACTTAAAGACCCTAACTTCATTAGATAGACAGGGCCTGAAGTGGGGGGACAGGGTTACTAACCCACAATCAAAATTTCTGACCCAGAACTGTTCCTGTCTAAAAGAATTGCAGGGACAAAAATGGAGAAGAGACTGAAGGAAAGGCAGTCCAATGATCAGCCCAACTTGGGATGCATCTCATTGGAGGACACCAAGGTCTGGCACTATTACTGGTGCTATGATGTGCTTACAGATGGGAGCCTGGAGTGACTGTCCTTCTGAGAGGCCCTACCAGCAGTTGACTGAGACAGAAGCAAGTATCTATACCCAATCATTTAACTGAAGTCAGGGACTCTACGGTTGAATTAGGGGAAGGATTGAAGAAGTTGAAAGTGACCCCACAGGAAGACCAGCAGACTCAACTTACTCAGACCCCAGGAATCTCACAGAGATTGAGCTACAACCTGGAGCATATATGAGCCAGTCTAAGTCCCTTAGCACAAATATAGTAGACATCTGCCTCTGCCTGCTCTGGCCTCAGTGAGGCCTGGTGGTGTGGGGAAGATCATCCTCTCAGATGCAAGAGGGAGAAGAAATGAAATGAAGAACTGTGGGAGTGGAAATCAAGGGGGCAACGACAGTAACGTGAACAAATAAAATAATAAAAATGAGGAAAAAATAAACTCAAAGAGCACACATATAAATAAAAGTATAAGTGATGAAATATGGCTATATTGATGGTGGTGTTGAAGAAATTGCCCTGGTTGTGACTATATATAATAATATCACAAAATGTATATAAGATCATTATGTTTACTCCATATTTCTATATTTGCACCTAATCACAACATCAATAAAAACATCCTATAAGAGCAATTATAGGGTTGAAAAGATGGGCTTGTAGTCCAGGGCACTTGCTGTTCAAGCATGAGGAGCTAAGATCCTAGCATCCTCATGAAAAAGCCAGGCAGGGCTCCATGTATTCCTGCATCCTGGCACTGTGTGGAGAAGTAAGAGGATCGATGAGGCTTGTTGCTTGCCAGCCTAGCAGAAAACACACACTCCAAGTTCAGCAAGAGACAGACAGCCTCAAAGGCTACATGATTGATTTGTAAACTCAATATTTTCCTCTACTAACGATTTGCAAGGACAGATAGCAATAATGCCATACCAATGTGATCATACACACACACACACACTTCTACACACACACAGACACGCACACACAAACACATACATGAATAAGATGATTTTTCATTGCAATAACTATATCTTTCTTTATATGTGCTATGTTTGAATTGGGAAGTGATATGTTCTCAGGAGGGATATGAAGGAGTAAGTAATGTGCAATTTCTCAGCTAGTAAAATATTAAATACAGGAGTAAACAAGTAATGTACAAGTTATAAACTCATAAGATGAGTTAACCAAGTTCCAAGGTGGTCCTCCATCTGTTAAAAAGGCTAAAGAACTTGAAATTGGCACATTAATTAGCATTTTCTTAACAGTTACAGAATTTAACACCATAAATTATCATTGGGTGAGAATAAAATTCAATTCACAACTCATTACTCCATTAAGAATAATTAATTTTTTCAAACAAGTTATTACAGAGACTAGCATTAGAGTTTATTTTTATGCCTGTATAAATAGGGACAAAAACAAATCCTTAGCAGTGTGTGTGTGTGTGTGTGTGTGTGTGTGTGTGTGTGTGATTCTGTATTCCTTTCAGCATTATTTAGGATTAGCATCCTTTGGAATGCATTTTCTTTTTTTTTTATTTATTTTTCTTTCTTTTTTATAAGAGTTCGAGGACATTGTGAATGGCTTCGTCATAACATGGTACATAGAATTTATTAGTTATTTTTCATGTACAGTTGCATAATTTATATGTGTTTGAGTGTACATGATGTGTGTACATGTGTGTATGGGAGCATGCAGGTGTCATAGCACATGTATACAGATAGAAAGACAACTTTTATGTCTACCCATGCCTTTAACCTTCTTTGAAGGAGGTTCTCTTTGTTGTTTCCCATTGGCCTGTAGCTGCTGAGTGCCCTGGCCTACAAGCTTCAAGGAATCCTCCTGTCTCTACTGCCCATCTCTCTTTAGGTGAACTGAGATTTCAGATGGATACTATCATATTTGCTTTACAAGGTTTTGAATTTTCAAACTCATGTCCTCATATCTACCTGGCAAGTTCATTATGCACTGAACCATATACTCAGCCATGAAAACATGGATCACGTTTTCCCCATGGCCAAATCTAGGATAACAGATTACTATTCTATTTTATTATCCAGTGACTCTCTGCACATCTTGATAATTGTGTAAGGTATTGGTGCTTTGTTCTTTTTGTCTGAGTATTTAAGTTTTAAATTTAGTTTTAGGATTAGGGAGACACAAATAAAAACTTGCCTTCCTTTGAAGAAGTACACACCCGAACTACTTTACTTACAGTTTAATTATTAATGTCTCCTTAAAGAAATACTGCAATCAGTTATATATTTTATATGGACAGATGTAAGTGAACAGTTAAATTCAAATATGGTATAATGAAAAGTACAGGAATTTATAGTGTTTAAGGAACAAGGTATTATTTTTGTACCCCTGAGTGAGTACCCTCATATTTTCATGTAAATTCGATAACTTAGGATATTAAACTCTCTTTGTGATCTGGAGCAGTTCAATAAATCTATGATTCCCTCAAGTCATCTTGTTCCAAGCACAGAGTTATTTATTCTCCCTCCACTGTAGCAATTTGACTTAGCATAATGCTGATCTCACTCTATTTTTGACTCAGAATTTTATTGCAGGCATGTGTCAGCTTATTACTGAAGTGGTTAGACATAAGCTCCTCTCAAATATTCACTGTCCTATTTTCTGGTCTGTTTTCATACAGTGCTTCATTGAGAGCAATGGCCTTGGATTGGTTCCATGGATGTCCCACCAATCGGGATGTAGGTTATATTCTGGATGGAATGAGCTTTACAAGCAAATATAGTCCCATGAAGAGAGAGCAAAGCTGGAAGCTCATTAATATTCAAGCATGCAGCAGATTAGAGTCTTCTCTTAAGTAAGCATGTTAATCTTACCTTACCTCATCAGCATGCTTTGCTGGGTAACCAAAGCCAAGTACTGTCTATTTGTTGCTTCTCTTTTAGGACAAAAGACTTGCAATGCAAAAGTGAAGTATTCCTTTTTTTTCCCAAGAAACCTACCATTTTAGCACTCTTCTGTTTTCTAAAAATTCAATTATCATACATGTATAGGTTAACATTATTGATGTGACATGTGACTTAGAGAGCGGACTGAGTACAATGTTGAAGTTTATCTTTTTTAGAAGTAAGTAAAATTTCATTTCTCAATTGGCTCACTGAAAAATAGCCAGGGGTTCTTACTTGAAGTTACTATCTGCATTAATGTATTAAAAATATCAAGGGAGGTTTTTTTTTAAATTATTTTACTTTTTTTTTGAGATAGGGTTTCTCTGTATAGCCCTGGCTCTCCTGGAACTCACTCTGTAGACCAGGCTGGCCTTGAACTCAGAAATCCGCCTGCCTCTGCCTCCCAAGTGCTGGGATTAAAGGCATGCACCACCACTGCCTGGCAAGGTTTTTAATATAAGCCACAGTTTTTCCTTTACTACGTTTTTATTTATTTTTGTTTTTTTCTAACCATTTTTGTATCAAGGTACCATTTATTATGTAATAGTCAGGTTTTTTTATAATAGGTTGGACAAAAAATCGCTCTCTATACCTGTGTGACCTTGAATTTGTGACAATCCTTCCGTCTCTGTCTTTTGAATATTGAGAATGCAGTATTAAACACTGTATTATTCAGAGTTCTCTAGAGTTACAGAACTTATGGAATATCTCCGTATATTATGGGAATTTATTCTAATGTAGCCCACCTCAGTTCTATGAGGGTAGTTGTTTCACCCGGTCTTCTGTGGAAGTTGGAATCTTGAAGAAGTAGGTTCTCACAGATGTGATAGCAAATATGTGCAAGTAGGCAAAAAAAAAAAAAAAAAAAAAAAAAAAAAAAAAGGGAGTCGTTCTTCCTCCAATGTCCTTATGCAGGCCTCCAGCAGAAGGTTTGGCTCAGATTAAAGGTGTGTAATCACCACACCTTGATTTCGAACTTGCTTTGTCCCAGGCTGGACTTAGAGATCTGCTTGCCTCAGTCTCTGTGTACTACCTTGCCTGGGCCTAAGCTTTACATGGCCACTATGCCTCAAGATCTTCCTGTCAAGTTCTGGGTTAGAAGTTTGTGTCTTCCAGCCTCACGATATGGATCAAGTTGTGCCCTCCATTTCTGGATCATAGTTTGTTCCAGATATAGTTAAGCTGACAATAAGAAATAGACGTCACATGCACCCTACCAAATCATTTCTGTCTATCTCTTAGTATGCACAACATAACAGCATAGCTTTTTCTAGCCTGTGTTTGTAAAATAATCAAATACTGCTTCTCTGCTTACTACAGGATGATGGAATTCTATTCAAGTACAATTAAATAGACCTGCTAACTACATGCACAAAGTAACTCAATAATTTTCTGGTCAACACCCCAAAGAGTAGGCAACATTATAAAGATTAAAATAATATACAAAAAGAGGCCATGTAGTTTTCTACTGGAGTTATCAGCTACATTTCAAGGTTACTGCAAAACCCTGTGAACTTGAATAGATTACCAATAACTGCTAAATGTCACAAAAAGAGACTCAGTTACAGGCATTGGCTCATCAATTAAGTGTAATTCTTTCTTTACACAACTCATGCTTTGCTGATGGTCTTATGATGAATATTAGAAATTTTGTGTGTGTGTTTGTGCGTGTGTGTATTTGTGTGTGTGTGTGTGTGTGTGTGTGTGTGTGTGTGTGTGTTTGATTATTCTCTCAAGCAGTTCTACAGGACCATTCACTTTTACAAACGTCCAAATTATTTTACAACAGATTTCTGAAATGTAATTTTAATTAGAGCATAAAAAGTATACATTAAGTGGAATACACATGGTTGCTCTCATTTTTGAAATGAAGAAATTGGAAAGTTTCTCATAGTCATACACACAGTTGAATCAGAGATCCAAACGAGCATGCACAAAGTTAATACTTAACTTGTAATAAGTAGTTGATTATCATTATTAAATATTAGCAGGTATGAATGAAAAGATACCATTCTCTTTGTATTCCCATTTTCTCCTCATCATTTAAAAACAGGGGATACAGATAGGTAATAAATGATCCTTGGAGTGCTTTTGCAATGTTCCAAGGTTAGAAAACCTGGAGTGTCACTGTCTAGAAAGAGCTGATGACATGGACAGATGGCCAATTACACACTGATTTGAAGCAAAAGTTAGGAATTTCAATGTTAAATAGAAAAGAACAAAAATGTGACAGTGCTCTTAAAAAGCCAGGAAGCGCCAGGAGGAATTCAGATGCATTCGATAAAAGTGAGAAATGAGTAGACTATCAAGAATACTAAATTATAAGCATAATGTGCTGCCCATTATGCCATCATCTTATAGCTCCAAATTCACCCTTTAATTACACCTGTCATCACTCTGTAGCACTATGTCCAACATTATGTAAATTGTGACTTCTTTTACTAATGAGGCTCAGACCTCATTAGATTTAGGCAGTAGTAGATATGGAGGAGACTGAAAAGGAGGCAGCAAAGAGGTTTCCTTGTTCATTTTCCCATTTTTTCCTTGTAGAAACTCCAACAGCACAACTACCTCAGCACCAGCAACTAGAAGAGCCATATCACTTGATTCTGGTCTCTAACACCTTCAAAATTCCAAGAATCATCTTGATTAAATCCCAGCAACAGTACCAGTGTCATGGGGACTTTTGAATTGTCCCTGTGACCTAATTCACCATATTCTATCCTAGTTCTAATTGCCAAATTGTTTCATGCACAGTTTACCCATCTGAAGGCACTGGTGAATTCTAAAATAAACTAAATCAGCTATTCTTAATTGCTGGATATGATATCACTGGGAATCTGATTTATTAGAAAAAATTTAACTTAGTAAATATGGGTTCAAGATTCTCTTATGACAGTATGCTTAGAAAACTGTCAAAACCCAGATTTGCAAGTCTCCAGACTGCATCAGATCTTCAGGGCTAGTACTATAATATGTTGTTTGCTATTTAAAAGTGGAAAAGATTTCAGTCTGCATTAAAATAAAATGTTTATTTAGACACCCACATGACTATACAATGGAGATAATGGGATCATGGCTCTTCTTGAAGAAATGAAAGGCAAACATCAATTGAGTGGTTGAGATTGTCATCAAGCCTGTATAAATAACTCAACTTCCTCCACTTTTCTGAAACTCCACAAGTCAGACTTACTGAACTTAACTGTCGGGATGCTGATCTTCCTATTCCCTACAGATCAGTCCATTAAATACTGAGATTTCATTTGCCTAAGAATTCATGAAGCCATTATTTTTATATGATATTTTATTTACATTTCAGATGTTATCCCATTCCCCCATTCCCCCACCCACCCAGGAACTCTCTATTCCATCCCCCTTCCTCCTGTTTCTATGAGGATGTGCCCCCACATACGCCCCCACTCCCACCTCCCCACTCTCAAATTCCCCCGTACTCGGTGTCCAGCCTTCATGGGACCAAGGATTTCCTCTCCCACCTATGCTCAACAAGGCCATCCACCTCTACACATACAGCTGAGTCTCTATGTGCTCCCAGGCTGGTGGTTTAGACTCTGGGAGCTCTGGTTGGTTGATATTGTTGCTCTCCTCATGAGGCCGCAGACCCTTTCAGTTCCTTCAGTCTTCTCTCTAACTCCTCCATTGGCAGCCCCTTGATCAGTCCAATGGTTAGCTGTGAGCATCCACCTCTGAATATGTCAGACTCTGGCAGACCTCTAAAGAGACAGCTATATCAGGCTCCTGTCAGCATGTACTTCCTGACATTCACATCAGCGTCTACCTTTGGTGACTGCACATGGGATGGATACCCAGGAGGAATGGTCTGCAGATGGCCCCTCCTTCAGTTTCTGTCCCTCACTTTGTCTCCATATTTGTTCCCTTGAGTATTTTGTTACTTCTTCTAAGAAGGAGCAAAGCACCCACACTTGGTCTTCCTTCGTCATGAGCTTCATGTGGTCTGTGAGTTAATCTTAGGTATTTCAAGCAATTACTTTTTAAAAGATTTTATTTACTTTATATATGTGAGTACACTGTAGCTGTCTTCAGACCAGAAGAGGGCACTGTATCACATTATAGATGGTTGTGAGCCACCCTGTGGTTGCTGGGAATTGAACTGGGGACCTCAGGAAGAACAGTCAGTGCTCTTAACCACTGAGCCATCTCCTCAGCCCCAGAAGCCATTATTTTTAGTAACTGAGTATGACTCTTTCTTTCTTATAACATAAATGTAACCTTCTCAGTCTGTACTGTTACTTGTGTGTATATGTCACTTGTACTGAACATTTGTTTTTGGATAACCACTTATTTGAGAGACGCCAGAAACATTATATGCTATTGTTATTGCACTTGGTTTGCCCCTAGACATGTAGATAACTCCCTGTTGCTAAAGATGCCATTCATTTAAAACACAGGGTCAAAAGGATTCTGAGAGAATATGTAACTCTCCTCCTCTAAGAAGACTATCTTTCACAGTAGTCTTTCAGAAGCTCTACACTAGCATGAAGAAAAGGAAGCAAACAACAACCTTACTGAGTTAAGATGTCCATAAGCTGTGACAATGACCACAATAACCCTATGGATAAAATAGTGGCATGCATAGCATACCTTGGCATTAATCATCAGTTCTCTAATTGGACTTAAGATGCATTCAACAAGAAGAAAATTATTCCAAGTACTAGAAACCTGGTCAAATAAGCAGGGTTAGTGAAGTGATAATTATTGGAAGTAAACCTACAGTCACCACTTTATTAAGCCAGCACAATCCCTAACTTTTTTTCTAAATATTTGTATTGTTCACCCCATATCAAAAAAACTTTTCATTGTAACAGATGAGGCCACTACAAAAAGCTACAACCAATCATGATGTAGAATCTGGAGCCATTCCCAACACATACATCTACAACACAAAGTGGAAGGGCGATGAAAAAAATCATAAAGTCAGATGCCCAAGGACTTCACTGTGACAATATGTTTCTTAGGAATGTAGGAAGCTACACCCACAAAATCTCAACAACATGACTGCCTAAACAAGAGCTGAACAAGGACATCAATAGACATGCTACTGTAGACACAGGAAATCCAGGAGGCCTTAACTCCACACTAAGCATTACAGGCAACAAAGAAATGCTGTGATCCAGGAAAACAATCTTCCCCAGCGAAATTCACATCATTAGGTACCTTCTTATGAAGTCCAGGCATACTTTCTCAGGGATGCAACCATCCATTGAAGACTGGACACTGGTAAAAGATGTACCCACAGTCATGCCCTTGGGCAAAACTGATGGAATCTCTTTCTCATTTGAATTATCCAATCTCCAGATATGTTTATGTTTACACCATGTAAACACAAATTATGCAGCATGAATTCACTTTGTCTCAGTCTAGAGTTGCAATTATTTTATAGTTATTATCTGTATATATTTGTATTATCTTTATATATTCATAGTTCTAGTAACTATAAATCTGTTTTGTGCATTAAATTATTGCTCAAATATCATTTTAAGTGAGTTGATGCCTCAGTTTGAGAGTCCGTGACATTATAAGTATACAATGCTTAATATTCCCAGATCTTATGAAGGTAGAAGTAACATGTCTAGAGAATGAAACTGATCAGTGAGGACAGGGAGAGCAGGAAAGGGGCATGGGACTGAAATGGTGAGAGATGCTGTGCATGCATTATAGACTTGCACAGAATTATCATATGGAACCTGGTGTAATACTAATTAACATAAATAATTAAATGGAAAAAGTATATCTGTCTCATTAGTGTTCAAAATTAATGTGATTTTTTAAACAATATTTTTGAAATTGTAACATACTTACATCATTATCCCTTCTCCTTCAACCCTGCAGGTCCTCCTGTATGTATCTCCTTGTTTTTTTTCAAATGTATCCCTTTGTTTCATTAATGTTCATATACACCTAATTGTACCTTTTTATAATTTTATTTACCTAGTAGAGTATTTCAACAAAAGATAACACAAATACAAATGTAAAATTTTCTGTATTAAAATTTTTCTCGAAAAGTAAATAAGAAAATAATTAAAAAAGGAAAAAAGCTTTCTCTCAGCTAATATATCACTATTTCTCAATGGTGATCTTTTAGATACACTATTTTTCCAGTTCATTGAGAAAAATGAATATTAAAAATTGGTCCAAAGATATCTACTTTTGCTAGTTTTATATTTCTTTGCATATATTATCACAAAAATTTCCCAGAATGCATCTGATTTTAATCAAATGATACCATCTATGCATGTATATATATATATGGTTACTGGTGCCTATTTTTGGTGGTTAGCTAGACACATCTGGGTAGAGGGTGTCCCCTATTGAGGAAGTTCCTCCACCAGATTTTCCTGTGGATTTATTTATTTGTGGAGCATTTTCTAGATGACTGGGTGACCTGAGAGGGTCCAGCCAATAAGAATGCAACCATCCCTAAGCCAGGGGTCCAATGATGTTTAAGATGAGAAGCTGAACGTAAGCCTGGAAGCAAGGCATTCCTCTTTCTTTTCTGCTTCAGGTCCTGCCTCTAAGTTCCAGACATGAGTTCATATCAAGGCTTTCTTCAATGATGGAATCTGTATCCTAAACCCTTTCATTCTCAAACATAAATAAATTTTAGAAAAGAAACTCAGTGCTGTGTGCTGAAGGACGTTCTATTTTTCTTTCCCTCCCTTCCTCTCACCCACCTCTCTCTCTCTTTCTCTCTCTTTCCTCTCTTCCTCCCTCCATCCCTCCCCTCTCCTTCCCTCCCACCCTCCTTCCCTCTCTTCCCCCTTCCTCTCTTTCTGTTTTTGTACACACACACAGACACACACACAGACACATGTGTGTTAGTGAGCACTGAACAGAGAACCTTGCTCATGCTCAGAAATTACACTACCTCACTATACTTCCAGTCCAGGTTTTACTTTATCATTTTGAAGTAAGATCTTAGTAAGATGCCTTATCTGGCTTTAAACTTCTCCAGTAGTCAAGGTAGGCCTCAAATATATCATTAACATACTTTAACCCTCTTAGTACCTGAGGTTCTAGACCTTTTCTATCAAGCCTACCTTTAAAACATTGATTATAAAATTCTAAGTCATACAAGTGAATCATTAAAAATTCAATGAAGAAAATTAAAAAAGAAAATCTTATAACATTACTATAATTTTAAAAGCTCTGCAACATAGTTAGTGAGTATTAAAATTATTTCTGCAGCAATGATAAAATTGTACCACATGGTTCCAAAATATTGAGTCAAATGCTCTTAGGTAATTAATTTTAGTCATATTCTGAAACATCAAAATTTCAACAATTTAAAAACCATTTGTTGGCATAGAAACATCAACTTAATTAAAACTGGATTAAACCAATTAACCTAAAACATATTGTACTACTGAGTGTTTGATTTAGAATACTTTGGAAGGAAGAGAACATTATTCATAATCATTTTAGTTCTTTTATCTAATGGAAGTGTTTATGATTCATAATGGACCTACACAGGCACTAATGTCCCTGATGACTACTTTCATAGGATGAGAGTGGTTGCAAATAAGCTTTCCATTAAATGAAAAAATTGCCAACTTTTTCAAGGGAGTTCTGAAAGTAGAATGTTTTATGAGTATTGCTTATTGCCTTTGCTTAACTACAATATCTAGAATTTTTGAGACAAATAACCATACTAGTATCCTATATTTCAAGCCTCAGAATTCATTGTCATTCACAACTAGTCCTGCCATAGAAAGAAAGGAACACAATACTATGAATTACAAAAAATACAATGTGGATTGAAGTAGAATAACAAAAATTGTTTTAATATTTTTAATAACCAGTGTTTTGCTAAGCAGTACACCTACATATTTGTTGATAATGTTCATTTAATATAGTTTGAATTCTACATATATTATTAAATAAATACTTTATTTTTAGATCTATACTATTCAGTAGTTACCATGGTTTAAGTTTAAAACTTGGACAGTAGACTCATTATTCTTTCTTTCATCTTTAGTATACTCTGCTCTGATTTCTATTTCCTATATTTTAATAAACGTTGGCAACAGCTATTTTTATCCATGCTTTTGAGAAAGTCAGTGAGACAAGTAAGAAAAGAGATGATTTGCACTGATTCTTGTTTCTAGGCCCTGATCTTTATTTTGCTAGTCTCAGTAAAGCAGATCATGGTAGAGCAAAGCTTCCTACCTTATTTTAGACTAGGAAGGATAGAGATAAAAGAAGAGGGTGATGGAAGGAGAAAGAAAGACAAGTAATAGAAAAGAAGGAGGCAAGGGTAGAAACTTACATAGTTAACTGAAGTTTGGAGTCATAATTTATTCAAAATCCTGTGACTAGTTCCTACTGAAGAAGAGTTTCAGCATAGGTATAATTACTTACAAAGCTGGTTGCATTTTACAAGACTAAAAAGATAGACAGATAATTATCATGATCACCCATTGTTTTCAGGAAGAAATACTGTAGGCAGTCTAATAACCACAATTTAAAACCACAATTTAACTGTAATTTAAACAAAATGCAAAGCACGTTCTAGAGAGCAATTGCATTCTACAGTGTTGCCCCTTTTTCTCAAAGACATTCATTTGTTGATATAACATTTACTCTATCTGAAGAGTCTTGAATTCTGGTCAGATACTAAAATTTGAGACTAGCAAATTTCCTTCTATTTATTGAAAATCCTGTTGATACTTCCTTGGGGAAAATAGCTCATTTGAATTTTTATCTTATGCAGTAAACTGGCCAATTCTTTTTTGTTACTGTAGAGAAAATCTCTTTCAATCACAAGGAACAGATATTAGTGTGTTCTGTAGTTATTTGCATAATTTCACATAAATATATTTGTTGTAAAGTCTAACGATAAACTTGAATAAATCTGAATATTTTCTTCATGAAATCTTATAAACTGGCTGCTAAGTTCTATCCCTTTGGGGTAACTGATACTGCGATAAGATAGTTAATGACTCTCATTTACAAAGGTTTAGATAAGACTGGTACAAACTCTTTAGTAAGGGTTTCCGTCAAATAAACCTAATCTAGAAATTCTCATATACATGCCAAGAGGTTTTTTTTTTTACTACATGATTCTAGAACCTGCCCAGTTAAAAATCAGTATAGTTATCATATTGTCTAAACTAAAGTATAGTATAATGCTAATGTTTACACATAAGCATCAGTTACAGTTGTTAAAAGCCTTGTCTCACATCATCTGTTACTATGATGGGGCCAGTGTTCAAATGTTGTTCCTTTTCTCTCGACTCCAAGATTTTCTCTAAATGTAGAGGGCATGCATAAAATATTTTCATAAACCCATGGATTTTCAGTACAATCTTTTGGGTTATGTGCATGTTCTGTCCTCATTTTATATTTAAAAAAATTGAAAAATGTTCTCTCAATGAAACACATATGATTTGACTGATATGACTCCTAAGAATACGGGTGAGCTGCTAGAGAGATGAGTTAACAAAAAAGAGCACTTGTTGCTCTTGAAGAGAAGCTAATTTGAGCTCCTAAACACCTATCTTTGGCAGTTTGGGACTGGCTGTAGCTCTAGTTAATGGGAATCTAGGAACTTTATTCTGGCTTCTGTAGGCATCAGCACTAATTGGGCTCATACCCACATATAGACATGTATACATACAATAAATCAAAAAAAGATAAATCCTTTAAAAATTAAATATAAGTAACAACAATTAATAGGAGAAAAAAGCCGTGTGTTTGGAAGAGAGCAAGGAGAACTATTTAGGAGTCTTTACTGAGAGGGTAATTATACCTTAATCTCAATAAATAAAATATTTAATTAGAGATAAATGGTAACTAATAAAATTAACATGTGAATCAAATACTATAACTATGAAGTGAGGAAATGAAATTCAAGAACAGATGTTTGATTTCAGTCAAAATCTTTACATGTAATGATGGGTCTTTGTACTAAGAAAACTGTTAGACCAGGTACTCAGCTAAATATTCTATATACAATTAACTGCAAAAACAGTTTCTTTGTTTCAACTAAATTATCTCTGGTAGACTAACCCAAAATATGAAAATATGAAAAGTAAACTTTCATAAAAATAAATATAGGTGGGAATATTGTGGAAATTAGGTGGCTAGTTATTAATAACAGAAATCACAGTAAAATTATTTGGTTCTCCAATAGAAGAGGATCAGGCCTGGAAACATAAACATACTAGTAACATCATATGGACTGAGGGTGGTGTATTTACATGTATACACACATACACACACACACATAGACACACACACACACACATATTCATTAAAAGTATAACAGACCATGAACTTAAAACAGAGTGGGAAGAAGTGAGAGGATTTGGAAGTAGGAAGCAGAAGAGAAATGATGTGATTATATTATAAGATCAAAAGATACATGACAATTATTTTTTTTCTTTTTTTTTTTATTGGATGATTTATTTACATTTCCTATGTTGTCCCCTTACCCCATCCCCCACCACCCCCTCAGAACCCCCAATCCCCTCGCCCCTCCTCCTTCTTCTCTGTGGATGTAACCTCTATCTACACCCCCCCACTCCCACCTCCCCACCCTCAAAATTCCCACCCCCTGGGGCATCCAGCTTTCATGAGGTCAAGGTTTTCTTCTTCCACCTATGCCCAGCAGGGCCCTCCACTTTTACATATTCAGCTGAAGCCCTGGATCCCCCCCTAAGTGCTCCCAGGCTGGTGGTTTAGACCCTGGGAGCTGTGGTTGGTTGGTATTGTTGCTCTCCTCATGGTGCCACAAACCCTTTCAGCTCCTTCAGTCTTCACTCTAACTCCTCTATTGAGAACCCCATGATCAGTTCAATGGCTAGTTGTGAGCATCTGCCTCTGAATATGTCTGACTCTTGAAGGCCTCTGAGGAGATATCCATATCAGGCTCTTATCAGCATGCACTTCCTGTCTTCCACATCAGCATCTATCTTTGGTGATTGCACATGGGATAGATACTCAGGTGGAGTGGTCTTGAGACGGCCCCTCCTTCAGTTTCTGTCCCTCACTTTGTCTCCATATTTGCTCCCTTGAGTATTTTGTTGCTCCTTCTAAGAAGGACCGAAAATTATTTTTGAAAGTCTAATGAGTGTTTTTTTTTGCCTACACATGTCTCCAATAATAGTGTATTAGAAAAGAGGAATTTTCTTTGTCAACTTCCTAATATATATATTTTAAAGTCCACAAGTAATAAAGAAAATATTCTTTTAAGATTATTTTTAAAAATTTCTACAAGCCTTAGAATAAACACAGCCTTTCTAGTCTTAACAATTATATTTTGACATGTAATTTAATGTTAAGATTTTAAACTATAGATTTTATTCTTAAGAATTTGATGTTTCAAATGCATTTATATGTGCTGTCATTTCTTCCATGTGTCTCATAATCAGCTGTATTTATGAGTGGCATAAATTATGTAGATAGTTAAAATAGAAAAGTTTAAAACCTATTGAGAAGTTAAGGAGGAAAATGAAGGCATGAGTGTTTGAGGGGACCACAGTTTACCAACTAAAGAGTGGGGAATGTTTATTTATTTGCAAAGACATTATCATAAATAGTATAGATGGCAACAATGGATCATTCTCCAGAAACAAGAAGTGTGGTTCATATGAAACATTAAGAAGGTAAAGGACAATAATAGTTGTAAAGATATGTATGTGATGAAGGTTTTTTGAGGGACTCGGCTACAAAGTCAAGAAGTTAATATTTGTGTCAGTAAAGGGAAAGTTAGCTGGATACACTCTTTAACATTGAGTATGTTTTTATTGCCAACCACTATAATTTTTAATATAAATTTATTAAGTCTCTTCTTTCTGTAGTGTGATACAAGGCTTTCACTGTAAGTAACACAATCTGACATGTAAGCCCAGGAATACTTTTCAGAATAATGATGATATAATGACTTACATCAGCTGTACAGACATAGGTTCTATCCAAATTTCATCAATGTTGTTGCTGAAAATGATTCATGTGTTTCAGTCTTAAATATTGTCTACATGATTCAACCGTATACAATTATACTTTTGACCATTCACAAATTGTGAAATATTAAAATTGTATGTTGCTTCTTGGCTGTTTCAATAGCAGTATTTTAGCAATTTGATAAAGAGAATTAGTAGTAGAAGTGGGAAGTTTCTGAAGCTATTATACAGATAATTTTCTATTGTCACACACATAATGTCAAATTTTTACTGGTCCACAGTGAGAAAATGATGTGAAAAATCATTTTATTTAACACTGTTTAATTATTTTATAGAAATGACCTTACAGATGCTGATATCCAGAGTGTATTTTCATATTTATTTATTCACATCCATTCATACATTCATAAATACATTGTGAATATAACAATAGACATCAGATCTAAATTGGTGCTACCTATGAGGTTATATTTTAGTAGTAATAAACAGTCAGAAACTTAACAAATTGTATATTTTGAAATTCAGGCAATTCATTTGTGCTATGTATGAATTGCTATATCATCTTCTTGCCCATCATATCTCGCTCTCCAAAGCAATATAACCAATAAGAGGAGTAGCTTTATGTGTTTATATGTAAACATAGAAAGATATTTGAAAGTCTACATGCATACAGCCATACATATGATCTAACACATGAATGCATAGTTGAATATAAATAGCTTTTAATATATACAAATAGGCTTAGGTATAGTAAAATAAAAATAAATATGTATATTTATGTTTATGAATATATACAATTGTATGAATTTTGTTTAAGGAACTGAATCATATAATGTTAAGACATTGAGAGAATCACAAACTGTAAACTCAGACAGGAGCCTAGCATGGCTGTCCTCTGAGTAGCCCTAACAGCAGCTGACTAAGAGAGACACAGATACTAACACCCAACCACTGGACTGCAGTTGGGACCCCTATGGTTGAATTAGGGGAAGGATGGAAGAAGGTGAGGAAGAGGGCGACCCCATATGAAGACCAGCAGTCTCAACTAACCCTGACCACTGGGAGCATAAAAACATAAGGCTAACGACAGAGTTTCTTGGTTTTTGTTTTTCATTTGGCTTTGTCTGTGTATCTATCATTTATTTCTTAGGTTCATGGGAAGAGCCTTGTTCTGGAAGATTGGCTGGTCTGGAACTTTCACATGCTCAGGTAATATCTCAGTTCGCCCATCAAAGTCTCTATTATATATCCCTACCTGCAACTGCTGTCTCAAGCAATAACCTATTAACTCTCTTGCTCAAATTGCAGAGCAGCTTGCAGGGCATTGTAGCAGAGTTGAAGATGCTTCTTCACAAGAAGGTTATTTTAATTTTAGAATGAGAAAGCATATTCAAATATTGAAACTCAAAAATGAATATTTGATTGATTATCTAGTCCACTTTGTAAGCCTTTATTCACAAGTATTTTATTTCCAAAAATCAAGACTTCATTAATGTCAATAAAGTTACTGCTAGTGTGTTCATTTCACAAAATTTCAAGTTTATTGTCAAGAAAATGTTCTTCTTTTACTTTTTTTAATAACACAGAAGCATGAAAATTTTTAAATGTAAAATTGGTAAATATGTTTTCTATTTAAAGGTTACACTAAATTGTCAGTATGTGAATTGTGGGAAAAGAATTCATTGCCAGAACCAAAACAACAAACGAATGACATTCAGTATAATCTAAGAAAGAAAATTTAGTTATAGGTAGACATCTACTATGATTATTACACTATATTCTTCCTTTGAACATGTTTTCTTATATTGTTTTAAATTTTATGAATTTTCATTGAAGATTAATAGACAAATGCTTTCTGATAGATTTATGCATGAGAATCTCCACTTCATTCAATACAAGTCACACATGCACAAACACACACACACACACACACACAGAGACAGGTAGAGACCAAGAGGTATGAAGATAGACAGAGAGAGTGAGAGAAAGACACAACAGAGACAGAGTCAAAGGCACAGGGAGAAAGACACAGAGGGAGAAAATTAGTTCAGAATTAAGAAATAAAAACTGAACATTTAAACGTTCTAAATTTTCAAAGTCTTAGAATCACAAGAAATTATAGCTTCCCTTGTTATGAGCTAATCATACACAGCTAACTAAAATTTTAAAAACTAATCCCTAACTTTATAGTTACCTGTACTGAGTAATTTGCAGACAACCTGTAAAGTGAAGAGCAGAGGGCACTCTAGTCTTTCCAGTGAAGCTTCTGGATTATTCTTTCAGTTACCCAGTAGAAGATCTTTAAAAGTAGAGTTGATTGAGAAATCTCACTTCCGAGGAAGATATGAAGAGACTCAATATTTTCTACTGCAATTCCACAGTCAGGGGTATTGTCAGATAATATACAAAATGATGATTGAAAATTTATCTATGAACTCTGCCAAGTTTTTCAATAAATATATAAAGTAATTTAAAGTTGCGGAAGGAATTATTTGTAAGCTTGTTTTATTGTGTGGTAGAGCTCAAAAAACTCAAAAATATTTTATTGAGTTAAAGTTTAGATTGGTTTAGGAAGACCATTTCTACATTAGACATTTCCAAAGCCATGAAAAATAATCTATTTATCTTAGAGTAGATACACATTCTCCTGGTCCATGCCTCTGAAAAAAACAGAAAAACATGTGTTTTAGACATATGGGTTATAGAAACATATCATAAAGTGTGTTGTGCTTATATATAACACATATACATCACACATTTGTTTCTCAGTAAAAAGTTGCAAAATAGACTTGTACTATACATATAATAACACATAAACACATTAATTATCCATTACTGTAAATTTGAGATCTCACTTTCAAATATCTTTCTCTTCTGCACTTGATTATGAATATTCTTCCTTTTTTAGCTCAATGTTAAATATTCAAAAATTGAAGTAAGGATTTAATACAATGAACAGGACACAATGGGTACACATAATATGTATGATATACTGAAGGACACGCATGTCTCTGGAACTCAGTAATGAGAGAAAAAGCATAAGTGAAATAGTATGGGAAATAATTCATAAAATTATTTACTAAAATCAGATTCATTTACAGAAAGAAAGCAAGAACATGTATAAAAGGTGAATGAAGGTGAAACTGAAATCATTAATCAAGTCATCTACCTGTTGAGCATGGATGGCATTTGTCGTCCAACTTAGTACACCTGAGATATGGTTATGTATTTTGTACATTTCACTGTTGGTTTATCTATTTACAAATTAAAAGGCATCTGGCATATTTCCATTGATGAGAAATTCATGGGGAAGGAAAAAAATTGAATGGTGCAGATAGAGTAAAGAAGTGGGAGAAAGTGCTTAGAAATACTTAATATTTTGTATCATTACTATTTACCTTATGACATTTTGTTTTTAAACTCATATTTTCTAAACATGTCATGTTTGTACATAGCTGTTAATCTATCATTTAGATGGAAGATATTCCTTTAGACCAGCATTGACTACATAGGACATCTTGTCTCAAATTGTATTTGATAAAATTAAGGAATTTTTTTTGCTTTGTTTAGGTTTTTTTTAGTAAGTCTATAAAAAGAGATAAAAGGGAATTCTTTATCCTTTATCCTGCAGTAGACAAGACAGAGAACAATTTGACTATACTTCAAAATTCCTCACAGTGTTTTCTTTTTTCTTTTTTACTTAGTCCCACTCTACACATTTCTTCCCTTATATTTGGGTAAATTCTTTGGTTTTACTTTGCCCAGAATATCATTAAACTGGAAACAAGACCAGAGGACCTATTGAGCTTGGCATCTGTCATCCAACTTAATACAACTGAGATGTGCTTATGAATTTTGTGCATTTCACTGTTGGTTTATCCATTTACAAATTAAAAACCATCTGGCTTATTTCCATCAATGTGGAATTTACTAATAAAGATACTATAAATATTCATGTGCAGGCTTTTGTTATAATGTACACTTTTATTTCTGTTTGGTAAAAACGTAGAAATGAGAATTCTGGGACCTAGAGTGAACATAAGTTTGTCTTTGTAAGACACTACAAATGGTTACTAAAGAGCCTAGGTCATCTACATTCCCAAAAGAAATAAAGAAGGCATCCATGCTCAGCAGCTATTTCTTAGCATTGTCAAGTCTATTTGTTATTTGAATTAGATGTATACTGACATCTATGACAAATTGATATCTATTTCAATTTACGTACATAAATGATTAGGCCAGATGCTTTTATGCCATCCTCATAACTTTGGGACAATGTCTGTTCCAATTGAATTTAAAATGGGATATTTTCATGTTTGTGAATTTTGAGAGTTATGTATGAAATATAATTATAAGTGCATCGTTAGGCAAATAATATACAAAGATCTTCCCTTAGTTTGTATTTTACCATTCCATTTTAGTAACTGTCTTTAAGTGAACATTTTATGTTTTTGCCATTTTGGTACAGTTCACACAAAGTGAGATCTATCCATTCAACCAATTCTTTTTATAAGAAATTCTTTACTGGATATTTTATTTATTTATATTTCAAATGACACTGCCTTTCCCCATATCTCCTCTCTAGAACTTCCTATCCCACCCCCTCCTTTTTGCTTTTATAACATTTTAATTACATGCATGTATTAAGGTCAGTTCTAGGTTGAGGGTCTAGCAATACAATAGATGCAAATAGTCAAGTAACAAGGAAGACAATAAACACAAATAGTCAATGTTCAAGCAAGGCATTAAACACAATTGGGTGAACACTCATGTGATCACTGTTTCTAAGGCTTATCAAGATGACCAAAATATCTGAGATGACTTTCCTGACCTAGACCAAAGTCATTTTCATGTCTGAAGCCTACTTCCCTGTTCTAGACTAAGATTTAGATTCCTACCTGAAATTACTTCTTGTTCTAGTCTAATATCAGATTCCTGCCTGAAGCCTACTTTCTTGTTCTTGGCCAATGTCATATTCCTGTCAAACAGCCCATTTCCTTGTCCTTGGCCCATGTCAGATCCTTGCCAAGCAGCCCCAAAGGCTCTCTGCCTCTCCCCCTTTTATTTTATTTCATTAACAAGATTGAGCCTGACTTAGGTCGTTCTAACAAGAATGTTTTCCTTACCTGTCATGGAATATACATTATCAAAAGCAATGCACATCTGTCTTAGCTTGGTAATGCTCTGTGCAGATTCTTACCTGTTCTTGGCTTGCCAGACTGTTAATTTAATACTTCGTCTGGGGGTCCATTTTTCAGGTTGAAGGCATGTACTTTATTTGCCATCTTCAGTTCACTAGAGTGTTTTTTATCTATTTTCTCATATATTACATATCCCCACCACAGTTTTCCCTCTTTCTTTGCCTCCCAGTCCCAGCTTGGAACCACTCACCTCTCTCTCCTCAGACTGTTCTTTCTTAGTTTACCTTCAACAAAGGGCAGACCTCCCAGGGATATCAACCAAATTTGGTATAGCAATATGCAATAAGCATAGGCATCTTCAGTTATATCAAGGCTGAAGAATGCAAACCAATGGGAAGAAAAGGGTTCCAAAAGAAGGCAAGAGTCAGAGAAAGCCTCCACTCCCACATTTAGAAGCTGCACAAGAAGACCAAATATACACAACATACATTCAGAGGACCTAAATCAGACCCACTATAAGCTCTTCAACTGTAAGTTCAGTTTCCATGAGCACCTAACAGCCTAGGTTAATTGATTTTGTGAGATTTCTTCTGATGTCCTTGATACCTCTGGCTCCTACAATCCTTCCTCCTTTTCTTCCTCAGGATTCCCTGAGCTCCACCTAACCTTTGGCTATTTTCTTTGTATCTGATAGCGTACTTGAACCTTTGTATTCATTGAGTGACAGCTCTCCATTATTCCATCTCTTTAGCTCCTGATAACCACCTGCTTGATTTTGTGTTTCTTGACTTTAAACCATTTCTGTGTCTGATATACCTGGAGTCAAGCAGTACCTCAGTTTTTCTTCTGCAGTTGGCATTTTGTATTGACTATAACCTCAAAACTTACCCATGTACTATTAATAAGATTATCTTCTTACTAAAAAGGATTAGTACTACATTACAGTGTATCATGCTTTAAAAATATATGTGAAGTGGAAATTTCTGGTTTTTGGAGAATCAGTGTGTCATGAGATGTTTTTTTCCTGAAACTGTCTTATGAGAGGTTATTTTGTTGAAACAGACACATGGGAGGATGTTTTGCTAAGAATAGACACATGGTGTTTTTCTGGAAACTAACTGGAAAGGGGGCATGTGATGTTTTTTCTAGAGCCTGAGAGAACATGTGGAAAGGGTATACATATAGCCTAACAGACAGTGTACAACACTGTGTGGTATTTATTCTTGCTATCCTTTGTTGGACTTTGCTGATACTGGTCTTCACTGATTATGCTTTGTGGCAATGGTTTGTCTTTCCACTCTTTTCCTGTCATCATTTCTCACAATATCATTAAAATAAATGCACCAAAAAACTTCTGATGTTCTTCTGGCAACTTTTTGCCACTTCTGCAGTCTCATGCCTATTGGCAAAGCATTGAGATATCTTCTGGATCAAACTGCCATTGCTGATTTGAGAATGGTGTTTGTGAACGAACCAAGCTACTGATGATTTGTGTGAACTGAACTGCTGATATTCTGATAAAGCAGGTTGGATTTGGCCCAAAGAACTATTTCTAAATATCCATATCCTCCTTTGCTCTATTAACCTTTCCTTTCTTCTACCTTTGGTGGGGGATAGGATAGAAGTATCATTATTAAACTCGGTGGTGAAAAATATGAGCCTACATACATCATTTAAAAGTATACTTACTTTTTAAAAATTTATCCATAAAATCATGTTAAATATGTATAAATGGACAAATTAAACTAATTAATATATTTAGTATAGAACATTTATATTAACTATCTATATATATTTTTATGTCATATAGTTATTACTTGCATGTATAGTGAGACCACCAATTTAAATTTTGTCTTCTAGAAGTTTTCTGTGCTGTGATATAGATCTCTATAATACATTCTTTTTAGCTCCCAGAAAAAAAAAATGAACATTTGAGGGCATTTCTCTGACTCCACATCCTACTGTCAGCTCCCAGAAATCTTCACTCTACTTCTCCATATATGTTATAAAGATATGGCAGGTAAATGTAATCTTGCAAAGAGTAGCTTTCTGTATCTGATATATCATTTAGCATAATATCCTCCAGGTTCATCTGTGCTTAGCTATAGGAACCCAAGGTTTATCTTGTTTTAGGGTTGAATCATAGTGTAGAATTTTTATGTGTTTGTGAATTTGTGTGTATGCAATATTTATTATTCATCCATCCACTGGTGAACTTTAAGTGATCCAAATTTTGCTGTTGAGAGTGATGCTGCAGTAAACATAAGTACAGAGATTTCACTGAGAAATTACATTGTGATTTTTAAAAAAAGCCTATAATTTGGTTGCTATAATCTCATGGTAGTGTGAAATTTAATTCTGGGAAAATCTTATACTGGTTCAAAAATGGTTATAATAAGTCAAAATTCTCCTTTCAATATACAAAAGATTACATTGTTTCACGTTCTTGGCAACTATTGTCATAGTTTTCATTTTTTTATAGTAGTAATAATATATTTGAGATAACTTCATTAAACTATTCAACTTGGTTTATGTATAATGTAAATGTTTTAATTTCCTTGTTGTGCACATAATCAGCTTTCATAGAACTATTTGTTGAAGTGAAGACACAAGTATCTGTGAGTTCAGTTCATAGTCTTTAATCTACTTTATTGGCCTATAGACCTAAGTTGTTATGTCAGTATCAAACTAGATTAAATTTCAATTCCTTTTCAAATTTAAAAGACCAATGGAGTACTTTCTGTGTTCCTTCAAGGTTGTTTTACTAACTTGTGTTTTTAGATTCCATATTCATTTTAGTGGTTTTCATCTTTATTTCTGAAAATCATTGGAATTTTAACATTTCTAAACAGCATTAGGTCATTTTAGAAGTTTCTAATTATCTGGCTCCTTAAGTTGTTTTAGGGACATTTTATGATTTAGTATTACAATCTGCAAAATTATTTCCTCAAAAAATGCATAGAACTCTCTAGTCATCACAGATAGCAAGAGCACGAGTATTCAAATAAAAGGGTTAGAGGTTACTGACAGGATCATAGTTGACACTCAGGCACCTGCTTCAACAAAAAAGCCCACTCTAGCCTACATGTAAATTTATGAGGCAGAATCATAGCCTGAATAGCTTGCAGTAAGTCACACACCTAAAGAATCTCCTCTATCTGAATTTTATAACCTTAGACATGTCTCCAGAAATCTTATAAGTTTTGTGACATTCCTGAGTTTTTTAAGCTTCTGGAGCCTCAACAACTTCATGAACTTGTTATACTTAGGAGGGAATATTATTAGTCATAAAATACTGGTAAAAAAGATAGTTTTTTTCATCTTTGGGTTATTTCTAAATAATTTATGTGTTTATGTAATATTAGAAGCATTACTTGGCTTCCCTTTCTTCTGATAGAATTGCTCTGTTCGTTCTCATACTAACTTTAACAATATATTCTAATCTTTTGGGTCGTTCTTATTCTTTGGCTAATTCTGTTTTCACTTTTGTCTGCAATGTGTCTCTGTAAAACTGTCCTAACAAAACACATCCACTACCTCCACCACCACATACCAACTCATACCTTGCCCCTTTTCTCTCTCTGTGCATCATTTACAAGGTAAAATTAGTTTGTAGATGATGTAGGATGTTTAAAAGTAACATCTAATTGAGTGGTAGATAAAGTGCTGAATCATCGAAAGATTTGACAGATCAGTCAGAACTAGGATACACCCAACTCTCATGAGAATACACAGGAAAGAGAGGCTACTTAGGAGAAGCACAAGTGTGAACTTTGAGAGTGTTCGCATTCCATCCAGAGGATTGAAATGTATGTGAAATACCTATATTCCAGTTGGATCACACAGACTTAGGTCTTTGGATGTGATTCCTTGCAGAGAAACCATGTTGCATGATTAAAATTCCTTTACAGCAGGATCCTACCTGTGCTTTTTGTTGCCCAGGAAGCATAAGTGGTAAGACTAATTTTGAAGATAACTCACAATCACACTCTAGGATTTCCGGTAGTATGTTTGAATGTAAGTGTTGAGGATACATTTTCTTGCTGTATTTATGACTTTATGAAAAGAATAGTCCATTTTCTACTTGAGTATTATGTTAAATTTGAGTTTTTCATTTGCAGTTATTACTCTGCAGAGATTTTCTGGTATTCTTCCTTGATTGCTTTTATTATGAAAATGTTTGAATTTTGCCAATTATTTTTCTGCATATGCTGATACAATCACTTGAATATTTATCTTTTGTTTTATTAATGTGACACATTTCATTTATTAATTAACATATGTTAAGCCTTTCTTTCATCCCATGCATAAATCAAATCACTGTTACATCCGGCTGTGTCATTTTTCTAAGTTGCGAGGATTTTCTTATTCATTCTGAAAAACTCCTCAGCCAAATGTGTGTCTTGTGAAATGTCTTCCATTATCAACAGATGTATATTAAAATGGGTGTGTAAAAATTGCCCGCATGAGGAATTTGCTGGATCCCTCTATCTAGTACTATGCAATTTATACTTACTTTTGATGCAAGTCTGTAATACTGAATAGAACTTTCAGAAGGGATAAAATACACCAAAAAAACATTCATAGGACCTGCAATGATCTGCACCAGATGAGGCCCAAGAGCTGAAAAAGTCAGTGGATAAGTGTTCTCATCTCTAACTCAGAAGAAATCTACAATTGATAAAACACTTTGCAAGTAAAGTAAAATCTTAGCGTTTTCAAAAGAAGTATCACTGCAAAACAAATTACTTTTTTACATGTAAATTCGTAGCCATGTAATATTTGACATAGATGCCATTTTTTAAAAGCATATTCATCAAATGGTAAGAAGAAAACTGGATGTTCATATTCTGATAAATGAAATTAGACTTGTCTTCATCACTTGCAAAGAAAATGAGTTCAAATAGATCATATACGTTACTGTGAAAAAGTAAACACTGAAAGAAATGATTCGTAGTAAACCTGGGGAGTTCCCTATGTGATATAGGTGTAGCAATGAATAGGAATCTGCCAAAGAACTGTGGCCAAGAACTGATGAGTGAGACTTCCTGAAATCAAAAACTTTCTTCACAGCTGAAGAAAAAAAAAAAAACAATCAGGTGAAAAAGAATAGGATAGAATTCTTTTCAGAAATATAACTGACAGAGAACTAATAATTAGACTATATAAAGAACTAAAAACAATAAGGACAAAAAACTAAATTTAAAAAATGGTCTTGACATCCGAACAGTGTTTTCAAAGAAAGAAAAACAGGTAACAAACAAACAAAAACAACGACAAACCGCCACTCCTCATACATAATCCCTAGCAAGCAGGGAAATGCAAATCAAAACAACTTTGAGATTTCATCCTACCCTAGTCAGAATCAAAAATATCAACAAATTAGACAAGGACAAATACTGGAAGGGATTTGGAGGGAAGGGAACGCTCATTCACTATTGGTTTGATTGAAAACAGGTACAGTACTATGAAAATCAATGTGGAGAATTCTCACGATAGTAAAAATAAATCTACCATATGACCTGCTGTACCACTCTTGGCATCTTCCCAAAAGAACTGATCCTATGCCACAGCTATTTGCTCCATCCTGTGCAATGCTGCTCTGCTCACAATAGGAGATGGGGACTATCTACATCTTCTTCAACTGACAAATGGATAATGAAATGTGGAATTTATGCACTGTGGAATATAAGTCAGCTGTGAGAAATAAGAACATGAACTTTTCAGTTAAATAAATAAAACTAGAAGATATATTGAATGAGGTAACCCAGACCCAGAAAACCAAGCATACATTCTCTCTCATCTGAGTCAACTAGATCCAAATTGTTAGCTATGAGTACCTAACCTAGTGTAACTGCAGAAAGGAGGAAGATAAAATGATAAATCACTCTCCTCCAAGCCTCTATGGGTCTGCTTGGATCTGCTCTGTAGTGGCAAGTTCAGGCTTCAATCACAGTCACATTTTAGGTTTTCATCTGGGATGACAATGACCTGTTTCTGAATCTGGTTCTGAAGCACCAGCTCCTGCACCCAATCCAGCAGCTCCTAGATGGAGTACTATGGAAATGGGTAGAGTAGCAGGTGTGTGTGTGTGTGTGTGTGTGTGTGTGTGTGTGTATGTGTGTGTGCTTGTATGTGGGTTTTAGAAAGTACATTCTAAAAAAAATCACACACACATACACATACATAAAGTTCTTAATTTACAAAACTATATCAGCTATTTTTCTTGTGTTTTGTAAAAGTCTCCAAGCTAAATAACTAGAAATCTAAATGTATTACAAGAGAATTGATTTTATTTTTGCAAGTTTTCCATGAACACTTGGCCTTCCATGAACCATTTTCTGAAGGAGATTCTCAGAAGAGCTGGATAAGAGATTTTCTTTTTTTTTTTTTAACCTCCTACATAAGGAATTAAGTAGAAGGGGACTAAATGTAGCATTTAGGCAAAATTTTGTTTGATTGTAGGAAACAGGCAAAGGGAATTTGATAGAAGAAGTTAAAGAAAAATCCCAGGACAGCCTATAGGTTACAGGCCTGAAAACCAATCAGCTATAATTGTAGCCAAAAAGCACTTTACATATATTGGAGGGTGGAGCTTTTAACAAAATTAAAGTGAAAACAATTAGTTGTTCAATATGTTTGAATATAGAAAACTGTGCTTTTTACATCTTCATACAACAGGGAATTGATAATTTATAGTCTACTAATAATTAAGAATTAAATAAGATGCAATTATACATTTGGTAAAATGAGAATAAAATTATACTGTAATTCAAGACACTGTTATAAGTGGCTGTGCTATGGTGATGTATTATATAAAATAAAATTCACTACATTGTTTTAATTATACTAAAATGAAACAAGGAGGAACATATATGTACCTATGTAGAAATTTATACAAATTTTTAATTTATGCTTACTAACCCAGTACCACTAAAAGAGATATTAAGTAATATTAAATAATAGAATGCCTATATATAATATCTATACCTAAACAATAGAAAACCATGAAATTATCATATATATATATATATATATATATATATATATATATGGCAAGGAAGAACTTGTGATTTAAAGCTGATAAGTGGGAGGAAAAAAAGGAGACAAAACAAGATGTCACAGTTATAATTTCATCAATGAGACATCTAACCAAATGACTGGCTGGCTATACCTTAGGGATTTTATAGTTATGAGAAACTAGAATGACTTCTTTGTTATTTTTTATTGAACACAACCTATATATTATATTCTGATTAT
>NW_021604608.1:10039322-10185026 GCF_004785775.1 Grammomys surdaster | reverse complement strand
TATATATATATATATATATATATATATATATATATATAATATTCTGATAATAGTTTCCCCTCTCTCATCTCTTCCCAGATCTTACCCCATAGTGAAGAAGATGAAGAAGAGAAAAAAAAGTTGTCTCTCTCCTTTTTCTGTAATCTCCAAAGAAAACTACAGCAGGAGTGTGATCACCCAGACAGAAAATTAATACAGAAAAGCAACAAGTAAAGAACTCCATAGGGAGAACATGACAACAGACCTGCAGGGAAATTCTAGTTTAACTCTCCACAACACACATTCTTCTTGTTAGTGTGAAGAACAGATAATATCATAGGACACAAACTAATCTAAATAATTTAAAAAAATTAAATGCTGTCAAATAACTTTTCAGTTTTATCTATCTGTTTTAATCCTGATTCCAGTACTCTTGTCCTGGCCAATACCTTTTCCTTTCCTATTATTTCAAGGTTGTTTATTAGTACTGGGTGCCCCGTCTCTCTTCTCTATATGTCAGGAAACTTCCTGTTCATGTATTCTTGGGACCTCCATCATATTGAGACTTATTTTTGTCTTTTGGAACTTCAACAATTCTCTTTTTAAACTTACTAAAGATACTAAAGATTTCTCTTTGAAAACAAAGGTTTTGTTTCTCTTTATTCTCTATTGCTTCTACTACTTTTATCTGCATTTACCTCATTTATTACCATGATTGTTTATAAAAATATTTTAATTCCAATAAGAATAAAAGTTAAGAAATACATTAAATGAAAATGGACATGATTCAAAAATTCAGCAACTACAGGATTTTGCCAATCTACTACACTTTATAAAACATATGTAAGCTATCCAAAGAAAAACTGAATTAAAGAACCACAAAAGCTGGTTTGGGTTATTAATTTCTAGTTTATTTAAATAATCAAATTACTAGTTCATTAATTTCATCTCTGTTGGAAAGATATATATTTCTACCAACTTTTAGTCAAATCTAGAAATTTATTTTTAGAAAATATAAAATCAAGGGTGTTTGTAAGCAGTACATGTTAATTGTACTTTATAAAGATTTCTAAGTTTCAGTGTTTTCACATGAAAACTATTTGAGTTCTCTAGAAAGAAAATTCTAGAAGGAAAGAAATTTAAGTAAATATTTAGTAAATAATAATGTCTCTAATTGAATAAGATATAATTGCTTATTAGTGATATTTATATTGTTCTTGACCCTTTAAAGACCTCCTCTTGACAGAAATGATAGAGGAAAAATGGTTCATAAAAGCTATACTTTTAAGAAAGTATGATTTCTGTAAACTGATATACTGATTTCTATTGTCTTATGAATCTTAAATTATGATTTGCAAGTAAACATGAAATACATTAAGGAATTCAGTATGCCATCAAAAGAATGATTATAGTAAGATAATATATAAAATAAATAATATCCACTTTTGATTATTATACAGAATCTTTCACATTTTAATTGTGCAGTGAAGAGATTTTAATCTTAATACAACTTGTAGCCATGTTTACAGTGAGTTTTTTTGCTGGTCTCAATGTGTTTCATTTACTGAACACTAACATTTATTGTAAACTTAAATCATGTTTACACCTGGACTATAGTCCAAATTAAGAGTCCTTTTACTTTGTTCCATCATCCTGAAGAAATTCACTATTTCAAGAAGATATAATTACATAAAATAACACAAAATATACACGATTCCAAGGTAGAAGTTTTACTTGTCAATATTAATATGTGAGCAAATTAAAATTGGAAATATTTTGAGTAACTTGAAAGATAAGGTTATGGAGAAAAGAGCTTCATAAATTCAGATATTTATATAGTTATTAGTAGTAGACTTTAGACTGCAGTAAGATATATAGAGATTACAACATGGTATTAATAATAAACTGTTAAGTACAGAGAACAAAGAAAGATATTGAAACCTACAAAGGAGAAGAATCAAGTTAAACAGAGATGCCGGCCTATCGGGGTAAATAAGGTTTTTCAACGAAATCCCTAAACCCCAAAGAACATGGAATGTTATATTTCCAATTCTGAGTGCTAAGACTTGCCAGCCTACATTACTATGTCCACCAATAATGTTTTTCAAAATTAAAGGAAAAGAAAAACCTTTCATGACAAATACAAGATGAAGAATCTTTGAACAAGAAGCCAGGGAAAAAAAAGATAGTTCATGGAACCATACATATGAAGGAGAAATCGACAGACATAAATTCTATGAAAAAAAAGCAAAAAGGAAATGAAAAATAAATGCCAATCATTACACAGTGAATGAAATGGTAAGAATTAATACATATGTTTCAGTAATAATTCAGAGAATAGTTTCAGTTCTTGAATTGAATAATTCAAAATAATTGAAAAATGTTACATTATTTTTTTAAATTTTGGTATTTATCTATTTGTTGACTGCTGGAAATACACTTCATTTTGAAAGACCAAGATAATCAGACAGAACAGATTTGAAATAAAATGAATCGGAAGTATTTTCTTTATGAATTTTTGTTGCATATGTGGTTGGAACTGTTCTCTCCTCTCTCCCCCCCCTCTCTCTCTGCCTTTCTCTCTCTCATTGCATGCCTGTATGTACGCATGTGTGTGTGTGTGTGTGTTTCTGTGTTTGCATATATTTTACTTATATGTGATGTCCAGGAAATAATCATATGTTTCAACTCCAGGAATACTGCCTATTTACTTTAACATGTCTATTGGTCTGGAGCTTAGCAATTGGGTTATATCAACTGGCCAATGAGCCCCAGAAATCCTCTTGTCTCTTTTTGCCTATTGCTGGAAGTAAAAGTTCTACTGGGAGAGTTTCATTCTTAGCTCATTTTGAAACTGATTAAAATTAATAGAAATGATTTCTTAAAAGGCCCTGGCACCATACCTAATTTTTTTGTTTTGTTAGGCTTTTTTGGTGTGTTTGGTGTTTTTAAATTTTGTTTATTCACTTTATATTACAATAACAGCTCGTCTGTCCTCCCAGTAGCCCTTCAGACAGATCCTCCTACCATTTCTCCCTCCCCTTTCTTTGAGAAGGAGGACCCCTCTCTGGGTATCACCTGCCACAACACTACCAGCCCCCATTCCTACCGCTTCATCCTTCACCCTCCCACCCACTCAACAGCACATCAAGTCACAGCAGAACAAGGCATATCCTCTCCCATTGAGGCCAGACAATGTGGCCTAGTTAGGAAAACAGGATCCATAAGCAGGCAAACGGAGTTAGGGACAGTCACCACTACAGTTATTGGGAGACCTACATGAAAATCAAGTTGTGTATCTGTTGCATATGTGCAGGAGTCCTATGTCTAGCCTGTGCTTGCTCTTTGGTTGGTGGTTCAGTCTCTGGAGCCCCCAAGAGTTGAGGTTAATTGACTCTTTCTGTGGAGTTGCTCTCCTCTTCAAGTCCCTCAATCCTTTCACAGCTCTTACTTAAGACTTCTGAGCTCCATCTAATGTTTGGCTGTGCTTTCTGAGTCTCTTTTAATTGGTTGCTGGGTGGAGCCTCTCAGTGGACAGTTCTGTGGTGGTTGTGATGTCTTCTTTGTTTTTCTCTAGTAGAATATAAAAAAGAAAAGCTACAAATATTGTAGAAGGAAAAGGCAGCTACTAACTCTTCCCTAAGAATGCTTCCTTATGCTAAGCTCTTCTTTTACTTTTTAAAAATAATTAATTATGTTATCTTTTTAGATACTAAATATTGGCCTCCCTCCTGATCTCTCCTCGCTGTTTCCTCCATCTCTCCTCTGCTTTGAATCTGAGATGGTGACTCCTTCTGTTATTCCTTCATCCTGGGCCATCAAGTCTTTATAGGATTAGGCTCATCCTCCCACTGAAATGAGATGAGGCAGCCCTCTCCTACATATGTTCGAGGGGCCCAAGACCAATCCATGTATGCTTGCTTTTTGGTTTGGAGCTCAGTCTTTGGAAACTTCCAGGGGTCCAGGTTAGTTGAAACTGTTGTTCTTCTTAAGGGGTTGCCATCCCCTTCAGTTTCTTCAATTCTTCTAACTTTTCCATAAGGGTCCCCATCTGTTTCCCAATGCTTGGCTGTGAGTATCAGCATTAGTCTCTGTCAGCTTCTGGTAAAGCCTCTCAGACAGTCATGCTAGGCTCCTGTTTGCAAGTACAATATGGCATCAGTAATAGGGTCAGATTTGAACCTGCCCATGAGTTAAATCCCAAGGTGGATCGCCACTGGTCAGCCATTCTGTCAGCCTTTGCCCAATTTTTGTCCCTGCATTTCTTTAGACAGGTACAATTTTGGGTCCAAAGTTTATAGGTTAGTTGGTGTTCTCATCTCTCTAATAGGCCTCGTATCTGACTACTGGCACTAGTCTTTTAAGGTTCCATAACCCTGTTGTTGGACATTTCTGCTATGATCATGAACATTGAGTTCTAGGAGCCTTCACCATCCCAGGTCTATGGGACGTTGGAAAGGTTCCCTCTCACCCCATATAGCTGCATATTTCAACTCATTGCTTCTGACCCTCAGGGCCTCTCTCCTGTTCTCTCATTTCTACTCAGTTCTGCCCCTCCATCCTGAATATTTTGTTCTCCCTTCTAAATGGGATTTAAGTATCCTTACTTAAGCCTTCCATCTTGTTTAGCTTCAAAGGGTATGTGGGTTGTATCATGGTATTCTGTAGTTTGAGCTAATATCAGTGAATATATACCATGCATGTGTTTTGGGTCTGGATTACCTTACTCAGGATGATATTTTATAAGCTCTATACATTTGGCTGCAAAAATTCATGATGTCCTCATTTTTAATCCCTCAATTGGATTCCATTGTGTAAATAAACCACATTTTCTGTATCCGTTCTTTAGCTGAGGGATATGTGGGCTTCTTCTAGTTTCTCGTTCTTATGACTAAGGTTGCTATGAACACAGTGGAGTATGTGTTAAGATATTGTGAAACATCTTTTGTGTATGTCCAGGAGCAGTATAACTGGGTCTTCAGGTGGAACTCTTTCCAGTTTTATGTGAAACTGCCAGAATGATTTCTAGAGTGATTGTTTCATCTTGTGATCTTACTAGCAATGGAAAAATGTTCCTCTTTCTCCACATCCTTCCCACCATGTGCTGTTGTTCGAGTCTTCTTTTGTTTTGATCTTCACCCTTCTCATAGGTGTATAATGAAATCTCAAGGTGGCTCTTATTTGCAGTTCCCTGATGACTAAGGATGTTAAACATTTCTTTAATTGTTTCTTGGCCATTTGAGATTCCTATGTTGAAATTCTCTGTTCAGCTATGTACCCCATTTTTGAAATAGGGTTATTTGGGTTTTTGTAGTCTAACATCTTAGGCTCTTCATGTATTTTGGATGTTAGCCATCTATCAGATATAGGGTTTTCTTTTCCCAGTCTGTAAGACTGTCATTTTGTCCTATTGACAGTGTCCTTTTCCTTATAGAAAGAAGCCTTTCAGTTTCAAGAGATCTTATTTATCAATTGTTGATCTTGGAGTCTGAGCCATTATTGTTCTGTCTAGGAAATTGTCTCCTGTGCCAGTAGATTCAAGGAGATTTTTCCACTTAATCTTCTGTTAGATCCAGGATATTTAGTTTTATGTTAGAGTCCTTGATCTGCTTGTACTTGAGATTTACACAGAGTGATAAATATGGATACATTTGTTTTCTTCTACTATCATGCTGCCAGTTAGAGCATTTTGCTGAGGATGCTTTTGTTTTTCCACTGTATGCTTTTGGACTCTTTGTCAAAAATGAAGTGTCCATAGGTCTGTAGAGGTTTATTTCTGGATCTTTAATTCTGTTCCTTTTATCAATATGACTGACTCTGAACCAATGTCATGTGATTTTCTATCACTGTTACTCTGCAGTACAGTTTGACATTAGGGATGGTGACTCCATAAGAAGTTCTTTTATTGCTCAGACTTGTTTGGCCAGCCAGGGTGTTTTTTGCTTTTTGGGTTTTATTTTTCCATATAAAGTTTAGAATTACTCTTTTGATGTCTGTGAAAAAATGTATTAATTGGAATTGCATTGAATCTGTAGATTCCTTTTGGTAAGACGTACATGTTCACTATGTTAATCCTACAGATCCATGAGCATGGAAGATCTTTCTAACTTCTGAGGTCTTATATTTCTTTCTTTAGGAACTTACAATTCTTGTCATACAGGTCTTTCACTTGCTTGGTTAGAGTTACCCCAAGATATTTTATACTATTTGGGACTATTATGATGGGCGTTATATCCCTAATATTTTTTCTAAGTCAATTTATCATTTGTATAAAGGCTATAATTTTTTGGTTAATTTTATCACAAGCCACTTTGATTAAGTTGTTTATCAGCTATAAACTTTGTGTGGTAGGATTTTGGGTGTTGGTTATATATATTATCATCCTCAAATAGTGATACCTTGACTTCTTCCTTTCCAGTTTGTATTCCCTTGATCTCCTTCTTTTCTCTTATTGCTCTAGTTAGAACTTCAAATATTATATTGCATAGATGGGGAGAGAGTGGGCAGCCTTGTCTCATCCCTGATATGAGTAAGATTGCATCAAATCTCTCTCCATTTAGTTTGGCATTGGCTACTGGTTTGTTGTATATTGCTATTAATATGCTTAGGTATGTTCCTTGAACTCCTGATCTTTCTAAGATTTTAACTAGAAGAGGCACTAGATTTTCTTGAAGGATTTTTTCAGCAGCTAATAAAATGATCATGTGATTTTTTTCAGTTTGTTTATGAAGTGGATTAGATTGATGTATTTTCATATATTGAAGCATCCCTGCATCCTTGAGATGAAGCCTCCTTGACCGTGGTAAATGATGTTTTTGATGTGTTCTTGGTTTTGTTTTATGAGAATTTTATTGAATAATTTTGCATTGATGTTTATAAGCAAATTGGGTCTGAAGTTCTCTTTTTTGTTGGGTCTTTATGTGGTTTAAGTGTCAGGGTAACTCTAGACATATGAATAAAGCAGGTAGTGTTCTTTCTTTTTCTATTTTATTGCATAGTTTGAGGAGTATTGTATTAGCTCTAATTTGAAGTTCTTGTAGAATTCTGCACTAAAACTATCTGGCCCCATGCTTTTTTTGGTTGGGAGGTATTAATGACTGCTTTTGTTACCTCTGGGGTTATGAAACATTTTTGACCATTTACCTGATCTTATTTAACTTTGATATATGGTAGCTGTCTATAAAATTCACCATTTTATCTAGATTTTCAGTTTTGTTGAGCATAGGCTTTTGTATTAAGACTTGGTGATTTTTTCTAATTTCCTCAGTTTCTGTTGTTATGTCTTTCCTTTCATTTCTGATTTTGTTAATTTGAACACTCTCTTTGTGCTTTTTAGTTAGCTTGGCTAAGGGTTTATATATTTTGTTTCTCAAAGAACCAGTTCTTAGTTTTGTTGATTCTTTGCATTGCTCACTTTGTTTCTAATTGATTGATTTCAGTCTTGAGTTTGATCATTTCCTGCTATCTTTTCCTCTAGGGTGTATTTGCTTTTTATTGTTCTAGAGCTTTCAAATGTGGTGTTAATTTGTTAGTGTAGGATCTCTCCCATTTTTTTTTTTATGAAGACCCTTAGCACTGTGAATTTTCCTATTAAGTCTGTATTCATTGTGTCCCAAAGTTTACTTTCATTGAATTCTACAAAGTCTTAATATTTTGATTTCTTACCTGAACAAGCTATCATTGGGTAGAGAGGTTTTCACTTTCCATGACTATGTGAGCTTTCTGTTGTTTCCATTGATGTGGAAATACAGCCTTTGTCCAGGGTGAACTGAATGAATGCAAGGTGTTAATTCAATCTTCTTGTATCTATTGAGACTAGTTCTGTGTCTGATTATATGGTCAGTTTTGGAGAAAGTTCCATGAGGTGCCAAGAAGAAGGTATATTATTTTGTTTGGGGGAGAAATATTTTTTAGATATCTTTGAAAACTGTGTGGTTGATAAACATTTGTTCGTTTCATTATGTCTCTGTTTACTTTCTGTTTGGAAGATCTGTCCATTGGTGAGAATGGGATGCTGAAGGTTCTAATTCTTATTGTTTGTGGTTCAATGTATGTTTTTTGATTTAGTATAGGTTCTTTTCTTTTCTTTCTTTTTCTTCTTCTTTTTTAAATGTGGGTTCCCTTGCATTTTTGGCATATTCAGAATTGAGAACTCATACTGGTAGACTTTTCCTTTAAGAAATATAAAGTACCTTTCCAGATCTCATTTGATTATCTTTGGTTGGAAGAGTATTTTTATTGGATATTAGAATGGTTGCTCGAGCCTTTTTCTTGGGACTGTTTGCATGGAAATCTTTTTTCAACCATTTACTTTGAGGTGCTATGTGTCTTTGTTGTTGAGGTATGTATCTTGTATGGAGAAATACTATGGATCCTTTTTATGTTTAGAGGCTGTTACCCTGTAACCTTTTATTGAGTTCATTGATTTTGAGAGACATTAACGACTAATTATTGTTAGGTCCTGTTATTTTTGTTTTGGGAGGTGGCTCTGTGTGTTTGTATGTGTATGTGTGTGTATGTGTGTATGTGTGTGTGTGTGTGTGTGTGTGTGTGTGTGATTCTCTTCTTTTGAATTGTTGGGAGATTAATTTCCTGTGTTTTCTTGCTTGGAGTTAACCTCCTTGTATTGGAGTTTTCCTTCTAATATCCTCTGTAGGGTTAAATTAGTAGGAGAATGTTGTTTAAAATGTTATTTTTTTTCATGGAATATCTTGATTTCTTCATCTATGATGATTGAGACTATGAATGGCTATAGTAGTCTGTGCTGGCATCTGTATTCTCTCAGAGTCTGCAAGACATCTGTCCAGAATCTTCTGGCTTTTAGAGTCTTTGTTGAGAAATCAAGTGTAGTTCTGATAAGTCTGCTTTTACGTTACTTGGAGTTTTTCTCCCTTACAGCTTAATGTTCTTTCTTTGTGTGTACATTTAGCGTTTTGATCATTATGTGGTGGGAGGATTTTCTCTTCTGGTTCAATCTATTTGGTGTTCTGTAGACTTCTTGTACATTTATGCCCATTCCTTTCTTTAGGTTAAGAAGTTTACTTCTATGACTTTGTTATAGAAAGCTAGCTCTTTCAGCTGGAAATCTTCACCTTCTTCTATTCCTATTATTCTTAGGATTTGATGTTTTCACTGTATCCAAACTTTCTTGGATGTTTGAGTTAGGAATGTTTTACACTTTGAATTTTCTTTGACTGATGTATTATTGTCTTCTAAGACATATCTTATATATGATATTCTTTTTTCCATCTCTTATATTGTTGGTTATGCTTACATCTGGAGTTTCCTGTTCTCTTTCCTAGGTTTTCAATCTCCAGGATTGCTTCCATTGTTTCTATTTCCATTTTTAGCTCCTGGACTCTTTTGTTTATTTACTTCACCCATTTTATTTATTTTCCTGTATTTGTTTAAGAGATTAATTTGTTTCCTCTTTGACTGTGTTTTTCTGCATTTTTAAGGAAATATTTTATATCATCTTTAAAGGCTTCTATCGTTTTCATGAGATGAGATTTAAGGTCATACTCTTGCTCTTCAAGAATGTTAGGGTGTCAAGAGCTTCCTGTAGTAGGAGACCTGGGTTCTGATGTTGCAGAATTGGGTTGGCTTCTGTTGATTATGTTCTTGTACTTGCCTTTCATCATCTGGTTGTCTTTGGTGTTAACTGGCCTGGGTTTTCTGAATTTGAGAAGGCCTCTCTGGAAGGAGGTAGAACTGAGTATTCTGAGTTAGAGCAGGCCTTCTTAGAGGCAGGTGGTGTTGTATGTCCTGGATTAGAAGAGGCCTCCTGGGAAACAGGCAGTGTTGTATATCTGGCGTCATCTGCCCCTTGTTAGAGTAGTCCTTCTGTGTCCCTAGTTTGAGCAGTCCTCATGGGAGACAGGCATGGGAGTGCAGGCATGTTTATGTAGATGTGACAGGAGTGCAAGTGAAAGTGTGAATCAGAAAGTCAATGGACCAGATGTGGATTTTTTTAACTAGGTACTCAGCTTCAAATTCAGTACTTCATGCTTGCAAGATCAAATATTTTATATACTAACATAACTCTTGGCCCTTCATTGTCTATATAGTCCAATTCATTTATTTTGACAAGTTATCTAAGATGACATTTTTAATGACATAAAATGAATTTAACAATATTGTGCAATAATAGTGCATTGATTGTGAATTCAATGAAAGTAGGAAGCAAAGAAATTATATCTTTAAACATAGCAAAATTCTATTATATCAGAAAAACTATACATAGTTAAAATGTATTATGCTAATATGTATTAAGCCCTAACTCTAAATTAGGTGGCATAAATACTACATAGATCATGCATAGTACAGATATTATTATCACAATGTATATTTTGGAGCAGAGACTGAAGGAAAGGCTATCCAGAGACTGTCCCACCTGGGGATCCAACCCATATGCAGCCACCAAACCCAGACACTATTGCTGATACCAAGAAGTGTCTGCTGACAGGAGCGTGATGAAGCAGTCTCCTGAGAGACTCTGCCAGAGCCTTACCAATACAGATATGGATACTTGCATCCAATCATTTGACTGAGCATGGGGACCCTAATGGAGGAGTTAAGGGAAGAACTTAAGGCGCTGAAGGGGTTTTCAACCCCACAGGAAGAACAATAATATCAACCAACCAGACCTCTCATAGCTCCCAGAGACTAAACTACCAACCAAAGAACATACATGAAAGGGCCCATGGCTCTAGCTGCACATGTAGAAAAGGATTGCCCTATCGGGGATCAATGGAAGGGGAGGTGCTTGGTTCTATGGAGGCTAGATGACCTGGGAAAGAGGATAACATTTGAAATGTTAATAAATAAAATAACCAATAAAGATTATAGTAAAAAAAGAACAATATAGCCATTTCTTGAAATGTCTGCATAGAACAGTTAAGAAGCATTAATAGCAGACTTGTATATTCATATTTACATATGCAAGGAATTTAAATGACAGATATTAGTTTTCTTAAGTGGATAGAATGACTTTTTATACTATTTTAGAGTATTAGAAAATGTGAATAAAAATATCGTTTCATAATTTACCCTCAAAAAACGTGCATAAAGAATGCAACTAAATTTGTGTTTCTCCTGAACCCTACATAAACAAATAAGTTCTTGAACAGCTGTTTTTCAAATCTAGTCATGAACTAGGCCACTTACTCATGTCTAACATTATAAACAACCAAGTCATGTCACTATATAATGCTATCAAGTAGTATAAACATATATGTGACATCATTAGCCATTGACCTTCACAGGAAATGTCACAGTAAACAGGTACTTTAAACTCCTTCATCCTATAAGGTCCCTAATAGCTTCTCAGTATATGTTATTACATAGGCTCAACATTAACTTTCTAGAAGCTATTATATTTAATCAGTGGCAACCAAAATTTCTTTAAATAAATGAGTATCTTGGATGCTAAGGTAATTCATGCATCTAAAGTAAATATTCTTGATAGAAGTCAAGCTTTTTAATAACATCAAGGAGATTAAAATATGTTGAGAAATTAACCAATGTAAAGGAAATTAAGTAAAATAAAGGCTGGTTATCTGGTCAAGAAACATCCTCTAAAGTCAGTGAGAGTGAATAGTGGAAAGCAGTGATGGGAAGATTTGTGGGGCACTGTCATTTGTACCTCAGAAATATGTCAACCAATTTCTTTGGTTAGAAGTGAGTTGAATAAGTAAGTCTTGCTGATTGTGTGATTTTAAAGAAAACCCTTCTTGTTGAATTTTCATTTTAACACTAGAGTAAGTTAATTCAAATAACTAACTTCTACAAGTCACCTGCTATTGTTCAGTTTTTCTGACAGCATTGTTCAGACATTAGAAATGGAAACATACCATTCTTACTGTGTCATTCTTTGAATGTGGAAGGGTTGCTATGTAGTCAGGCATCAATCACAGGCTCTCTTAGTCTCCAGTGAAAGATTCTGTAGTCAGGATGAATTGTCCCCTCATTCAGAGGTTTTGCACAATGACTCCGTGCTATCATATCTTACGAATAAGAATAGCTGCAGTAGAGTTCATTATCTCAGCAGAGAATGTTTGTAATGATGAGACTGCCAAGCTTCATCAACTTCTTCCTGCTCTTTCAAGTTTTATTAAAATAACCCAATTCAGCCTCCTTCTGATGATAACTCATTTTGATTTTAACTCACTTTAAAAATGAGTCAATTTGATTTTTAAAACCTTGTTGATTTAAACTCATTTTAACATTTCCTGATGTAACATCTTGTATTTTAGTAAAAGAATTATGATCCTCTCAACTCCACTTTATGAGAAAGCTGAAAACTGATAAGTATTTAAACAAAACAAAAATCCTACATTATATTTAAAGTCTTCCAAGTAACTGACACCCTGTCCATGTACCACTATTCCTAAGATCATTTAGATATTAATCATCTAACCATTCTTCTTGCATAATCTAATAATAATGAGTTTATCTATGTGACTGACCCTCATTCAAAACTTATCACTCCTGTTTCAAGTAAAAAACAGTCCCTATGGTAAACTAAGAGAAAGATAACTCCTGAATAAATAAAGTGCATGCTTCACATCTACCCCCAATAAAGAAATATGAACAAACTAAGATTGTCTCAGAGAGCTGTTTCCTCAAAGATTCCAGTAGGAAAGGCCTCACCTAAAAGAACACTACACTCCCTTAGAAGGCCTTCTCTCTTCTTCCACCCTTCTTGGCACTCACTCCCAATGGAACCAGATCCTGCTCGTCCCAGGCTCTGCTTTCCCCATCTGTCTTGGAGCTACAACCATGCTCTGATTCCTGAAAGGGAAACTTAGACTAATGATTCCTTGTCCTGGACTTTGCCCAGGCCCCCAGCCATGTATGGGAGGCATCAAGATACCACCAGCAGAGAGACAGAGCAAGGGCCTACAACATTACTTTCTGCTATCATATTTATTCGCTAATGTGTTTTTCTTTCTACAAATTATCACAATGACACTGACAAAGGCATAATGCTGTGACAATTTATCAGTGATAATTTAATGTAATTCTGAAGTGTGTCATGCTGTTTTCAAGCAACTGACACACACACAAAGCAAATGAACAGAAATGGAAGGATGGAGGAAGTAAGAAGACTACCAAGTCATATGGCTCATAGTCTGATTACTATCTATTTCTGCAAACAGGAAAAACTTCAGTTGATTCAGAGATAAGTAACACTGAAAGTTTTTCCACAAGTTCTGATTTCTTTGGCAACAGTTGTCCTGCATATTTATAAAATGTAAAACAAACTCCAAAAGTTAAGTCACTATACTTTGCTTGAACACGGTGTCCTAAGATGTCCACTCTTATAGGTATGTATGTCAAGTTTTTATTTATCACCATTGGATTGTACAGCTTCATAGGTGTCATACAGATATAGGAATTTTAATAATAAAAAGCATTCTTTTGCTGCTAATAATGATAAAGATGTGCTCATTCAGTTGTAGAGTCTTAAAATACTTGCATGTTTCCCATGTCAACTTCAATTTTTCATATAATTTTGCCTTGCATTGAATGGTAGTTTTGCTTAGTTCTTATGGTTCCTCTTCAGAAACAATGAATGGTTATATTTTATCTTCTAATTTTCATTGACTATTGTAACTTGCTTCTAATATATCTTTCTGTTACGCATTTTCATTCATCATTTTGTTTATGGCATGAATTATCATGATACTTTTTGTCTTATCTTCAGCCTAAAATGTGTTTATGAGTTAATTTCAAGTTTAGTTGAAAATATGATTCTATGTACCATCTAAATAGAGCAAAATTTATTCACAGGGTATTTTAAAAGTTTTACTTTCTGTGTGTTTGTGTGTGTGTGTGTGTGTGTGTGTGTGTGTGTGTGTGTGTGTAGAATATGTACATATCACCTCATATGTTCATGGAGGCCAGAAGAGGATGTCAGAACACAAAGAACTAGAATTATGTAATTGATATGGATGCTCTTGCAAACTCTGGTACTCTGCAAAAGCAGTAAGTGTTCTTCACTGCAGAGTCATCTTTCCAAAACCCAAATATAGACAATTTTAAACAAGGATGGTTTCTTAACTTTAGATTTGTGAAAATTGGGAGGAATTGGTTGCTTTCTTTAATAGTGGAGTCCTGAAAAAATAAAAAAGGAGTGATTCCAATGTGAGAAGACACGGAAGCTTAACTCACTTACTATAATTTCCAAGGGACATGTCCTGGCTCTGAAAGAGTTCCAAATCATTAGCTGTGCTAACTTTCCAGTGGAAAAGGGAAGTACTGGACTTGCAGTTGCACTGATTCTGTTCTGTTTACAGAGATGTTAATATTCAAATTTATATTCAATAATAAAATCTGTTTTTTTTTTACATAAAACCTAGGATGCTAAATTTTTTTCAGAAACAGTTATGATTGAATTTCTGCCTGATCAGAAAATATATAATTCCATTTTATTACTGATATTCGTCTATTTTCTAAATTGCTGTTATTTTTCTGTGTGCTCTTTCAGATTGATTTTATAAAATGTGGAGTAAATATATGTAGACTGAGTTTAAGAATTATAGTACTTGTTACTTATAGAAGGATAAAGTACATGTATTAAAAAGTAATTCTTGTTAGTGATCAGAATTTAGATGCTTTTGATGTGATGTTAGTTTCCCTTGCACTACTTTGGGGGAAATGTAGACAACAAGTAGCATTTTGACATAACAAATATTGAATATTATCATAAGTAGATAAATATAGATAACTATGTTTGAATCACAGTTTCTACAGTTTTCCTGGTATATTAGCATGACAATACCTAAGAGAGGAATATTTTATCATTTTATTCATTCAATGATCAAATGCCATCATTTCTGCTGTATTACCTATCAAACTTCTCACACATTTCATTGAGTAAAAGCCACTAAGCTAACATTTGTGCAATTTAGCTATTTCTTAAATATTTAAAAGAAGACTATTCTAGTATTTTATATTTTTATAATTAATGTTTTATTAATTATCACTCTGAAGAGCTGATATTTTTTCTGTTTTAATTTAATTTTGGGGGATTTTATACATTTTTCAATACTGCCAATCAATATATGTTTTTACATTGTAGTTTAGTGTTAACAGATCTTTTGTCAAAGAATCAAAATTTACATGTGGCATAAAATAATTTAAGCATAGCCTACTTTTTATTATTTATTTATTTATTTATTTACACTCCAGATTTTATTCCACCTCCTGTCTACCCCGACTGTTCCACATCCTGTATCCCCTCCCCACCCCAATGTCTCCATGAGGTTGTCTTTGTAGACAGCCTCATAGCTTACTTTTTAAATAAGTAGTTAAATAAAACTAGGAAATTCTAATATATACTTATGTGTATTAGACAAAATTATATGCTTAAGATATAGGCTATCAGAAATAGAAATAACTTGAACTTTTGCAATTCTGTTAACTTCTTTTCCACAGGGTGTAGTCTAAAAATTTGTATGTATAATATATGAATGATATATGATATTTGGTTAACTATGTCAACAATATGAGGTCAGTAGGTTTTTATTCCATAATAATATCTACAGTTCTCCTTCTTAGAGTACTTAATATATTTGCCATTCTAGATCTATGTGGAATCTACATGGAAGCATGTCAGTTGGTCTTCAGCACAAGGAGAACATGTGGAATTGATAAAGTCACCTAGAGTAAGGAGGACAGAGTCATGTCCTACATGTTAAATTCTCACATCCCAAAGTCATATACTTTTTACTTGGAAGCAGGAGAGTGAAAAATGCTAGATTCCATCTGGTCCATCAGAAAGAACTGTGCTTTTCTTAATAATCATATTGTGTGCCAGATGTTTCAGATATGTTCTCTAAATCTCAAATGGAAAGTTTTCAATTGAATTTGCTATTCAAAACAGTTTCTGATTATTTCATTGTTTGTGTTTTGATTTGATAGGGTTTCAGTCACACTAGATGAGTAAGATTAACCAGACAATATTTTACCTCTCCAGAAGATGCTGATGACAATTAGTTCCAAACACAAAATTACTCAGGCCTGATTCTCAGGAGCCATCACTGAGAAGATAAAAACTAGCAGATGATCTTCCTGAGATGAGTCTACCTTGAATTAAAATCTACAACAGATTTATTCCTATGAGCAAGGCCTAAAAGATTTCATTTTAGAGAAGATTCCTGCTATTTATATGATTTCATATATATAATTTCATATATATGTATATATACATATATCATATATAAACATATATATATTCATATACATATATACACATATAATGTATCATATATTATATATAAATACATATATATCATATATATACATCATATATATATATATATATATATATATATATATATATATATCTCACTAGGTATTAGCCTACACTTTTGAGTAGATATCTGTAGAACATCAAAGATACACTGTCTTGTAATGATGCTATATAGATAAATTGATTATTTCTTAATTCTTAATGATGATCCTATAAGAGTTCTTAAAATTATAGTAATTATTAAGCTCTTTTCTGATAGTGAAAACTACAATGAGAATGCTGCCAGTCTTCAAGTGTAACAAATTAATTGCGTTTTAGATAGCAAGCAGGCAAATACTACTCAGAGCACATTCCCGGGTTGTGATACCATTAATCAAAGGTCATAAAAAGGGAACTAATGATTTATTATAAATTGTTATAGTAAATCTGCAAGGACAGAAATAAATTTTGATTGGGTTTATCTATACAAAATTTCATTAATAACTTAATCACATAAGTTATTGTTTTTAACTCTCCATGAACCTGTTTATCTTCGGACAGATGATGAATATTTAGCCAGGTAATTACTCCTAATGGTTATGCATGTAAACATTCTCTATTGTAAACTTATTCTATTAATGATTTGAATTTATATGTAAACTTGTGATGAACTTTTCACCATGTGATCATGTATTCTGAAAGAAGTATAGTTGTTAAGAACAGAGAGAAGAAAAAAAATCCCTTAACCCCTTTCTTCCTAGACAGCCTTTCTCCCTCTTTTTCTTAAGCCCTTTCCCTTTTTCCTTAGTGAACTTTCATAGGAAACTTTGTTAGAGAGAGCCTACAAATAAAAACTTTTCAATACTTTCACTTTTCAAAATGTTCCTTTTTCTTCCTGAGACTTCAACTTGCAGAATTAGAATTAAAACTCTGCAGTTCTGTCAGAGATGGAACAAAGGCTACATTACTTAATCTTCTGTTGTTTTATGTTGAGGTACTAGACAGCTTCTCACCTCAGAGGAGCTCAGAGGTCAGCCACTGAAGCATAGTGACTTAGACTTAAGATAGGTACATGTTTTATTATTATGTAGTAACCCTAAATATCTCTTAAGACCATGTCTCACTCCCTGCCAATGCGCTTCTCCCTGATGAAGAAGAATCAACAAGAATCAGGTGCTGGTCCCTGGCACCTAATTAACACTGTGGGACACCAAATAAAACAAAACTAGGAACTAGGGGAGTATATTTTACTGGAAATGAAAGATAAGTAAGGGAAATGAGAGCATGGGGAATAGAGGGATGAAAGTACATAGTGTGCATATATGAAAATATGTGCTATTAAAATGCAAGCATAAAACCATAGTACAATCACAGCATCTAAGGTTGATGATATGAGTGGAAATACATGTTTAAAAACACATAAAAACTTGTTTTCTATCATCTATTATCACACATCCTACAGATGACTATATGAATATACCATTTACATTTAATTATAAGTGAGATCGTAACCACTAATATTGATATAATACAATGTTATAGAATGCGTTAAAATGATAAAACAACTCAAAAAAGCATTGATAGGTATATACTAAATACAATTTTCCAAGGTTTGTACAAAGCATTTAAAATTAATGTGTGAATCTGAAAACATGTTCATAGAGTGGATATTTATCAGAGAATCACTTTGTGTTAATTCTCTGCTATTTGCATTTTTGCAACTATCATAGAATTATTTGGTGACTGCTTTCCTAACAAATAAAGTTTCAAATATAAACTCAGTGAAAATTTAAAAAGCTACATAGTATTTTTATGTTATGCATTGCTACTTTATGCTATGATATGGTATTATATATATGCAATAAAAGAAATGAATACTTCTCTATAATGAATAATAACATGCATTTCTATTCATTGAGTTGAATTTATTGACTTTTGGACACTTGTGTTCATTGATTTTATTGGCTGTGGGCATGAGTATCGTAAGCTGTTTGATATTACTCATTGACACATTAAATATTAATTAATCTTTAAGAACAAAATAAGCTGGTGGAGGAATGTGAATTATCTCTATCAATACACACATAAATGATATTCAACAAAATCTCATCAAATAATTCAGAGATATATCACAAATATTACATATATAGTATCAGACTGTATAATATCTTATTTCTATAAGGATGTCAACTTAATAAAGTACCAAATATTTGCTTCTGTAATAGCAAAAACTTCAAATTAATACAATGTAGATTGATCTCCTCATAGAAAATTGCAAAAGTTTATGATTTATGAAGTATAGTTCTGAAGTTTATACTTCAATATAGAAAATCAAACAAACTTTTTAATTCTTTTTGGTTGTACAGAAAAACTTAGAAATGATAATAAAGGCAGAATAATAATGTAAAACATAGTGAGCTCTCATGGTTTATCAGAAAATGAATCATATCTATTCTTTCCACCCATAGACTGAATGAGGCAGTCAAACTGATGAAGGATGAAGAGCAAAGTGGGACAACATTGTCAAAAGTACTCAAGGCAAGCAGATTCGACATACATGTACGCAGAAACAAATACTCAAAACAGTGACTATGCATTTGAAGGAGAGCAGAGTGTTTTTATGGAAAAGTTTGGGGAAGGGAGAAAAGGGAAGAGGATAATGTACTTCTATTATAATCTTAAAAATACATATATAAAAATAAAGTAAGAAAAAGAAATACATTAGGGAGGCTTCCTGTGTTTTATCTTAAGTAAACAATAAGGCAATATAAGATTTACCTTATACTAGCAAAAAGATAATTATTTTCTCTTCTCTTTTTGTATTTTTTATTTTCATTTTGGCTTTAGCATATATCATTACTCTGCTGCAAAATTTAATACTGACCTCTAGTTTCAGGTGTTCCAGCTACTCCATATTCAATTGCAGTTTGGATTAAAAATTAAAACCTTGCATGTATTTATATTGACCAGTAATTTATAACTAAAATTTATATCCCAAAATAAACATTTGTTTTATAATAGCAAAAGATGAGAACATATTATTTATGCAAACAAAACTAGAGAACCATTCTGTCATAAATTCTTACAGAGCTTATTTTTATTTCTTATTGTTTTTATTACTCATCTGTTATGAATAATGTTATAGTTGTTGTGAGAATTCAGATAACTCTTTAACATAAAATATTTCAGTTTTTGTACATATGCTTAGTAGCACAATTGGAAATCACATGATAGCTGCATTTTTTATTTATGGGGAGCTCTAATTCTTTTGTAGGGTGACCTTTAAAAAATGGTTGGATTTACAGGATTTGTATGACCACAGTGGTGCTCTGTTATAGCATAAGATTTTCTATAGGATACTAAGTAATGTTGGAAGCAGGAGGAATATTTTTCCCCAGTGCAGAATACACTAAATAACCAAGCCAAAGAACACACATACAAATGACCTTGTATTCTCAGAAATGTGGTTTCTGTGTACTTAAGTGTTTTATGTTGAGATCATTTTTTCTTTCCTCAAAGACATGAAAATGTTTATCATACAAGTCTTTCAATTGCTTGATTAGAGTTACCCTAAGATATTTTATACTATCTGAGGCTATTGTGAAAGGTGGTGTTTCCCTGATTTCTTTTTCAGTTTGTTTGTCATTTGTATACAAGTACTCTACTGATTTTGTTTTTGTTGTTTTTGTTGCTGCTGTTGTTGTTGACGATCGTGATCTTATATTCAGCCACTACACTGAAAATACTTATTATTTATAAGAGTTCTGTTGTGGAATTTTATGCTTACATATATACTGAAAAAATATGTTATTGTCTTCTTTTTCAATTTGTATCCCTTTGATCACCTTTATTTTTCTTATTGTTCTAGATAAAACTTCAAGAACTACATTGAAAAGATATGGAGAAAGTGAGCAACCTTGTCTTATTGATAATTTTAGTGAAAAGTTTTTGAGTTTCTCTACATCCAATTTGATGTATATTATAGGCTTTCAACAATTTACCTTTATTATATTTAGATATGTCCTTTGTATCCATAATCTCCCCAAGACTTTTATCATGAAAGAATGCTGATTTTTTTCACAACATGTTTCTCTATCTAATAAAACAGTCATGCTATGCTTTTTGTTAGTTTTTCGTTTGGTTGGCTGATTTTTGTTTTTTTGTTTTACTTTCAGCTTCTTTATATGGTTGATTATATTGACATATTTAGATACACTGAACCATTCATGCATTGCTAGGATAAAGGTTACATGATCATGGTAGATATTTTTGATGTTTTCTTGGATTTGGTTTGCAGGTATTATATTGAGTATTTTTGCATCTATGTCCATAAGCAAAATTGTTCTGTAATTCTCTTACTTTGCTAAGTTTTTATTTGGTTTTGCTATCAGAGTAATTTTGGGAATAATTGGGTAATATTCCTTTTATTTCTGCCTTGTGGACTAGTTTGAGGAGTGTTGGTATATCCTCTTTTTGAAAGTCTATGAGACTTCTTTGCTAAAACAATCTGGGTTGAGGCTTCTTTGTGTGTGTGTGTGTGTGTGTGTGTGTGTGTGTGTGTGTGTTTATTGGATGCTTTATTTACATTTCATATGTTATCCCTTTACCCCATCCCCCACCTACTCAGGAACCTCCCATCCCCTCACCCCTCCTCCTGCTTCTCTGTCGATGTACCCCACCCTACCCACCCCTCTCCCACCTCCCCACTCTCAAATTCCATTGAGAGACTTTTATTGTCTGTTTCTATTTCCTTAGGAGTTATAGGCCTATTTATGTTGTTTGCCTGATTTTGATTTAACTTTGATAAGTGTTATCTTTTGAGCAAATTATCCATTTCTTATAGAAATTCGAACTTGGTAGACTGTACAGGTTTTTAATATATGTCTTCATTATTCTTTGGATTTCCTTGGTATCTGTTATTATGCCTGACTTGTTTCTTATGTTATTGATTTTGAAACTCTTTTCCACCTTTTAACTATTTTGAGTAAGGGTTTGTCTATTAAATTGATTTTCTCAAAGAACCAAATCTGCTTCACTGCTTCACTGATTGTTTTATCTCTTCTATTCTATATTATTGGTCTCTGATGCTAGTTTGATTATTTCTTTTTGTATATTCCTCCTGAGTATGTTTACTTCTTTTTGTTCTAGAGCTTTCAGGGGTTTTGCTAAGTTGCTAGTATAAGATCGCTCCAATTTCTTATGCTGACATTTAGTACTATAAACTTTCAACTTAGATTTACTTTCATTAAATCCCACAATCTAACTACGCTCTTTATTTATTCTCATTGAATTCAAGGAAGTTCTTAATTTCATTCTGTCTTAGTCTTGACCCATTTTTTCATTTAGTAGAGACTTGTTCAGTTTCCAGTAGTTTCTGAGATTTCTGTTGTTTCTGTTGTTGATACCCTACATTATTCCACATAGTCTGATAGAATGCAGGGAGTTATTTAAATTTTCCTGTATCTGTTGATTGTTTTGTGTCTGAGTATGTATCTAATTATGGAGAAAGTTCCAGGAGGTTCTGAAAGAAGGTGTATTGTTTTGTGTTTCGGCAAAATACTCTGTAAATATCAGATAGGTCCCTTTTGTTTATAATGTCTGTAAGTTTCAGTATTTATCTGTGTAGTTTTTGTCTGGATGACCAGTCCATTAGTGAGAGTGGTGGTGTATTATAGTCTTCCACTATCAGTGTTTGAGGTTCAATATGGGATTTTAGATATAATAATATTTTTTTTACAAACTTGGGTGCCCTTGTTTAGGGCATATATGTTAAGAATTGAAATGTTATCTTGGTGGATTTTTCCCTTGATATGATGCCTTTACCCGTTTCTTAGTTTTGACATGAGGTCTATTTTATTGGATATTAAGTTTGCTATACCAGCTTCATTGTAGGTCCTTTTGCTTTCAATAACTTTTTCTAACTATTTACCCTGAGTTTATATATATATATCCTTGATGATGATATGTTTCTTGGATGCAACAAAAGAGAAAATTGGTTTTCTTTTCCATTCTGTTAGTCTGTGTATTTTTAGTCGAAATTATGACTATTGATATTGTGAGATATCAATAACCAATGATTGCTTATTTCTCTTACTTTGTTGCTTTGTTGCTGTTGTTAGTGATACTAGTTATAGTGTGTGTGTATGTGTTTGTGCAAGAGAGAGTGATAGAGAGAGTATGTGATCACCTTGTTTTAATTTTTTGTATGAACTTATTTATTTCCAGGGTTTTCTTGGTGTACTTAAATTTCTTAGATTGGAGTTTTCTTCTAGCACTTTTTGCAGGGCTGGAACTGTAGATAAATGCTATTTAAATATGACTGTATGATTGAATATTTTAATTTTTCCATTTGGTAATTGGAAAGTTTGCTTAGTATAGTAGTCTGTTCCAGCATCTGTGTTCTCTTAGTATCTGCAGCACACCTGTCTAGGTCCTTAGTCTTAAAGTCTTCATTGAGTCTGGCAGGTGTAAATCTAATAACTCTGCCTTTATATGTTACTTTCAGCTTGAACCTTCTTTGGTTGTTAAATTTGATTTCTATATTTATTATTGTGTGAAAACCTACATACTTTTCTGGCAGGCATGAACTAGATTGAACAGGAGGTGACTTCTTGAGTTGGAGCCTAAGATACAGCAGCACGTGGAGGGGAAAGAGGATAGACTGGAATGGTTTGCGAGATCCATCAGATATATGTGCAGGGGGAGGAGGGAAGCAGTAGCTGTTGATTTGTTGCAATGCTAGAGACAAGACCTGAACTTTTAATTTATAAGGGTATTTATAAGAGTTGAAAAACATAAGGTAATGAATAAATTATTTAATTATAGTATAATGGCAATAAATAAAGAATTTTAAAACTAGAAAAATATTTTGTAGAGAATTATGACACATACTACATATTTCCATTGTAACTTATGCACACACACCTAATTATATAAATACCACAATGAACTTTATGAATAATTTCTAAGTCTTTTATTAATACAAAGATATCAACTTATTTAACAACAAACATTATATTTTGAGATCGCCTACGTGGGCATAGAAAACAACTAGGTACCAATGCAGATGCTCTTCACTAGGTTTGGTTTGGTAACAGGTCTGTGAGCATGGAGAAAAACTGTGACTTGGCATCATGTGACAACGTTTCTTAATTCAAGGAGGTGATAAGAAGTCTTTGGTAAATATTAAACCTTATCTTCAGCAGAGACACCATCATTCTGTAAATTCCCAGTCTGGGGTGTATCCACCCAAGATAATGACAGGTATGGAGTGCAGCTAGTCTCAGACAAGCTGTACGTTCTGAGGAAGCCCAAGACAGAGAAGTGGGATTGTTCAAGGTCTTTGGAGCCAGAGATTTTGGATAAGACTCGGGTATTGTATAAGGGACTGCAGTATTAGATTTATGTCACTAAAAGCTTCTTTTGCCTTGACCTGATTATTCCTATGCCAAGAATAAAATAATGAGCAAGTTATTTATTATTTTATAGGAGTTCACAGTTTAGATATATTGAACTGAAAAAAAACCCTGGTTTTTGAAACTAGAAACTTTTAATGACTGTGAGGCTTTTAAATTTTTTTCTATAATTTGTAGTATTATATTGACATGTGATCTTAATGACAGAGAATAAATGATTATAACTTAAAATGATAGGTTAGTATGTCTCTTTGACAAGGGACAAGGCATCCTTGTTAATACTAACACTCAACTTTATACCCGTTACATTTATTTGAAAATTTATCTCAGTTGAATAATCATGTATATTAGATTGTCTGTGGCCGTGTGTGTGAAGGATTCTCTTGGTTGATTTAACTGATGTAGTTCCAGGATAGATGGTTTGAGAGAGTTAACAGAGTGTCAACTGAAGGTTAGCCAAAAAGAATGTTCCTTCATGTTTTCTGCTTCCAATTCCTGCTTGCATTCCTACCCTATATTCCCTCAATGATGGGTTTACAAATGTATGCCAAATAAACTGTTTTCTACCTATGTTCCTCTTGCTTAAAGTATATAGTCACAGCAAAGATGCCAAATTGTCTGTCTGCCTGTCTCTCTACATGATTATATCTTTACTATACAAATGTTCATAACACTTAGATATGTGAGTATGTATGTTTATATGTATCATAAATATTTAGATGTATCAAAATTTAATTTTTTTTATTTTTCCATTCTTATGTTTTGACATGTGCCAAAAACTGCTAGACATTTGTTGAGAGGATTTAAATATCAAAATGTAATATATGAAGAATAAACAGTCTAAACATAAAATCATACATACCATCTGGTTAACTTAAAAGGAACCACTCTCTTGCTCACTTCAATAGCATATACATTAAAATTACAGGGAGACAGAAAAAGCCACTCTGGAAAGACTTTTAAGAAAAATAAATGATGTAATATTTAAATAGATATTTGTACTAAATAATCAAATTATCCTCAGTTTTTGTTATAAAATCCTAGGCAATTTATTTGACCTTAGCTTTACAAATAATATAATATGTCAAACAATAATTCTTCAAATTAAAAGATCATGAAATGTATATTTAAGATATTAGAGTAAACAAAAGTCTTATTTCTAAATGACACAAACAAAATCAGTGACCAGCAATGTAAATATGAATAACTGATTCCAACAAACAATACAAATGTTAATTGTATATGAGTTAGAGAATAGAACAGTATGTTTACAAACCACAGAAACCAATCAACCTTGGTATATAATACAATGTGCAAAATTAACCAAGGCATTAAATATTTCAAGGAGCATTTAACATGTAAAAATTTCAAGTAGTCAAGAACTAGAAGCAATATAGATCCTGTTCGCCTATATGGGCAACCTGGTTTAATTTCTGTGGGAGAGAATGTGCATAGACCTGAAGCAACTTGATGAACTGCTGTGGGGGAGTAGTGTGTGTGAGTGATACCTAGATGAGGACTCCCCCTTATCAAAGGAGAAGGGGAGGGAGAAATACAGAGTATTCTGTGGAGGGGTACTGGGAGGAAGGGGGCTGATATTGGGATGTAAAATGAATGAATGAATGAATGAATGAATAATAAAACGATTTTGATGATTGGAAATCGTGGACATACGTATTTAAATGGCTGCATGTCACCTGAGCGTACACACACATGACACCAAGTAAATGGATATTTAAAGGTAGTCAGTGACAATGGTCACCAAAGATAAGGAAAGACTGGATTACTAGGGACTTTATGAGTTAGACAAATTCCTATAGGAGAGTTTGCCAGAATCTACCAGAATTGCACTGTGACCATGAAAAATAAATACATTTGCTCATTTAATTTTATATTCAATTGTGCATATATAGTTGTATTCAACAGAAGAAAAGAACGCATCCTGTACAATTCAGACAATACGGTATGATGCAGATACTATCAGTGTAAAAACTAATCAATCACTCTAACATTGTAGTGAATAGAAAAAGTCCTCCTAATATGTGTTTCTGCTACCAGATTGTGATGTTTTAAAATTCAAAATATGTGAGCTTTGTATAAATTAAGAATGAAAATTCTCCCTGGGGAGATTTCTTGTTTAATAAGCAAAGAGGAAGTACTTGAAAATACCGATGGCTTTGTTTTGGTGTTGGTTATGTGGGTGATTCATATACAAACACTGATATTTAAATTTTTATGTATTTAATTATTTTCCTTAGACCAAAATAAAAACTACTTTAATGAAAAAAATGTAAAATTTAAGGAAAAATGTCATTATGAATTCTTGAAATTCTTAGGCAAATGGATGGGACTAGAAAATATCCTGAGTGAGGTAACCCAATCACAAAAGAACACACATAGTATGCACTCACTGATAAGTGGATATTAGCCCAAAAGCTCACAATACCTAAAATACAACACACAGACCACATGAAGCTCATGAAGAAGGAAGACCAAAGTGTGGGTGCTTTGGTCCTTCTTAGAAGAAGTAACAAAATACTCATGGGAGCAAATATGGAGACAAAGCATGGAACAGAAACTAGAGGAGGGGCTGTCAGAAGACTGCCCCACCTGAGTATTCATCCCATGTGCAGTGACCAAAGGCAGAAGCTGTTATGGATTCCAGAAAGGGCATGCTGGCAGGAGCCTGATATAGCTCTCTTCTTAGAGGCTCTGCCAGAGCCTGACATATACAGAGGTGGATGCTCACAGCTAACCATTAAACTTATCAAGATGTTCCCAATGGAGGAGTTAGAGAGAAGACTGAAGGAGCTGAAGTGTTTTCTGGCCCCATGAGGAGCGCAAAAATACCCACCAACCAGAGCTCCCAGGGTCTAAACCACCAGCCTGGGAGCACTTAGGGAGGGATCCATGGCTCCAGCTGTATATGTAAGGGAGGATGACCTTGTTGGTCATAGGTGGGAGAGGAGATCCTTGGCCCTGTGAAGGCTGGATGTTTACTATTTATATTATATAGTAAAAGTGAAACCAAACCTGAGTATTAAAACACTTGTAAATATATATTAATCTATTTAACATGGAAAACATAAACACAAGTAACATAAAGATTTTATTTTTATAAAAAGAACTAACCACTTTCCAAAATATATAATTTAAAAAGAGTAGAATAACATTTTCTTTCAAAATCTCTTTAATAACTTGGCTAATGAACAGCATCTGGATCCTTACAATCTGTTTACATATTTAGTTCACCATGCTATGCATATTTTTAGTGTCTAAAGCATGTGCTTTGCAATGCAAAAGAATGGATTATTTTTTTAAAATCGCACAATTAGAATCCTATAGTCATTATGAAAGTGGTTTGAAGTAAGCTTTAGAAACCTCCAGGTCTCTCTCCATGCCCCAATTCAAAGTGAGATGAAATGGGCTACTTTTTTTCAAATATGAAAATACTGGATTTATTACCTGTTATCCCTACAAAAAAAGTGTGGCTGATAATAGCTAATCCCAAATGCTCAAAGTATATAGAATAAACATCTATAGAACACTTATTACTAAATGAAACATCTGCATCACTCCCTCAGACCCCAAAGCTTATAGGAGCTCATGGGACCAGAAGTTGAAAACTTCTAAGACAAAGAAATTATGTAGCAATACTGTAAAACAATATCTTCTGGACATGACAGTACTGTTGCATAAAGAAACTCATGGGATCTGTCATTGTCTTTGCATAAAATGCACATGAAGCCAGTCAATATTCAAGTATTAATGCAGAGGGTCTCAGAAGACTCATTCCTAGCTTAGGAGCTATTGGTAGCTAGTTTTTGGCTACTGTCTAGAGGGGTGGTTTCTTTTAGGAGCATGTTGTTGACAGCTATGGAGTATGGTGGTTTCTTCCAGAGCATGAATCCTGACAACTGACCATGTGGTTATCTTCATAGCAATGTGCATTCTGGTAGCACTAAATTTATAATCAGTGACAAATTAACAGAAAAGACATGAAGCTGATAAAGAGTAATGGAACATGTAATCTAAATGCAGTAGGAGTTATGGAGTGCAATTCAGATAAATTCCAACATTATACACACACTATGAATTAAGATGCAAAATTGCTTCCATATTCTCCTGATGTGATTTATGACAAATTGTTCACAAGAACTGTACTTGACAGGCATCTGTGAGTTATTTACCACTACATCCAATAGCAGACCAAGTCCTCAATCAGAACTCTTAAAGCAAGTGCAGGAAGTGGCAGCTCTGTTCAGAACTCTGAATTGTCAATGAAATAAGAATTAATATTTTAAAACCCATTTAGAAAAATAATTCCAACTCTGGTTTCTTGTCAAAAAGACAAGAGGGCATACTCCAGTGATAGAATCTGGAAAAGTATGCTCAAGAAGCTATAAGTCACTGCTGTATTGCTTTCCATCGGCTGGGAAAACAGTTTAGCATCTTATCCTAGTATAACTGGGATTTTACTTATGAACAAACATAGGATATAGTATGAGCAAAATGCGTTGACTTTTTACATACCTAAAGTATTTTGAGAAACAGGTTTGTCATTTTTTTATATGAAAATACAAATTCAAATACAAATTTTGGATTATACCAGCCACATGTTTCACTATTGTACACACAAACAAATGATCTTGAGCTGAGAAAGGTTCTTTGAAGGACTCGATGCAAAAATGTAGTTGCCCAAAATAACTTTGTTCCCAGGGAAATGAGAAAAGCATGATGTGGCCATTCACAAAGAGAAGGACAAGAGTAATCCTCATGAAGGGCATCCACTTATGATAAAAACATGCCATGGGATATTTTCTTACAATGCATAAAGGAAGGTGATAAAAAATAGAAAGAGCTGTTCTGGGATAGAGGAGACAAAGAGTCATAATAATAGGAGATCCGAGATTTCGCCAAGTGTTCAACCACAGCACATTCAAAAGGACAACAGCAAAACAATCTACAGTGACAAAGCTATGACTTCATTTCCAACCTTTCAAACTAGAGAAAACTTAATACTAATAAGATGTGATTTAGATCCCAACGCATTAGTGCTTCATACTCAGCTATATCACCCGCACTAAATACAGATCCATTGTGTTACCTGAATTTTTGAAACCCACTTTGTAAAAACAGTTTGTATATTTTCTATTATGAAAGAAATATAATCAAGGTATCTCTCTCTCCCCTTTTCTTTATATGTAATGTTGTGCAGAGTGCCCTGCCATTCTCAATTGTAAGTAGCAAACAAGTATGTGTTAATAATAACGTGAAAAAAAAAGGAAGCAAACACCTAACCATTCAAATTAAGTGGAATATACGAATGTTTCCAACTTGGGAAGGGGCTTCTCTTTCCAGTGGGCTTGGACTTTTTTTTTTCTTTTGCAGTTCTCATGAGTTTAATGTTTGAAATCAACATTCTTTTCAATTTCCCTAAAAATGTTTATTTTGAAATATGAATGCTTTACAAAAGTCTGCTCCTAAAATGCATACAACTTATTTTTACCATTTTGCATTTTTTTATGATTGATATTAGTCTTAATATGTTGTAGATGTTATTCATTGTATATGTTGATAAATATATCTCATTCATTTTCAGTAACTGAAAGATTTAATTGTATAAGTATATGGTTATTTATTGCTTATTGTTAGTATAAGTCTGAACCCAGTGACATCATATTCAGGGGCCAGAGGCCAGGCGACTTCTGCATCGTTACTGAGGCAACCACTCCCAGGATTCACCTGTCTTGCTCACCTGCAACTGGAAAGTTACATGTCATCACCCACTTAATAATTGAGACCGCCCCAACCTCGCTCTCTTCCTCTTCTCTTTGCCTCCTCCTCCATCTCCCCCGCTTCTCTCTCCCACTCCCCTCCCTAAATAAAACCCCTCCTGTGGAACCAGATCGGCCTGTGTTTTCTGTCCAAACCGCGCCCAGATACTTACACTTATGTGTATCAATATTTTATACCTGAATATCTCTTACCTTGCTGCTTCTTTTACATACAATTTCTATTTGAATTATTTTTAGGTATATGGGCAGTATGAGTAAACAAAAGACTGATCCATGCATATTTATCAGATTTAACTGATAGTGTTTATCTGTGTGTGTGGATTTTTTAAGTGAAGTACTAAAAGTTTGAGCTCCCTATGCCTCTGTCTTTGGCAATATAAAAACAGCATCAGCTGTAGTATTTTATCTTGCCAGTCTCTTGGAGGCATAGAAAAGAACCACATTCTTACTTTAACGTTTCATTTCCTGATTTTTATTAAGTTTAATATCCCCTCACTTATGAACTGACCACTTCTTTCTTTTTTTTTTTTTTTACCTTTAGGAAGTAACTGTTAAGTTTACTTCTCTGTTTTGTGCTTGGATTATATTGATATTACCTGTGCATTAATACTGATTTTCATATTTAAAAGACACTGGCATGTTCTCTGAGTCATTGGGTCCTGAAAAATAAACAAAGGATCCTCATCATGAAAAAAGCACCCTTGGATTAATTCATGATTAGCCTCACGTGTTAACATTTACTGTGTTTTCACAAAACTTCCTAAATCACTTAACAGTAGTTCCTAGAACACTGATGTTTTATTTAGGTGTTCATCCCACTGGAAAGAAATGCAAGTACATATCAAATTTCCTTTGCTTTCCCCCTGTGCTCAATTATTTCAGCAGTTGTTGAAAAAACTCTGTTTTCCATGGTAATTGTCATTGTGAAGCAAATGTGTGTGTATATGTGGCTGACTTCAAAGACTTCCATTACCTATCTCTGTAGAAAGTTTGTATCTCATCATGTATACAACTTTGTAAAATAGACGGAAATCCGTATATCTCTTCCATTCATATAGTTCCCTACAGTAGTGTTTTCATCACGGATGCTATTACAGTGGACTTCTATCTTCTTTCTTTTTAAAAATTATTTTATTTGTTTACATTTCAAATATTGTCCCCTTTCTGAGTCTTCCTCCACAACTCTCCCACCCCATACCCCCTCCCTCCTGTATCTATGAGCATGCTCCCCTACCCACCCACCCACTCATGTGTCACCATCCTAGCATTCCCCTGTGCTGGGACTCAAGCCCCATCAAGACAAAGGGCCTCCCCTGACATTGATGCCAGATAAGGAAGTCCTCTGCTATATATGTAGCAGTAACCATGACCTGACTTACACCAACTCTTAGGTTGGTGGTTTATTCTCTGGGAGCTCTGATGGGTCCAGTTAGTTGATATTGTTGCTTTTTCTATGGAGTTGCAATCCACTTCAGCTCCTTCAGTCCTTCTCCTAACTTTTCCATTGGGTTCCCTGGGATCAGTCCAATGGTGGGCTATGAGTATCTAGCAGACCCTCTCAGAGGACAGCTATACCAGGCTCCTGTCTGTAAGCACTTCTAGGCATCAGCAGTAGTATTGGTTTTTGTGTCTGTGGATGGGATGGGTCACAAGGTGGGGCTGTCTTTCGATGGCCTTTCCTTCAGCCTCTGATTCAGTTTTGATCTCTGCTGTTTCCTTTAGACAGGAACAATTCTGGGTTAAAGATTTTGAGGTGAGCACCTGGCCCCATTCTTCAACAGGGGGCTATATCTATCTACTGGAAGTTGTCTCTTTAGGATTTATCTCTCTGCTGTTGGGTATTTCTGCTAATGCCATCCTGATTAGGTCCTGGCAGCCTCTCGAAGTCCTGGCATCTGGGACTTTCTGGTGGTTCCCCTCCACCTACTATATAATTCTATTAATTTTCCTGGCCCTCTGGACTTCTCTCCTGTTTTTCACCATACCTGATCCTGGCCCCCTTTTCCTCCTACTCTCTTTCACTCAGGTTCTTCCATCCTTCTGCCTTGAGTGATTATTTTGCTCCACCTTCTAAGGGAGATTGAAACATTCACACTTTGACTATCCTTTTTAAGCTTCATATGATCTGTGAGTTGTATAGTGGGTGTTCTGAGCTTTTGGGCTAATATCAGAATATCAGCTTATCAATGAGTTCATACCATGTATTTACTTTTGGATATGAGTTACCTCACTCAGGACAGTATTTGCCTGCAAAATTTGAGAAGTCATCGTTTTTAGTAGCTGAGTACTATTCCCTTTGTAAATGTACCACATTTTTTGTATCCATTCTTCCTTTGAGGGACATCTGAATTGTTTACAGCTTCTTTGTATTACAAGTAAGGCTGCTATGAACATACTAGAGCACATGTCCTTGTAATATTTTACAGTACTTTTTTTAAATTTCCTTTTCACTGTGGCCATGGTAGTATTTTTGTTTTTATAGCCTTGGGTCTAGGTTTTATTTATTTATTTATTTATTTATTTATTTATCTATTTATTATTCTTTATTTTTTTTTACAGTACAGTCGGTATCCCCCTCGCTATGTGCCCTCAGACTGTTTCTCATCCCATTTTTCCTCTCCTATCTCCAAGAGGATGTCCCCATCTCCATACCCTCACCCCACCAGACCTCCATTCTCCCTGGGGCCTCAAATCTCTCCAGGGTTAGGTGCATCTTCTATCACTGTAGCCAGACCAGGCATTCCTTTGCTGTATATGTGTCAGGTATATCAGGTGGTGCATGCTGTCTGGTTCATGCCTCTGTGTCTGAAAGATTTCGGAGGTCCAGGTTAGTTAAAACTGCTGTTCTTCCTATGGAGTTGTCCATGTCCACAACTTCTTTCAGCTTTTCCCTAATGCAACCACAGCAGTCCCCAGCTTCTGAACATTGGCTGAGTGTAAGTATCTGCATCTGACTCTTTCAGCTGATTGTTGGGCCTCTCAAGGGCAGACATGCTAAGCTACTATCTGTAAGCACACCATCTCATCAGTAATAGTTTCAGGCCTTGCAGCCTCTCCTTGAGCTGGTCCCCAGCTGGGGCCAGTCATTGAACCTCCTTTACCTCACTCTCTTCTTGTCCCTGCAGTTCTTTTAGACAGAAACAATTCTGGGTCAGAGTTTTTTGACTGTGGGATGACAACCCCATATCTCCATTTGATGCATGCCTTTCTACTGTAAATGGTCTCTACAAGTTCCCTCTCCCCATTGTTGGGCATTTCATTTAATGTCCCTCGAGTTGAATCCTGAGCTTACCTCACCTTTCAGGGGTCCAGAACATTCTAGAGTGTTAGAGTATCTTTTGAGTATATGTCTAGGATTGGTATAGCTGGGTCTTCGAGTAGAACTTTTTCCAATTTCCTGAGGAAATGCCAGATTGTTTTCCAAAGTAGTTGTACCAGCTTACAATCTCACCAGTAATGGAGGAGTGTTTCTTTTTCTTCACATCCTTGTCAGCATCTGCTGTAGCCATTCTGATTGGTGTGAGTTAGAATCTCAGGGTCATTTTGATTCTCATTTCCTGATACCTAAGGATGTTGAACATTTCTTTAAGTGCTTCTTGGCTATTCAAGATCTTTGAGTTGAGAATTTTTTGTGTAGCTCTCTACTCCATTTTATAATTGGTTTATTTGGTTTTCTGGAGTCTAACTTCTTGAGTTCCTTGTATATTTTGGACATTAGCCCTCTATCAGATACAGGGGTTGTAAAGGTCTTTTCCCAATCTGTAGGTTGCCATTTTGTCCTATCAACAGTGTTTTTGCCTTACAGAAGATTTTCAGTTTCATAAGGTCCTATTTGTCAACTGTATTTTTTTAGAGCCTGAGGCATTGGTGTCAAAATTGGTGTCAAAAATTTCACTTGTGTCAATGTGTTCAAGGCTCTCTCCCACTTTCTCTTCTATTGGATTCAGTGCACCTGGTTTTATATGGAGTTCCTTGATCCACTTGGACTTGAGCTTTGTACAAGGAGTTAAAAATGGATCAATTTGTATTCTTCTACATGCAGACCTACTGTTAGACTAGAACCAATTGTTGAAAATGCTTTCTTTTCTCCACTGTATGGTTTTGGCTTTTTTGTCAAATTTCAAGTATCCATAGGTATGTGGGTTTATTTCTGGGTCTTCAATTCTTTTCCACTGATCTACCACCCTGTCTCTGTACCGATGCTATGTGATTTTTTATCACTATTGCGCTGTAGTACAGCTTAAGATCTGGGATGGTGATTTTCCCACAAGTTCTTTTATTGTTAAGAATTGTTTTCACCCTCCTGGATTACTCCAGATAAAGTTGAGAATTGCTTTCTCTATCTCTGTGAAGAATTGGGTTGGGATTTTGATGGAGATTACATTTATATGTTTGAAAACTTGCTATAATTAAACAGTATTTTCCATAATTTTTGAATTGCAATTTTTTATACAAATGTCAACAGTTTGTGACATTAACAGATTATGTCATTCATTATTACATGAGGACTACACATTTCAGAAAAAGATCTGACAAACAATAAGCTGTACAACATAGGAAATGACGGGGTATAATACATCTTAAAACTTCAGAACAAGGAAAGAGAGCATAGGAGAAAACATGTGTCAGAGAACAAAAATTGAAGAAATACAAAGAGATCAGCTGAAGAATGACCTGATGAAAGAAATATGCACAAGAAATATGCAGCCAGAAGTAATATTTCTATAACTAGAAAAATGTTTTTTCCATATTATTGGAAGTGTCATGTGCTGAATTTTTGAGACATGTTTATATCTGCCCCATTTGTATGATGTTGAAAGGCCCTCTATACAGATTATGCCAACTACAATCTAGCAAAAGGAGGTCTGATGATTATCCAACCAATTAAGCAAGAATCACAAGTAAAAACTTTCACAAAATTGTATTTGTATATACTTCATATGAATATGTGAGTGTGTGTGTCTATGTATATGTGTGAGTGTGATGAAACCAGTTGAGTATAGTTGTACGTAATGCAAGTTTGCCCACACATGGATGCCACAACAGTCTAGAACAGGGCATTAGGTGTCTTTCTCTATCATTCATAAAGTGGTGTGACACAGGTCCTCTCACGGAACCAGATGTTTTCCATTTTTGCTAGAACTTGACAACTGAGCTCATAAGATCTGCCCCTCCCTGTACCTCCTATTCTTGAATTATAGACATGCACACTCAGACATGTTCATCTTATATGAATGCTCAGGATTTGAACTCAACTGAGACAGTTCTCCAGCCCCCAATTAATAGATATTTAATTTTTAAAATGCCTTAGTACACAGAAAGAAGTTTGAAAAGCAATAAAATAAACATGATTTTATTTTCAATGATTTTCAACCAACTTTCCTATAGAGTATGAGTCTGAGAGCATTTCCCTTGACATGATTTCTTGATTTCAAATCTATGACTCTGATAAATTTTATACATTAAATACTACAAAAGCATACACATTATCAATGTTTGTAGTCAAGGTAGAACACTTAGCACAGATATTGGCATCATTCTTTTGTGTTAAATATCCAAACCTGTTATGTGATCTCTGTTGTTTCAAGAAAAGTGATTTTCTTTTCTCAACACCTTAATGTATTTATCACAGGGAAGTTCAAATTTAACTGTCATATGATGAGAAAATAGACTTATGACAATGGCAATATTCCCTTCATATATAAAGGGTTATATGTGGCAGTTTATATAATGAACCCAGTTAGACCTGGATAAGGAAGCTGTGTCTCAGAAGTCTGATACATTCAGTACACACTGAGGAAGAGCAAAGGCATCAAGGAAGCCATTGCATACACAAAGCTAACATCATAATCCCAAAAGGACTCTTATGTGATTTCAAATCCCAAATGAATTAGTCTCTGTTCCAAATTTGTTTAGTCTCTATTTCACAATTATTGCTATAGTAGCATCATAAACCTCCATTTAAGAATCATCTACAAATTCGATTTTCTTGACAAGCTGAAAGATGCTCAATCTCTTCCCAAATTGTATTGCAATAACAGCTGTTTGTCAAGGTCTCAGCTGGGACAGTAGTTAAAAGTCCTTGAAACCTAAATGGTGTACATTCAATTAAGCTGAAGATACAAATAAAACAAGTATTATTTAGTGGGTTTTTAATTAGATGGCTTCTACTAAAGTAGGAATCTAACAGGACGCTCATGGATTCCCAGGATTGTTCAAGTTACAAATGACACCACAAGCATTCCTTCTTATTCTTCTTGTGAGAGTATGGCTGCATTCAGGTTGGGTGCTCCATGGCACCAGTATCCAGATGCTGGCACTGCACCATTAAATCCTCACATGCAGCTCTAGAGGTAAAATCAGGTAGATTAACCACTGGTGATGAATTAAAATGCACACTTTGTGACCATGAAGCACAATTTTTATCTTTATTGAAAATATCTAAGAAAAATTGGGTATAACCCATAATGTGTCTATAGATTTCTCTGGTGCACTAATGAAAGATCTTCATGTATTTAAATTCCTCACTGTCTTTCTAGTCTTTATTTTTCCTCAACACTCATTCCTAATTTCAAAGATGTGCTGTTCATATTTCTCAACTGCTTTTTGTTTTCAAATTTGTTTTTATTTATAAATTAATTTATTTTTCTGTCGTGTGTGTGTGTGTGTGTTTCTAGGACTCAAACCCATAACCTTGTGCAGAAAAAGTATGTGTCATATGCTATACCACTGTTTGATGTGCACATTTCTCACCACTATTATATTTGGCAGTATTTTTCTGACCCTTGGTCATTCATGTAGATGAACGCTTTCATTTTTAAAATATTGGTTTGATATTATTAAAATATTGGATACAATTATGCCGAAGTTTCTGCATTCTGAATCTTAGCAAATTTTCAGCCCTAAGATCATGAAGGTTTCAGTTGTCTGGATTGACTGATATATATTTGATACATATATAAAATAATATACATAAATAAATGAGCACATGATTTTATATATATATATATATATATATATGTATGTATGTATGTATATTCCATGCTTATTTATCAGTGTAATAAATAACTGTTTACAAAACCTGATTAAGGTATGGCATGTATATACTTTTATAATATCTAGAAAATCATTCTATTACATATAATAGATACTAGGTTAATGTTAATTCAACTGAAATAAATTATTCATTTTCATCTTCTTCATTCTTTCCCTTAACTAGACTTGTTCAAAATTAAACTAATGCAAAAACATGCACAGACACACACACACACACACGCACACGCACGCACGTGGCACATTCACACACACAAGTTCAGAGTAAAGTAGAAAAACATGAAACAATGATTTTTTTTTAATTCTGAAACCCAGATTTTAATAGGGTTATTTGGTTCTCTAGAGTCTAACTTCTTAAGTTCTTGGTATATTTTGGATATTAGCCCCCCTATCGAATGTAGGATTGGTAAAGATCTTTTATCAACAAAACATTGTCGTTTTATCCTATTGATAGTGTCCTTTGCCTTTCCAAGATTTTCAACTTTATGAGGTCTCATTTGTTGATTGTTGATCTTAGAGTGTAAGCCCTTGGTGTTCTGTTCAGGAAAATTTCCCCTGTGTCAATATTTTCAAGGCTCATCTACACTTTCTGTTTTCTTAGATTCAGTATATCTGGTTTAAAAGTGTGGATGCTTCTTTCCTACTTAGGAGGGGCAACAAAATAATCATAGGAGGTAGAGGGTGGGAGTGACTTGGGAGGAAGAGTAGAGGGAAAGGGGAAAGGGACAGGATCAGATATGTGAGGAGACTAGAGAGGTGTACAGAGGGTCAGGAAACTGAACAGAGATATGTAGCAATGGGGGATGGGTAACTGGGGTTAACCAACAAAAAGTCCCAATGCTAGGAAAGCAAGAAGCTCCCAGGCTCCAAGGAGGATGACATTAACTGAAATACCCAGCAAAAGGGAGAGAGAACCTGTAGAGACCATATCCAGATGCTAAGCAAGGTCCCCAGTTGAGGCATGGGGGCAACTACCTGTCTCAAAAATTTTAACCCAGAATTGCTCCTGTCTAAAGGAAATACAAGGACAAAGAGCAGAGCAGAGATTGAAGGAATGTATGTCCAGAGACTACCCAACCTGAGGATCCATATTCAGACACCAAACCCAGACACTATTGCTGATGCCAAGAATTGCTTGCTGATGGGTGCCTGATATAGCTGTCTCTTGAGAGGCTCTGACAGTTGCGGATGCTTGCAGCCAACCATCAGACCAAGCACAGGGACCCCAATGGAGAAGTTAGGGAAAAGACTGAATTGTCTGAAGGGGTTTGCAATCCCATAGGAAGAACAACAATATCAACCAACCAGAACCCCCCTCAGAGCTCCCAGGGACTAAACCTCCAACCAAAGAGTACACATGGAGGGACCCACAGCTCCAGCTGCATAAGAAGCAAAGGATGGCCTTATCTGGCATCAGTCGAAGTGGAGGACTTTGGTCCTATGAAAGCTCAATGCATCAGTATAGGGGAATGCAAAAGTAGTGAGGCAGGAATGGGTAGACAGTTAGAGGAGCACCCTTATCAAAGGGGGAATAGATACGAGGTTTGCAGAGGAAAAACCAGGAAAGGGGACAACACTTGAAATGTAAATAAATAAAATAAAATAACCAATTAAGAAAGAAATATGATTTTTATCCATAAGTCAATCTATGTTCTATTTTTTTCAAACAGAAGTAAGAAACTAACTTCAGTCTCCTTTCTGTAAGTATGGAGATGAATTATATTAGCTTCAATGAATTATCCTAGGAACCAATCACTGAACAGCATTAAAGAAACGAAAGGCTGATTCTAAACTCATAACCATATAGCTAAACATTATTTCTGCAATAAATGGGAACAATTTACCAGTATTGTCTATTTAGATTTTCACTATAAACTGATAAAACCGTGTTTCATTTGCCCTTCCAATTTTGCACTGCCCACATGCTTAAATGGGCCAAGTACTATTTAATGAGTGGCTCATAAGGTGTCTAACTTCAAAAACCAAAGTTTTCAACTATCATAATGTAGGATAAGGAAATATTGACAAGCTTTTTAAAAAATCAAAAGGCTGGAAGACTGCCAGCCTCTGTGTTAGAATAGTTCACACTCTGTGACTCAGTTCAAGATGAACTAAATGAGGACCTGTGCCTTCCTTATGAATGTAGTATAAGTTATAAATTCTGTTTTCATTTCACACATCCAAGAAAGGGAAAATACACTAAAATAATGGGATATATTATTAAGATCTAGAGAGAAATTTAATAAAACTATGAAGTAAAGATCTGCTTTAAATCTCTCAGCTTTCTGCAAAGAACTTGGCATTTGAAGCAGAGAGCAAACTCTGCTGGTTTATTAAATACAAAGCACAAGTATCTCCATGGTGCTGGGTATTCAGAATAGACAGCACTAATTATCAGGTTACAAAATCTCCATTCTTACTCACTTTGGTCAGTGTTTCATCTTGCCTTGTGCTTTCTAATAGGTGTTCTTTCCCTGTTCATCTTCAAGACTCTGCGTGTTTGTTTGTGTGTGTGTGTGTGTGTGTGTTATGCATGTACATATATGTTGTAGCATGTGTGAATTTGTATATGTTTTGTATGTGTTTGTGTACATGTTGTATGAAGTATTGTGAATGGGTGAGTGTGTGTGTGTGTGTGTGTGTGTGTGTGTGCTTGTGTGTGAACTTCCTCAGTGGATCTTCAATTTATTTATTTGTTTGTTGGTTGAAAACAGAATCTTCTCTCATGAAATACACCTGGACCACAGTTTCACTTCTCTTCACTACTCTCAGCTCCTTACCTTCCCTGTCCCCCAGATTCACTTTCCCTTGCTATTCCTTCATAAAGAAACAGGACTTCAAGAATCACAACCAAACAGAACAAATTGGGAGTCATTAATACAAGGCAAAAGGCCTCATTATCAAAGTTGGAAAAGGTAATTAAATAGGAGAAATATGCTCGCAGGAATAGACAAAAGATGGAGAGACACATCTGCTCCCACTGTTAGAAATCTCACAAAAAACACCAAGATAATAGCCATAACATATACACAAAGGACCTAGTGCAGACCCATGAAAGCTCTGTGATTTTTTTCTTCAGTCTCTGTGAGCCCATGTGATCCATATTTTGTAGATTCATTGGACTTGTTCTCCTGGTGTCCTTCACCCCCTCTTACTTCTAGAGTCTGTCCTCCTCCCCTTCTGTGTTTCTCATTATTCAAAGGGATAAACACTTTGCAGACCTCCAATATACACCATATAGTATCTGACAGTGAGTCTCTGCACTGGAGTCCATCTGCTGCCAAAGGAATCATTTACAGTGATAAATGGCTAAGACACTTATCTATGATTATAGCAGAATGCTATCAGGAATAATTTTATTCGTTCATTCATTCATTCATTCATTCATTCATTGTATTTGTCTATCATCTATCTATCTATCTATCTATCCATCCATCTATCTATTATTTATTTTGACTAGGCATGTTTGGTTCTACCCTAGGTCTCTGGGCTATCTAATCTTTGGTTCCTGGCCAAGCAGGCATTGTAGGGCATGGGATATCTATTGTGGCCTGGGCCTCAAGTTTCAACAGACTCTGGGTAGCCACTCCCAGTAGTTTTGTGCCAACATTGACCCAGCACATACTTCAGACAAGAAAGATTATAGGCCAAAGGTTTTGTAGCTCGTTTGGTGTTTATTTGATAGCCTACAGAATACATTCCTTCCCCCAAAAGATTAGAATGCAGGGGTGAAGGCTCCATACATCTGTTAGCAATCAGTCACTTCACAGCCAACCCATGGGGTCCAGCAATAGCAGAACAATAAGGTACCTCCACAGTCAGTTAGAGATGCAGAACAATAGGAGGACACATTATCACTAGTTGCTGAGAGGTGGCACAGTACCATTGTTGCCTCCTGTCACATCTCTTCTTCCTGCTTATGCTCCACCTGCCTGATAAAATGCCCAGTTCCTCCTGCTTCCCTGCTTTTTTCTTTCCTCCAGCCAGAGGTAACCTTTGTGTCTCTTCCTCCTTCCTTGAGTAATCCTCTCACATGAGATCTGTCTCATGGTATGATTTTATGAGTCCTGCATCTTAGATCAAAACAACACACCATCCCTATCTCTACAAACAATGAGGATTGTGGATGTCATCCTCAGCAATATGGCCCCATTAACAGTTTCCAAAGAGTATTCTAGTGTCAGCCTGTATTGGCTGGGCATCTCCACAGAACCACACTCAGCCAACAACTGGACAAATACAATGAGCCCAATTCTGGAAGCCTTACATGGCTAAAAATGATGGCCAGTTCAGTCTCTGTGTCCTTCAATATTACCAGTCCTCATTAGAATCACCTTAAAAGATTCTAGGAAGTTCTCACTGCACTAGGTTTTCATACTTATTCCAATTTTTCTTTAAGGCAAAGTTTCTCGTTGAACCTGGAACTCATTGTAGCTATGCTGCCTTGTCAGCTAGCTCCAGGGTATCTACCTGTTGCTACAGAGATGACACCTACCAGCTTTTTATGTAGGCACTGGATATCAGTTCCTCTGCTTACACAGCAAGCACTTTACAAACTGAGTCACCTCCTTAGTCCCTTAGTAATACTGTTTTACTCTTTAACCTTGACAACTTAGCATTCTTGTAAACTCTACACACAGTGACAGTACTACTAATATCTAAGAATTCATACCCTATGTTCTCCCTGGCTGGTGGTTTAGAACCTGGGAGCTCTAGTTAGTTGGTATTGTTGCTCTGCCCATTGGACATAGGTGAGAGAATAGGTCCTTGGTCCCTTGAAGACTGGATTCCCCAGTGTGGAGGAATTCAAGGGCAAGGGGGTGGGTGGCTGCATATCCTCATAGTAGCAGGAGGAGGGGAGATAGGGTAGGGGGTTCCAGGATAGGGGGGAAATGGGGAAAGGAGATAACATCTGAAATAAAATATTCAACAAAAATATATTTAAAAAAAAGAATTCACAGGTCATTGTGAATAATAGCAGTGAGAGTTTCCACTTCATTTTTAGTTTGAATGTCAGGAATATTGTAAACATTAGAATTCTGTCTTTTTAATTATCCTTCAATTCTAGAATGGAATGCCAAAGTTACTATTACAAATGTGTATATGGAAGCTAATTTTTTCTATGCTTAGATTGGTCAAAATTTTTCAGTGGGTGAATGACATTTGAATGTTCTCACAAAAACATGGAATTGTTTCCCTTTTCTGACTCTGAATAACTCTTACTTATTCTACAAGTATCTCTGTAACACAAAAGTTGCATATGGTTCTAACAATGTACAAACAAAGAAGTAAAAGTGTGATCTATCAGAACCCCAATGACCTAGTCTTCAGGAGGAGGATGAAGTACTGAACAGTTTTGATATTTTGAATAAAAATGTACAATTTCATCCACAGAGAATTCTGAAGTATCTTCTCAGTGAGGAAAGCAGATCCCCAACCACTAGTTGCTAATATTCCCTTATTTTTCGTAATGTTGGAATAAGTTAATTCAGAAAGACCATGTTAATCCTAAAACACTTAAAAATGCTGTTATGCTCTAATCACTCTAGATTCTAACAAAGCTATTTCCTTCCACAAGAATTTTTAATCCTGGTACATTGGTATGGCTTATTCTAATGGCCATGAACATGTAGAAACACTTCTCTCTAAAACTCTCCCCTGACATTAGGCTAGAACAAAGAAGTAATTTCAGGGAGGAATCTAAATTTTAGGCTAGAACAAAGAAGTAGGCTTCAGGCAGGAAAATGACTTTGGGCTAGGACAGACAAGTAGGCTCAGATATTTTTGTCGCCCTGATAAGTCCTTAGAAACAGTGATCATGAAAGTGTTCATATAATTTGTTTTAATGACTTGCTTTTTCTTTGACGATTTGTGTTTATTGTCTTGGTTGTTCCTTGACTATTTGCAGCTATTATATTGCTAGATCTTCAACTTAGAACTGACCTTAATACATGAATGTAATTAAAATAATATAAAAGCATAAAGGAGGAGGGAGGATGCGATAGGGGGATCTACAGAGGGAAAATGGGGAAAGCAGATGTCATCTGAATTGTAAATAAATAAAATATCCAATAAAAAACACCTTTAGCAAAATGGCTAAAAACAAAATAAAACTCTCCCCTGGATACATTCATCTTAAACTTCAAAATTCTTTTTGAACAATACAATCTTAAGGAATTATGAATATTCTATTATTGCTAAAATTAACCCCACCAACAACATGTATCTTAAATTTATATTATGAAAGAATCCTCATGTACATATTAATATTCAACCCATCTGTCCTTAGCGATTTCAAAATTATAATTAAATATATTAATTTTTATTTACTAACTTTTTACTAATTTACTAATTCCTGTAGTGATATTCACATATTATCTTCAATATTAACAAGTTCTTATATCATTAGTATCTGCCTTATGCAGTAAAAACTTTAGGGGTTGTGTATAATGGAAATACTTTCAGAATATTTATTAAAAGTCCATGATTTACTAAACTTGGGGCAACAGCCATAAAGATTAAGAAATATTACTGTCACTGATGGGGTGAGCAGAAATGACAGAAAATTAAATATTAGTTCAAGAAATTTTAGTATATACTGTGATGTGTAATGAAACAAAATAAATAGTAGCATGAAAAAAATCAAAAGAGCTAAACACAACAACAGAGACAGAAGGCATGTAACTGACAACATAGTAATTGAGAATAAATCCTAAATATATAAACTTTAATAGATAAGCTACATTTATATAAAAAGATGAAGAGAGAAATACATTTATTCTAAAGGTTAATATGAGTGCTTTTCTTTGAAAGGGCTAGAGGACAACATTCTAGTGAAAAACGGAAAGGCGGCATTGCATAAAGCAAAAGACACTGATACTTCATGAGGCTTAACAGTAAAAGTAAGGATTATTGATTATATTTTAAAGATAAAAGAAAAAGAATTAAAATTTTTGGAGACACTGAGATGAGATCAGATTTGCATTTTAACAATGCTGTTGAAGATGCTCCACGGGAAATAATCTGGTAAAAGGATTTGAGACTGGTCTTATCTTGTTCTAAAGCTGAATTCTTTAAACTACACCTGAGTGATTCCAGCATCTGTTATTGAATTTGCTTTGCAAAGAAACCCCGTGGTACGGGGAAAATGCAAACAGGAATTATTATTCACATATTATACAAGTTGAAACTGAGATCACAAAGAAAGTATATGATGCCAAGGTCTTTATACTGCAGTGTCAAATGTCGTGGATAATGAGCTAATGACTGAAGGCTAAGAATGATTGCAGGCCTGCCCTGAGCCAGATTCTATGATAAATGTCACTTGTCTGCTAACTCCTGGAATATTTACAAAACATTATGAATGCTTATTTCTATTTACCTGAAGCAGAGACTGTGAGATGGAGGGGTAAGGGGAAAAAATACAGTTTCCCATTGTTACAAAATTTTTTGCACTGCAGGTTACCTTTGTGATCATCCACTCCTCTTGAATTAGACAAAACTTATTTTTGCCGTTTTTCAGCAATATATCCCTCATCTGTTCATCTGGGTTCTTTCTATATACATAAAGTGTACTTTCAAGTATTAACCGTCTTAGTTCCATAATGTGATATGATATACGTGATATGGCCAATTTGTACTTTAAACCCTTAAAACAAAATGCTTTCATGTTTGGATTTGTAATGGACATTTTGCCTTTGAGTTTACTGATTTCATTCAAACAATAAACACCTACTTGTAGGAAGAATAAAGTGACAAAATACTATGTCCAAGTATATGATTCCTTGAAGAAAAATGGTGGATTTTTTTAAAGTTGTCTCCTTAACATCCTTACACTCTTAGAGATAAAAGTAAAGGAGTTTAAATAAATCTAATTATTTAATTTGAAGTTTATATAAAACTACTATATTTGTATAATTTTCTTCTCTATCACCTGATGCCTACTTTTCCCATGCCTTCCTTATCCTAACACAAAATTATTCCTTCCTCTTATTTCATTATTATTCTTATATATACATAAAAATATACATATTTTAAAATAAAAACTGCTGAGTCTTTTCATGTTGTCATGTTTATTTGTTTATAATACATATTATATTATTTCTGAACTAAGAATACTCATTATATGTTTCTATATACATATACATAGACACAGACACCTACACACATACACATACAAAAGGTTTGGTTTTTGTTTTCAAGACAAAGTTTCTATGAATAACAATAGAAACAATACATTCAAGTAAGAGATTTTGATGGCACTGGAATTGGATTTAATAATAGAAGAGAAAGATGATCAAATGACATTTGTATATATTTGTAAACTGTCTTAATATATGCATTGTCCTTAAAATTAATAAGTGTTAACAAAAATGAAAAGTTTTAATTTGCAAAGAGGGTCACTGTTTCCTTGTTGGATCTAAATATTATTCCTCCTACTTTATTTTGCATTGGAATATGTGCAGTTATTCCAGAAAAAAGACAATGCTCTGGGATATGACTGCCTTAGATCTGGAGTACAGCAATACTGTAACTATGAACAATCCTGAAGTGCATATAAATGAATTAAATAATAAGAAGAATTTCATCTAGAAATTTCTAACTTCAGCTTCTTTCAGTCTTCCCCATCTCCAAGGTAGTATTTAACTCAATATGTTATGTGTGTTAAATTTATTTTAAATGTGATGTTTGAAATTCTGTAGGGTGGAGGGAGCTGAGGGAACTCCAAACTTAGTAAACATCATCAAGAAAAACTTCTACTCTTGGCTATAGGACTCCTCACTACTTTGCCATCTCTACCGTATTTCTTCTTGTTATTGTGTCAACTATAACTTGGCATCAACTACAAAAATTGGCCTCATTCCTGGCTTCACAAATAATGCATCAATTGGAGAATGATGTATGCCTTCATTAACAAAATTGGAGCTTAGTATTCAATAAATGTGGCCATCCAGTGGATCATTGTCTTTCAATTTTAATTTAGTCAAAGATATTTTTATTTAAGAAATAAATTGCTTTATATTGGCAGTGAGCCTGGTGTTAGCCATGCCAAAAGTTTTAATTAAACATCAAATACCAGTATTATTTATGTAAGCCTAAAATTTTTTCCTCATGATTCAGGCAAGTATGTCCATGAATTTCCTCAAAGATGTTAAAATTTATGGCAACAACAACCCCCACTCTTTTCACTTAAAAAATATTTTTTGCTATTTTGTCCTTAAAATTATATTTTACATATGGCAATATTTAGATAAACAGAGAACTTCATTGTATCATAGAATCAATGGCAGTTTCATTACTTCATAGAAATATCTGAAGACAAAAACTCAGTTCAGAAAATGTTTTCAATGGTACATTAAACATAAAGAAGTTCATCTAGTGTCTACATAGAGCTTTCACTCCCATATTCTAGCACTTTAGGTACAGGAATGTAGTCTATCCCTATGAAAGGAGAAATATAAACATAACCTCTGCCACATATGCTTTTGTGAACAGTGATGTCCAACCTGCAAAAAATGCTAGTGCAAAGATGAAGTCCACTAACCTACACTGCTTGGATGATCAAGAAACTTGGCAGACAATACCAACTTAGATAAGGACAAGTGAATCATAGGCAGAGTCATAGTAATCTGTCCCCTGAACCTTCACCCAGCCAGTACCCTGTTCTGCAAGATATCTGTATTCCCCTGAACACCCATGCTCCAGTGTCATCCCCTTCTCCACATCCTGCCTTTCTGTGTTTATGACCCCTGTGTGAATGAATTACAATTTGAAAAAAAATTAATTAATAATAAAAAAAGGAAAAAAAGTAACTGAGACTAAATTACCCAGGGACCTAGGATAAACTAAACACTAATATCCAAAAATAAAAATTAATTAAGAATAAATGTATGTGTGTGTGTGTGTGTGTGAGAGAGAGAGAGAGAGAGAGACAGAGACAGAGACAGAGACAGAGAAAGAGAGAGAGAGAAGCATTACAATGTCTTCTAATGATACTCTGTTATACTCCTGATTGATAAGAAAAGCATCTTCCTGCAACAGATGAGAATGAATACAGAAACTCACAGCCAAAAAAATATGCATAGAGTAAGAGACCTTGGAACACTCAGCCCTAAATAGAATGTCTGCATAAAATTCCTTCCTTCAAGGATCATAGAACCCTACTGAAGAGTCATAAAGAATGAAATATATCTTCCAGTTTAATGGTTTTACATAATTCCTGAGTATGCAATTCAGTGGGTCCTTGTGATTCTGCCTTCTCCTAGATTCTTTTTCTTCTTTTTGTTTTGTCCAATTCCTATGTGTTAGATTTTGTTTTATCTTATTATATTATATATTAAATTATTATATAAATAATCATATTACCATACTTCTGAAGCATGTATAAGTCAAACTCCTAGAGGCAGAATTCAAAAGTTCATATTTTGTTTCTGTCATTAATAAATTACCTACATCCAGGTTAAAGATTAAAGCTCTTTTTCGTCTTCTCTCAAGTAGAAGGAAATTAGCACAAACCAGTTATTCTAAAGTAAAAGTCAAATGAAAGAATTATATATTAAGCTATTTTGTATGTAATAAAATTCTGATAAGTGATTACTCTTTTATATAAATATATAGTGCTACATGTTGCTTTCAATTTTTAAATTAAATGAACATAATTTTTAAATTATAATCAAAATATAAAAAATAAATTCATTAATGACTTACTTTATACTAGAATATTTAAGTATTTAAATATTGTATAATATTTATTATCACAAAAATTATCAACTAGACTTGTTATTCTTATTTTTACTAGAACATTAAAATATTTCTCCAATTATTATTTTCATTATGCCCGGGAAAATCATGATTCACCATCTTTCTTTAGCTATTCTATTTAAAAGTATTATTTATTGTATTTCATTGTCCTCTCTTCCAGTCTTTTGAAAGCATTTATATATTTTCCATTAAATATAGAGTAGCAACAATAAGAAATTAACTTAAAATTGAATTATGGAATTACATATGTCCATTAGAGTATATGTAGTACTTAGTCTTTCTGGTACGAGCTTACTTTGCCCGTGAAATCCTGAGGTAAAAGGCAGCTGATTTTAAGGTAATAAATGATAATATTTTATTATTTTGAAAGTAATTAGTGTTCAAGGTTTGTTTGTCAGGAAAGTCCAAGAGACTCCCAAAACAATGTAGGCTTTTGGTATTGTTGTAAGTTGCCTCACAAAAGTTGAAGGTAAGACATATTTCTGATGATACTATGTGCTTCAGACATAAGTCTCGGGGATTTGAGCTGGAACTAGCCCAAAGCCTCTTTCCCAAGTACTAGCTTTCATAATATGTAATGGTGGCAGGCAAACTTCCAAGAAAAGAAAGGAATCAATATTCTTAATCAGCTGTAATGCTAATGATCGAAAACAATAACTATTATGACAAAATATCCCAAAAACATATAATAGTGGCACATATATCCAGCAATAACAATGGCTGTTTACTAACTATGACTTAAAACATACAAGAAGGAATTCATGCCTGGTACTGAAAATGCAGATCATATACCTTAGGGGAGAAATTATTACTACCACTTTTCTTAAGGGAATTTAATTGTTAGGTGAATTCTAACGATATATCCTTAAACCCATAGATGGATGTAACTCTCATCCTCATTAGGAAGTTACTTCCTGCAGGAGATGGAAACTGTTGCTGAAAACAGAAATGGGTCAAAATGCAGAGAACTGACCATGAAATTCTTAGCACAAATGGACACATCTACAACACAACTCCTGTGCTTAATGATTAGGGAAGAGTAATGAAGTAGAAAGATTGTAAGAGACAAAGGACCAGGAAGTCTGTGTGATTGTGCTTTCTAACTGTGACAGGAAAGTTATACTCACGAAATATCAACAAAATGATGACCTAAACAAGACATGAACAATGAGAAAACCAGTTGACATTCCAAAGTGCACTGGGAAAATCCCATGGCCCTTATACTCGTAGAAAAAGAGTTATAAGAAATTAAGAAGTGCTCAGACAGTTAATCTTCTTCAGAGATTTGCCTACTAAATGGTTATAGAACAAGAGTCAGCCCTAATTGCATGTACATATAAGTAACTCTAAGTAGACACAGTAGGTTGTTTTATATATATATTCATGAACATGTATATATACATATACATTTGCGTATACATATGCATCATATACATACATATACAGTAGTTTGAATATTCTTAGCCTAGGGAGTGGCACTATTTGTATGTGTGACCTTGTTGGAGCAGATGTGTCACTGTGGGCATGGGCACCAGTCTTCTGTTTGCGTTCGGAACAAGAAGTTGAATTCTCAGCTCCTCCTATGTCATACATGCCTGGGTTCTGCTACCATGTTGCTCCTGCCTTGATGATAATTGACTGAACCTCTGAACCTGTAAGCCAGCCCCAACTAAATGTTGTCCTTATAAAAGTAACCTTGGTCATGGTGTCTGTTAACAGTAGTAAAACTCTAGGAATACATATATATATATGTATATGTATATGTATATGTATATATGATAGAGAGACAGATATAAATATGTAATACTACTATATATGTAATAGTACTACAACTACTATGACTACTACTACTACTACAACTACTACTAATAATAATAATAAAAGTAAATACAACAATGAATATGAGGGTGAGCAGAGAGATGGGACAATTTGGAAGGGGAAAGTATTATACAATTTTAATCAAAAATAATATCAAAGGTGGTTAGGGTGGTACATAACTTTATTTCTAGGACTCAGGAGATGGAGATGGAGATAGACATATCTATGTGAGTTTCAGGCCACCCTGGTCTACAAAGCAATCAAGTTCTCAGACAGTCAGGACTGTTATGCAGAGAAACCCTGCCTCAAAAACTAAAACCAAATGTGTGTGTGTGTGTATCTGAGTGTGTATCTGTGTGTGTTTTACAAAACAAACCAAAGTTTTGAAGGAGTTTGCCGAATAGTTGTCAGGATCTAATTAATATTGTTTTGTTTCTCACTCACGTGATTCTTGAATGAGCAAATACTCTTATAACTTCGTAAATCCCCTGGAGCTTAATGTAAAAGTTTATATATAGAATCACTTAATTTCTTGATATTTAGTGCTCTTTTCTCCAATAGGAATAACAAATTAATAGTGTAGTCAATTCTCCTCTGAGGTATTTTAAATATCTTGGTGATAATGAATGCAATGAAATCTTAAAAATACGTTTTAACAGATAGAGCTATGGCATGAATATATTCTTAGATACCTTTACTCTTATGTCTCCACAAAGACCTTTTCATAACTTTGCTGATGTGTTTATGTCTATGTACTCACAAATGGTAATAATGACCTCATAGATAATGTTCTCCATCTCACTATCTTTGCCAGCAATTCATACTGAGACATTAATGAGAACGCATTATTAGCAACGTAATGGTATAAGTTAAATTTCTATTTTGTAATAGCATTTATATAAACCCACTGAAACTAGAGAATAGAGAATACAACTCCACAGCCAACTACTTTGGAAACTACAATGCTTGTTCTTTTAAGAGAATCTGAGAATTCAGAAAAAATCAAAAATAAAAATGAAGGAAATGGAGAAGAAATTATAAATAGAACTCAAAACATGTGTGCTTTGTGAACGAAAAAAAGCATTTAAGTTACATGTATTTCTTGTTTTTAATTAATTCTTCTCCATAAAAATACATGCTGACTGCAACCTCCCCTATATTGTGATCATATTATTGTCCCTCCACCAACTACACTAGGATCCTCTACATATACTTAACCACCAAACGACATGTTTTTGTCTTTCAAAACAAAAACCAAAAAATGAAAGAAAATCAAAACAAATAAACTAAGAAATTATGCTCACAAGACAAAAAGATACAAACAAAATACAAATTCAAACAAAACAAAAACTATACACACAAATAACAAACAAAGTCAGTCCATTTTTTGTTGGCGAACACTCCTGGGAACAGCATCTGCCCTAGACAATATACTCAGTGACAGACCATCAGTAAAATGGATTTTGATTTTCCCAGCATGTGTCAATTGCAAATATCTTCTTGACTAAGAGTGCTATTTTGTGTCCACTTCCCGTTCTCATTGCTGGAGTTAAGCATCTATGCATCTAAATAAAGTATTCTAGTACTTCAGTTAAAAAACATAATAAACAATGTTGAAAATTCTTATTAACCCAACAACAAAATTAGAGATATTAGAGGTAATGCTCCACTGAGCCTCAGTGCTTGAATAGTCATTCCCAAAATTTACTAGAATTAACCCTAGAAGAAGTTTCTATAAGTTGTAGAAATAATAGACAATGGTATTTTAGGAGGATAGTCACAAGTTTGAATGCATTTCTATGGAAAGTGAGATTAGATGTTTTGTGAAAACAAATGATGTGTCACTTTTTGCCATGACCAAAAAAGAAAAATAAAATGTGTCAAAGTAATTGTAATGATGTGTGCTGATGGTCTTTGCAGGTATATACAAATATAATTCTTTACCGAGAGAACTACTGAAACTACATGCAAATGGTATATTTCCGTTTGAGATGTTATTTATCCACAGAATAAAAGATTGTCTGGCAAGAAAATATAAGCAGAAATATAAGCTAGTATCACATCTTCCTAAAATTGAACCTATTGAAGCAATTTAAAGTAGTAGAATAGGAATAAAAAGAATAGTAAAATAGACTTGGTAACTATCCTAATTTCATTTCTGTTGCCATGATTAAAAATAGGCAGACCAAAGTATTATTTGGCTAACAATTCTACCTACGATGTATCAAAGAAGAAAAGTGAACACAGTAACTGAAAAGCTAGTCACTTCACATCCACAGTCAAGAGTAAAGATGAATCACACATGCACTTCCTGGTTGCTCACTTGCTAGCTTTCTTTATTCTTATATAGTTCAAGACCCATCTTAAGAAATAATGTCATACAAATTGGTCTGGGTCTGCCTTCTTCAACTGACAACAACATCTCCTTAGGTCAACATGTTCTGCATAATTCCTCATTAAGATTCTCTTCTCTGGTAATGTCAAGTTTATAGTAAAAGTTAAATGTCATTCCAACTAGTTAGAATATCACAAAGAAATTGCTTAACTGATTGGAACTTGCATCATAAATATACATGTAAAGATTATGGTATTCTAAACTCACAGGTTCCAGTATTTCAACAGTAGATTCTGCCTCATTTGGAACTTAAACAAAGACATATACATTAAAAAAATAGGAAATGTGTCACCATGTGATAAAGCAAAGTAATAACATATTTTCCAGCTTACATAATGAAGACCAAGACAGGAAGACAACTCAAAGATATAAGACAAAATGGTAAGAAATCACTAATCTAAAATAAATTAAAGTAAACTATTATAGATGAGGAGTCAGCAAGTTTGGAGTATCTTTAGTTACTGAGATAGCTTCCTCTAAATTTTAAGTACTGAGTAATTAGACATGTTGACAGTTATAGGGTAGAGTCTACAAACACAGGCGTCTGTTGAGACTAGCGTATACTCTGTAGTTGAGTACTTGCCTGCCATGCATAAGGGAAACAAAAAGTCTTAGAAATTAGAAGCACAATAAATCAGAGAGTAGATTCTTGATTATACCATCTAAGGAGTCTAGAGGCTTGAAGCATAAGATATGAACTGCTAGAAGAAAATTACCTGGAGCCTAGAGGCAAGATGCTCAAAGAAAGTGAGGCTGGTGTGACACTATCAAAGAGACTTGATGGTAACCAATTTTCCAAAGATGAAGGTACTAAAAATTAGCTTATGCCGTTGAATTACTGAAAGCATGTATGAAGCTAGGCTGGGCTCTCTGTTATTTGTTTGACTTTTTAGGAGGGCAAACTGTTAGCCTCCTCCAAATGAAAGGTAAAAGGGAAGCAATGCAATTTCCACAGTCTATCAGTAGGATTGGAAAACACTGGGTTATCAGGATTCTCACTGCAAGGTTCACATTCTACCTGTTGTGGAGCTTGTACAAAAGATAGAAGGAGAGACTGTCCACATTAAGCTTATTGTTATTGAAGTTTTATATATCTTTGCATCAGTTACAAACACCGTTAGGAATCTTTTAATGTTCATATATATCAGAAAACAGAACTTTGCTTACAATAACATTTGGAAATCATGTTAGATTAGATTGTGGAAGAATGAAATCAGTTCAAAGTAATATTGGTGTGTGCTACAAACATACTGACTACTGCATTTGCTTCATGTCTTCTCAAAGACAGCATAGAAACGTTCTGTAATCACTTTTCATCTAGAATCCTAATATGTAGTATGGTAGCTGTAGCGTAGTCTTGTTCAAGTGTCTCAAGTATTCCTTTAGTCCATAGGTCCATTGTACAAATCATCACTGGCTGAAATAATCCTGAGACCTATACAGGCAATGTACAACATTTCAATAAAATGATTTGTGTAACAAAATGGTTCTGGCTAACAGAAACCATATCAAAAAACAATGCATATTTAGATATGTCAAATCTAATCAGAGATATTGTTTCTATCTTTGTGTTCACTGCCATAAGAGCTATGCATAATTTATTTACTAATTTACTTTACGCGCTCGATATAGAGAAAATAGAATGTAACAACAACAAAACTTGCACATCACAGGAGGTAATTACAAATGCCTTCCATCAACAATATTATTACCAATGGCCTGCACCTATAATCCCTTTTGGATTCTCAGTTATTGTAGAGCAATGCAGATTACTTATTAGAAAGCCTTACTATCATTTCTCTCTTTATTAACCAGTGGGACTTGGGGAAGAATCTTAGGCTTTCTGTAGTCTTACTGTTGTTTGGAATAATAAAAGGAGTGGGAGCAATGATGCCTCAAATTCCCTGAAGTCATATCTCCATGATTTTTAATTGAATATAAAATTTAAGGGCAGTAATACAAGCATTTAAGATCAATGTGTATTCCCAATGAATGTTACCGTGCTTTACAGATTTATAGCCACTGGAATGACTTAAAAATAGTTAAATTAACACTAATAAAGTAAGTAAGGTAAAAATAACTTTCTTTTGAAGAATTAGAGATAGAGATAGGAAAGATAAGTTTTGATGACCCCAAAGATGCTGTGACTATACTCTGAGAGTTGCTTTTTTCCTTCTTCCTGCTCTTTCACATCCCATTGCTTTTTACTCTCTGGATGTGGTCTCATGCTAGCTGATGATACCAATCTTGCCATTTTCCACTGAGGAATGTGGATAGGATCAATGGGGTGATATTTATCAAGTGATTTGAGCTCTTTGAACAGTAGGACTATACAAATACCATATAGACTACACACAATATATAGAGGAGCATCACATGCACAGCAAATTTTACGGGGAACTTTTCTATGTGAAGAAATCTGCCCAGGTAAAACTGAGATTAATGAAAAATAAGTGTTATGGGCAAGTTTTCAGAGAGCTCCTTGGCATCCTGTCTGTTCCTATAAGATAATACCTACAAATTCATTCTGTCTTTATTCTCAAAATAAACATAAAGGGAGATAACGGCAGCATACTTGGTTTCTGACAAACAAGATAGTGAACATTCTTGTTTTTAATAACACAAAATCTTCAAATTTGGGACTTTTATCCCAGTCTGGTGTTAAAGAGATAGTTACTAATCAGCTTAAGTGAGATGCCTCCTTAGAGATGAGCAAATAACACAATTGATCACTATTCTGAAGTCTCACAGCCCGTCAGATAGATGGACATCAATTAATTAAGTCAATATTAACTGAGCAGAAGAACTTGCTATTTGCTAAGTGTGCAAATCTGCATGAGAAATAGATGGACCTAGCTCACACTGAATTCCTAAATTACATGATACATGTTATTAAGTAAGAAAGGAACATAGTTTGTGTTTCCGTATATTCTGATCACCCAGAGGGTATATGTATGCAACATCAATGAGGCTTTCAGGACTTTAGATGAAAGTAAATTCTTCTACCCTTGAAGTTCTAGGCAAAAATAAAAAGAACAATAGGTATGCAGTATTTAAAATTTAATCAGAATAGATCCTAAAGGAATGTGGACAAACCTGTAAAATTCCTCCTGTTAGAGTTAATGCAGTAGTCTGTCTTGGATGTACCTGGAACAGATGCAGAGTTCATTGACTATAAGCCAAAATTATGGCTAACTAGACAAGTCAGATTTTTTCAGGGATTGTGAGTACCAACTGAAGAGGGTTATTTTGGAGTTTCACTAAAGGTACAAAAATAGCTTCCCATGGCCAATTCTAATTTCCTAAATTAATGTGATTCCTCAGTCAATCCCTGTGTGTACTGATCCTGTATTGTTCCCCAGAGAACCAGAGGAGAAATATAGTAAGGAACTACATAAGAAAGATACATTCCTTGAAAGATAAAAATATCCTCTGAGGAATGCATGGTACTCCAGGGGAAGAAAGGAATTGGTGGTGCTTTCCTTTCGAAATAACGCTTCTCTTTATGGAGAAGGAAAACACAAGCAGATACAATCTATCCCTACTGAAGGAAAGAAAACCAAGTGTACAATAAATCATTTTAGTCATTTGCAATCCATTCATAAAAAAGGCAATCACTTTCTCATCAAATGTATATGTGGAATTTAGAAGCAAGAGCCAGTTGCAAACTCTAGAGGCTAAACACTGTTAAAATAAAACCCAGATAAGATTTACATTCACATACATCTTATTAGCTGTTGAAAAAGCCACTAAACTACAAAGCTAATCAGCAGGTCCATTTCAGTTGCCGGGCAATAAGTATCCTAAAATCTGTTGTAAGTTTCCTGGAGTACATAATGACTCAACTTTGGGGTGGAAAGAAACGCAGTCTGAAAAACTATTGAGACAGTAAAAATGTGTGAAAATGAAGGGACAGCTGGAAAGAACCATTTTATATCATTTTTTAAAGACTGGGAGCTGATGTTGGGTACAATTTGCTCATACTCATGTTAAAAGTCTAAAGCCAATTTTAGGGTGTAGGATCGGGGACTAGAAAGATGTGATTTTTAAATACCATATTAGCATGGCCCTGGATATTTCTTAAGTCACCCTAAATCATAGATCCTCCATGTGCCAACAAGAACTATAGTAATCCCTGTCAGGCAGAACTGTTAAAATAAATATCAGAGAACAAACATAGCATACTGATGTATAAAACCGCAAAACAGAATCCATTATTTTTTATGTATAGTGTAGAAAATCTTAGGATGGAAGAAAAAATGCTGTTTTTTTCATTGGATTTATTTTCTTTTGAGAGGGTTTGCTCGCTGTTCCTTTTCTTCATCGACATTGTACGTTTATGTAGAAATCAATAGTACACAACAAACATATTGTAAGAACAAAGCACAGATACCCGTGACGCTCTCCTCATCCTCCCAGAGATTAGGATGAATGTGACTGTGAGAGGCAAGTTAGCCCCCATCACACTGAAAAGTAAAGGAACTGCTTTGGACTGGGGCCACTGGAGATTTCACAGCACAAGGAGCTGATGAACTGCTCCTGAAGGATACCGGTCTCACAGTATGGGAAAGAATGAAAAGTGCCATTTCCTGTGGCTTTTCCCACGCTCTGCTAAGGAGTGATTTTCACACATCATAGGATATTCATTTCTCTTCATTGTGACTGAGAAATTTAGTAGAAACACAAAATGAAGGTTTTTTTAAAATCAATTGCCTGTGGATGATGTTACACTAGGGTGAGGCCGCAAACGAGGTCTGTTCCAAGTCTGTGTCCCCTGGAGTGTCTCCATGTAGATCTTTGGGCAGGAAGAGGCCTGGGGAGTATCACGATGCATTATCCAGTGGTGCATGTAGCTTATAAAGCTTGACAAGACAAGAGTGAGATAGTAGTATGGAAGATAATGACAATGAACATGCCCAGTACAGAAACATATGGAGCTGGGAGCCAGGGACCAGAGCCAGGTCACTGTGGGCTCTAATAGTGAGACTAACATGAAAAAGATATATAACAATTAGCTTGTTGGTTAACCTCCTGGGCAGTAAATTTTGCCATATGCATGCTTAACCTCTTTGACTTAACTTGAAATAATGAGGTAATAAATTGTTACTGCCAACCATCACTTAAAATATCCTTCTATAGAGTCACTCGTGTTTGTGAGAGAACCAAAGCTGTTATGTTTACTTGTTAGGGATATTGGATTGTTCAGGATGTAGTTTAATCACCCTATTTGCTTGTTTGGCAAACTCTAGTCAGCCACGTCAAATTCAGATTTATCCAACCCAAGGGATAGAAAAAAATATGTATATCATTTTAAATTTGTAGCAGTCCTTGTAAAGACAGAATATACATGAGAAATAAATTTTATGAATTTAAATTGAAGAATACTTCAAAATGTTTACAGTGTCTCCTTTACAGATTGGCCTTGCAGATTCATGGACAATACATAGATGAGATTAATGCAGACTATTAATTACTTGTACTTGTGTGAGTTTAGAAGAAGGGTTTATCTCAGCTTTTCATTTGGATTTCAGATAGGGGTGGGATGTCAGCTAGGACCTAACTACTTCTGGACACATGGAAAGTCCTTTGATGACTAATCATTCATAACATATGATTAATCAGGAGAAATGAAAATTTTCCAATATGTCAGATTAATAAGACAAACTACCTAAATAGTATCAAAGAGTACGATTGCAAAATAACTACAGGAGACAATGTTTAGTGGGGGTTCACACTGGCTTTACAGAATTTATTTCTTATTACTAGGCACGAATAATAGTCAAAGCAGAAGCTAGAGCTGAAAAGGAATTATCTCTGAATCTCCAGCATCTTGGTTAGATAAATCATATCTTTAGTCTTATGTTAGTTTGAAGTCATAGTATCCTTGCCAGGTAAAAATGTACTTACTACTGCATCTTTCCATCTATGACACATATTACATATGTTCCACACACACACAAACCTCATTTTATCTGACTGTGCATGGACTCAGATTCTCAGAAACTCAAGATTTCTAATGTGCTCACTTAAACGTGTTAAATGCCTTGTCATGACCCAACTACAGGAAAGAACCCGTTGTCTTCAAACAGATTAAACATTGAACCTAGATCCCACTATTCTAACCTGATACAGTTGACACATTGACAATTTCTTATCACATAGGAATAAAATTCTTCTCCTGAAACAAATTATCCTGATCTTAATTGAATAAAATTAGCAAGAGCAGATGAAGAGTTAATTTGTAGTATACTAAATTTAAAAAAATAAAAGATGTATTGGCATCAATTCTGAGGCTAATTCTATGATGTTGAATGTTATCTTGAAGTTCAAAACACACCATAGTAATTGTGATACCAAAGAAGAGAAAGTACCACAGATATAATTGGCCTGGTGTTAGATAAGATGTAATGCAGACAGAGTTAGACAGAGCTATCTATACCCTTGATTCCTGTACCCCAATAATTGTGAGAAAGTTGGAATAAACAGAGAAACCCTATTAAGACTTGGAGTGGTAGCAAGAAAGAGAATGTTGAATACGTGTATCTGTCTTATCTACAAGTCCAAAAGCTGGCAATCTTAGTGTGAGTAAGGTTTGTAAATGTATGTGTTCTCTTGATTTGACTGTTGTCATAGCACTAGGAGAAAGAAATGTGAATATGTACACTTCTGTTACAACTGAGTTTTGGTCACAATCACTAAGAGACAATGTAGAATTACTACAGCAATAAAACAAACCTTAGGAGAGATGGGAAAATAAAGGTCCAAACATAAGGGAGGAGTACAAATAGGAAACAGATGAGTATCCTAGTCAGTTTAAGAAACTAAACACTTTTAGACTCAACAGTGGTACACAGAGAGGAAACTTGTGCAGTGGTATGCCTTAGTATAACAAGGTCATTGTGCACGGTCAAGGTTGACAGGTTGTGGTAACCTACATGAAGATACCCTTTGCCATCAGATATGAAGGGCAGAAAAAAAATAGAACAAGAGGCAGTGTGTGGGAGTTATGTGGGTCCTTGTGCTCACAGATAAGCAAAGTGGAAACAAATATTGTTAAAAACACAGGTTGTCCCTTCAAAGACAAGTTTCCATAGACTGTTATCTGCCTAAAAGTCATAAAGCAGTTTTGAAAAAATAGCCTAGTGACCTTTGCCCTATCTGTGGCCTAGCCCATTCTAGACTTTCTCCCAGACCTTTATCATGAACTTTTCAATCTATAGAACCTACCTTTATGGAAAATGCTAGGAACAATCTCTTTAGAGAACCAATTTTATCAAAGATTCCACTTGTACTTTACCAAACATTTTTTATGTAGTCATTTCTTAATCTTTATAATACACATAGGATTGAGTTAATTATCGACAAGAAAAGTTTCACCAAATTGTGCTAAAAAAATGCCTAAAATAAAGTATTTGGAGACAGACTCGCAAAGATTGAACCTGTCAGTGAATCATGTTGAACTAAAATTTCTTTTTGCTTCCCTCAGATCTTTCCTCTGCTTGCATTGGTGGGCACAGAAGCTCCCACAGCAGGGAGGACAAAAGGACAAAAGCTGGAAAGCATTTGTCTCCTCTGCTTTTGTTTTCCAACTGTATCTATCTGCAGAAACAGCTTCCAGAACAGTTTTGATTCACTTTCATATCCTAAACTCTCAACTGAATTCTTTTGTGCATGCCTCTAAAGTGACATCCAAAAAATGAAGAGAATTTCAGTTCATATATTTCCAAAAATAACAAATGTGACACAGCATAGTCCACCACCTTCACAAAAGACTTCTTCTTAGAATAAAAACATTCAAGTTGTGGGTATTATCTAGGTTGAGTGAGAGAATTGCTAGTTGCTAAATTTATGAAGTACCTAAATCCATAAATACAGAGGTTGGGCACCAATCTTTAGGTATACACATAAAAGGAGATATATAAGGGTTTATTTAGGAACAGCTCTTATTTTTGTATTATTTTGAGATTACTAATCAGATAATGGTGAAATACTGCATAAAGACACATCCATATATGCACATACAGACACATAGATACGGATCTGCACTCATACACACACACACACACACACACACACACACACACACGAACAGAGAGAGACAGAGAGAGACAGAGAGAGAGATGAAAGAATGAAGCAAAACAGATGAAAAACAGAGAAAGTAGAGAGAAAGAAAATAAGAGAGAGAAATGGAGAGAGAGAGGATTAAAGGGATAGTAATGGCAAATCATAATGGATACTGAAATTTAATTTGAACACCCATAAAGGCCTGTTTGCAAATCAGATTCTCAGTCCAGACCTGTTCACTTTTGGTTCCTTTGCATTTTCATGTATTAATGCTGCTCACATCCCCTGTACATTCAGCCCACAGTGTATTTATAGAAGCCACAAGAACATTTTCTTTTGTAGTTTAGATTCCTAAGAGTTACAAAACTTTCTTAAAATATTTGATTACTTCTGAGAATTTCTATTGGCTTGCATTTTCTTATACAAAATTGAAAGTAATTTCATCATAAATATGAGTAAAATGCTGTGCTGTGTTCTGAGAGATTAAGAGCCACATGGGAAGACATTTGTCACAAATTTCTGCTAAAGAAATTATCAAAATGAACCTGTGCTAGACTGAAACATTTCAGTCATGTGATCTCTCTCTGTCTGTCTCTCTGTCTCTCTCTCTGTCTCTGTCTCTACCTCCCCTCCCACTCGTCCCCTCTGTGCGTGTGTGTGTGTCTCTGTGTGTGTAAACTGTTTTCTTGAGTACTAAGAGAAAATTTACATGCTTGCAAAAGATTATTACAGAAATGCAAGCAAGGTCATTTACTTGATGATTTATTTGGCATACTATAGTTCTGAAAATCATACTAATATGAATTCTACAAGTATAGCACATCTTCTTTCCTGACAGAGGTGAGATGGAATATAATATCCTTTTAAATCAACAGTGTGCCAATCTTGCCGTATATTATTTTTACTTGATATACTTGTAGATCAATAAATGTTGCAGTGTTACTTTTTAAACAATCAATTTTACATAAAATGGCTGGCTTTCCACCTCAAAAAATAACAAAAGGAAACCTAGGTTATAATAGCAAGTAGAAAAAAATGTATTGATGTATTTCCCTAAAGAATGGTACCCATCTTCCTAGATACGACATATCTACAAGAAATTTATATACAAAGTTGTAAGTAGCTGTGTTATTGATTTTAGTGAAAAATACAAGAAAATAATTGAGTGGATATAAATTGAAGTCATCCTCATGCAGCCACAACCATGCTCAACTGATATTTATCTTCATTAACCATAGTCACCATTGTTTTCAAAAGTAAAAGTGTTTGGTTGTCAATTTCTTATTTTTTTCCTGTTTGTTTGTTTTTGGTTTTGTTTATGTGGTCAGAATAAAATGCCCCAACAAAAGAAATGTAAGTGAGAAAGTATTCAGTTTGTCTCACAGTTCTAAGGTACAGTGCATCATTGAAATGAAGTCTTTCTGCTGGGAATTAAGGCAGTTGGTCACATTGAACCCATTGTCACAAACAGTCAAGAAGCAGGGAGCAGTAACAGCTTGTGCTCAGTGAACTTTACCCTGGCTTAATTTAGCTCAGGACTCAAGCCCAGGGGATCATGTTGACCACTAGAGTATCATTTTACTTCTGAAAATTTTCATTAACTATTCCAAATATATTCTTTAATTTGAAGGATTATTTGAAATGTTCTCTTTTAATAAATTTTGTCTTACCAACAGTGCCAGTTTGAAACCATGGTTGAAATTCTAATATATTTTACTCTTCACTTAAAGAATCTCCATCTTTGTATAATTCACAGTACTACCATCAGGACACTCATTACATGTCAGAAAGTCTTCTATATGCTCTCAAAACCAAATTTTCAAGTGCTTTTTTTTATTATCTTTACCCTATCTGTGAAAACTAAAGCTTGAGAAGTTAAATACTAACTAGAGACTGCACAGACAGGTAATAAGCACACATTATATTTAAAACCTTCGAGTTTTTTATGCTTTAATTTAATTGTCTGTTTATACTTGTATGAAATGTGAATCAATAGCGATTCTGAAGTTTGAAAGAAGGAAATCATATTTGCTACACAGTCTATCACTCTGCATTTGTCCTATTTCTCTTCCTGTTGTTCTTTTGAAACAATTCCTTGCTGACATCTCTAAGCAGCCTTAACTCACAGACCTTCTTGCTGTAGCCTCAGGGTTAGATAGAATGATGTTCATGTACCATGAGGCACTGAAATCATTCTATATTTGTTTCTTCACAAATTCTTTTCCTTGATGTGATAATTATTCACATCTATCACTATGTGGCTTTCAGCGGTCATTATAGGCAAGTCTTTGCATTGCTACTAACACTACCTCTATACAGGTTTATCTTATATAAACTTAGAATGCTAAAGGGAGAAAATTAGGAAAAAAGAAAGGGTGAGGGAAAGACAGACAGACAGAAACATACACAGGTAGAGACACACAGAGATATAGAACACTAAAGGTAAGACTATAGTGATTAAGAGAAATTGAAAATAACTTTATCAAGATATAGATAAAGAACATATTTGGGGTCCATTTTAGTGGCTCATCAGATAAAGATGTTAGGAACCAAGCCTGTTGACCTGAATTTGATCTTCTGGACCCACATTGTGGGAGAAAATTAATTCTCTTAAGTTTTCTTCTGACAGTTCTACATTTAAATCGGCACATATGTTCCTCCTATACACACACACACACACACACACACACACACACAAATATATACAGAATAAGTGTACACAAGAATAATAAAATAAGTAAAGATTTATTTTATTTATGTACATGTATATAATTTTTTTATCTTTTTCTCAAGCATTCTTTTTCATCTGATATATTTTGATTATGGTTTCCTCTCCCTAAATGCTCAGAGACTTTCTATAAGTCCCCACCCAACCAAATCTACATCTTTTCTTACTCTCTTTCATTAGAATTTCTATGTATCAGAGCTTTATCTGAGCCTATTTATGTTTTCTATTGCAGGACCTATACATGTAGAAGACAGAAGAGAGCATTCTATCACCTAGGATAGAATCTAAAGATAGTTATAAGATTTTATCTGTTTGCTGGGAAATAAATTTAAGTCCTCTGCTAGGGCAGTTAGGTATTATTTATTTACTGTGGCATCTGTGTATCCCTACAATCATTTGTAAATTGCATTCCTTTTGAGGTCAGTACATTCACTCTCACAATTCCTTATTTCTGCCACCATAGAATGAAAACACCTGTAAGTAATACAAGTAGGTATATCTCTGTACTGAAAACTTAACGTACAAGAGACCAGAAATTAGGATGCTTTGTAATTTCCTTACAATAGAGCAACAGAATTATTAAACTGAAGCCACAATAACTGCGGAAGACTTTCAGAAAGAAGAAAAAAAGGACCAATTTAGGCTTGAGAATTACACCAGATTCAGGAATAAGTAACGATAAGAAACTGTAAATGTTGGTGTGTTCCATATTAATGTAAAGGCTGTGACAATCTATTCAAATAAGTTAGACCTCAAAGTTGTCTAGACCATAGGTTAGGATCAAAATGTTTGTCACTTACCAGAATTAAACTCCCTGAGCATCATGATACCTTATGTGTACATTCTCAGCTCTGTAAAGACTAAGGCAGGAGCATGCTACAGGTGAGTTCCAGACAATTCTGAGATATGAAGTGAGACTATGCTCAGAAAAGCCAAATAGACAGGAATTACACACATCTGTAACCTCCACACTTTGGAGTTTGTATAACTTGGAAACACATATACATATGTATATACACATGTATGCATATAAGCATATATATTATTACACAATTGCTGAGACTTTAAAAAATTATCTTTAATTGTTAATATTTAAATTAAAATATAATAACATAAATTTCCCCTTAATCATTTCTTCCTCCAAAACACATATGTTCTTCCCTCCATCTCCTCTAAATGCCCCATACTCACTTTAAAATTGATGGCTTCTTTTACTTTATTATTTTTGTATACATATATGAATAAATATATAACTAGAAACTGCTGAGTCTGTTTAATGTGTCTTGGAAAGGAGAACTCTCAAAGGTGCCTACACAGAAAACTACAGGCGAATGATAACTGCAGTAAGATGGAGAAGTAGCATCTCCCAAACATGTGACCACTAATTGTTTATCTCGTACAAAATGATCAGCCCTGAAATCATGTCTGTTATTGTAAATTACACATCTAAAGGGAGGTATGTGCACTTGATTGCCAATTCCTGAAGAGGACAAAGGTGGGAGGTACCCTATGAAGCTAGATTATTAAGCAGTTATGATCCACGAAACAAAAGGGTGGGGAAACAAACTCAGCTACTCACTCTTAACCTCTAAGATATCTTCCTTTTAGAGTCATTTGCTTAAATACTTTTATATATTGTAATATAACTTCATCAGTTCATACTTTCCTTTCCTCCCTCTAAAGCCCTATTGGTGCTTCAAACTTCACGTACATATACATATCACACACACACACACACACACACACACACACACACGTGTGTGTGTGTGTGTGTGTGTGTGTGTGTGCATACATTCATTCACACAACCTTCTTAGTATATCTGGTGTTATTTGTTTTCACGTTTTCAGGGATGAACATGTAGTTCTGGATAAGCAACTGGTCTCCTCCCATTAGAACTCCCTGAGTTTTAAGGGTTTGATTTCTAGAAATTGCTACATAATATCATGCCACCAAATCCTGTCTTCTTTCTAAGTATTTGTTTCTTTGTTTCAGAAGAAATACTGTCAAATGTGCTCTCATATTCACAGCAACAGAGGGAATCCAGACAAGAATTGTTGAACTTTTAAAATAGTAGTTGGTACATCACAGAAGGGAGGCCATGGTGGTAGGATAAGTTCCATCCATGGTAGCATGAACTCTGTAGATGGATTTATTCACACTTGACAGATGAAGGAATTGAGCTAGACCAAAAGTAGGACTGGACTGTAGCCAACTACATGCATCCTTAATGACTTGTTACTGCTAGCAAGACATTATGTCCCAACCTAGGTAAGCTAGGCATCCACTTGAGAGCAAATGTTCAACCATAATATTGCATTCAGAATATTTTAGATTCAAACCATAACAATCATTTTAAAATGTTTATTTTTGACAATATATTTTACTTACAACATATTCTGCTCAGAGTTTCCCCTCCTTCACCTACTCTTAGCTACTCCCCAACTTTCTCCCCACCCAACTCCACTTTTTGTTCTGTCACTCTTTAAAAAGTAAACAAGCAAATTAAAAAAAAATAAGATGTCTTCATCAAACTCTTCCTTTCAGGGCTCAGGAAACTATGTGGATGAGAAGGCATAGCAAATAGAGAGGTGGATGCTCACAGCCAACTATTTGAATGAGCATGGGATTCCCAATGGAGGAGTTAGAGAAAGGACTGAAGGGACTGAAGGGGTGTGAAACCCCATAGGAAGAACAAGATTATTAACCAACCAGAACTCCCAGAGTTCCCAGGGACTAAACCAGCAACCAAAGAGTACACAGGGAGGGACCCATGGCTCCAGCTGCATATGTAGCAGAGTATGGCCTTGCCGGACAACAGTGGGAGGAAAGGCCCTTGTTCCTGTGAAGGCTCAATGTCCCAGTTTAGTGGAATGCCAGGGTGGAAAGGCTGGAGTGGGTAGGTGGTTGGGGGAACACCCTCATAGAAGCAAGGGGAAGGGGATGAGATAGGGGTTATGTAGATTAGAAAACAGGAGAGGGGATAACATTTGAAATGTAAATAAATAAAATATTCAATTTTTTAAAAAAAGATTTTAAGAACCAGAAGGGAAGAATGACACCAGGACATAGCGTCCTCCAGACACAGCAGAACTGAAGAACATATGGACACACAGAAACTGTGGCAGCATGCATATGACCTTTCCAAGTCCAAGTTAAGTGGAGTCACAGCCCTGAGAGGGGAAGTGGTCACATGAGGTCCTACCCAGCTAAGAATCTATCCTCCAATGCCATCTGCTCATAAAGAGGAAAATAGTGTTCCCCAACAGATTCTCACTTGGTGTATTAAACAACACTTAAGAGCAGGCTCCATGCCCAGCAGTAGATGGACAACACAAAATGAAATCAATGGTGTTTTAAATGTTTTGTTTAACATAATTTTGGGTTTGTATGGGTTTTGCTATGTGTATGAATATGTGTAAGTATGTGTGAGTGTGTGTGTATGTGTGTGTGTGTAACAGAGACAGACAAACAGACAGAGAGCACACGTGCATGTGTGTTCCCCACGCTATTTTGATTCTAATGGTTTCTTTTTATAAAAGTGGAGTCGGAAAGGTGACTTCGTGGATAGTAACTTTCCTGTGTGAACATGAGTGAGTACCTGAATTCAAATTATCAACACTCATAAACAATAGCAGCAACAATAACTAAAACAAAATAACCAAACAAACAAAACACAAAAACTGGGCATTTGGAAGAATAATAGGTGTGGAGATATATATAAACAGGTGAAGAATAAGTATTAAAGAAGCACCCAGGCAATCCCAAACTAGTTAGATTTTTTTTTTTTTGCAAAACACCCTTGTTTTGTGGCATGTGGCAATTACACAGAGAAGTAAATAATGGGATACTCAACTTCCTGTTCTGGCCTCGACTTGTGTGGAGGCATGTACTTGCACACTCATTTTCACACACACACATGCACATACACTCACACACACACATACACAAACACACAAAAATAGAAGCAAAATTTAAAAAAATTGTATTTCTAAAGTAAGTTAAAAATAAATGACAGAATAAATATAGAAATCAATTATCATAAAACATATTTACACATATCATTGTTAATGTCTAAATATATATGTTAAGGTGGAACAGGAAGAAATGTGTAATTACAATCTATATGTGACCCATGTTGATAAGCAATCGAAATTTCCTTCTCATTTTCCCACTAAAAACATAATTGTTGCATTAAACTTTCCTATGTATTCATTTAATTCTGACTTATTTTCTTCATAAGTTTTTAAACATATGTTTTAGAAATCTTTATTTGATGATTTAAAAAATGTTAGACATCATAGTATTATATTTCATTAAATTTTCCTCCTTTTATTTAAGAATATCAAATAATTTGCTAGTTTATATAGTGTCAAAATTAGGGATCATAGCCTAGGATTTAAAAGGATACTCAGTGTTATTTGTGGAGACAGCTAGATTAGGGGTGGTGTCTTCTAGTGTGATAGACTTGTTTTGAATCAAGTACTGGAGAGTCTTCTTGGTCTGTCTGCTAAATGCCAGGTTTTTGGGTGGATGCCTAAAATTTTCAAACAGGTTTCTCATTCTGATTTTTCACTAACCACTCTGGTGTCCCCCAGTACACATGCAAGTGACTTCTGCTAAAGCCTTATACTCAGAGGCTCATCTGAGCATGAGTCTGCACAGCTAGAAAGGAACCATTTGGCATGCACACACAAACCTTTGTGGTCGTCTCTGTTGTTTCTCTCCCTCAGATACCAGTGTAATGTTCAACTCTCGGTTTATATAAACCTATTTAGATATTACCAGGATAGTTTTGGACTCAGTGCCTTCCACTAAACAGGCATACCTGCACTGCTTATTGTTTAAGTAATTCTCCTTATTTCCTCACATATTTGTTTCCAGCTCAAAGAATTTAGAATTTAGTGTGCAAGTCTGTTACTCATTATACAATTCTGGCTGAAAGCATGGAAGACCGAATCTTTATTTTTAGAGATGAACTCTAAATGTTTTCCATTTAGAATTATGTTAAAGGACAGGGTCTGAGAAGCCTAGGCAATTACTATCCTTCACAGAATTAATTTTTTTCTTCTCACCTTAAACATGAACATTCCCATTAGCCTTAAAATGTGTCTTCATACTGACACCTTCCAGAATGTTATTACAATAAATATGTAGAGTCAAACTTCATGTTCAACTCTCTGTTCCCTGCCAAAAATAATAATAATGCCTTGAGGGTTGATTATTAGTCAGTTTCTTGCCTAAGTAATAATTTTTCACTTTCTGTAAATGCATGCGTGGACCATAGAGTCTAGCCTCAAAGTCCTCCCATTTTTGTGAATGCTATTCATTTCATCATCCTCTTAATGACAGTAGTCCCCCTATGGTCTTATCTCAAGCCATTTGAGGTCTTCTTAAAATCCCCTTGTCATAGCATTATCTTCCATTTTGGCCTCAGCAAGCTTATTTACTCCTTCCTAATTACTTGATTTGTATGTGGTAAGAGGACGAGTGAGATTCTCTTTGTTAGAGTCACTGAGTTTGCTCTCTAGTTGCTAGGTGATAACAGCCAGTCCCAGGCAGGAATACTTAACAATCTTCAGATGAAATTTTGCTGTTACTTTTCCTTTAAGCAACCCAAGGCACCTGTGCCAGAGTGATTTAAACAGCTTTAAAAAAAACTTCTTGGATTAAAGAAACATTTTGATTGGTCCACAGATTAATGTGAAGGGTAGATTAATTTTTGTGAACTACTAGCTTAGCTGGAGCCGCTGCTCACCTTGAAACTGCTAACACCATCACATTCTAGCACACAGAAGTATGGTTTTCCTAAGAATGAAGATATCCAAAGCAGAAACTAATAAGGCATATCTAAGTAGGGTGTTTGGTAATCACAAGATAACACTCTGGAGGGATTAGGAGCAGGAGGCTGCATTTCTGTCACATTATTACCTCATGATAACCAGCTCCTTCTTGTCACACCTGACTGCATAATTCCTATCCAATTAAAAGTGACATTTTCTGGCGATGTTAGCAATTTGGGCACATACTTTTCTTTCTTCACTTGAGAACCTTCTTGCTAGACAGATCACTGAGAATTGAATGTCTTTGTTCCTTGGATGCCCTCATATTTCTTTGCTGAGGATAATGGCTTCGAATATATTAAATAGTGCTGGTCATAGAGCAAGTGTATCTGCTTTCCTGGGAGCTATACATAGGCCTAAATTGTTCTACCCAAGGTTAATACCTGGACTGTTCAATTTTTCCACCTCACCACTGACTACTGAAACTAGTAAATGGTTTAAAGGAAGGCATTCTATTACAATATGTACGTTATACTTTTCTGTATTTAAGACGTATCGGGAACAAGAAATTCTGAAGACAAATCGTTCAAAACTATTCACTCACTTATCAATATTTATGCTAATTAGCATGTAATACATGTACAAAAGTTTTCTATTTTTGTTATTTTGTATTATGGATAACTCAATATAAGCAGCTATGCACACATATCCATCCATATGTCATCATGAAAGAAATTTATAAAGATATCTCGTAAAGTGTAGCTGATACAGGAAAGACTGACTTCCCTGACCAATTTACTTAGTACACTATCAATTTCAGAAATAAATGTATAATATATATTTGCATGTGTGAACATGTTGAGTATAATATAGATTTTTAATTTTATATTTATCTAACAGCATTCGATTTTAGCATCATCCCAACATGTTTCAGATAAAATATTACAAAATAGCATATTTTGGCCTGCCGTTCTACATCATACTATGACTTACTCTCCATTTAATATCAAGCATTTTAATTGAGTATATAACTGAAAATGTATACTTGTTTTCCTTAATATTAGCCAAATTATTAATGGAACCTACAATAATAATTGGCAATGTTAAAAAAAATAATGAAATGTAATCCTGAGTCCTGCTTTATTTTTCTCTTATTAGTGGTGTTGATAGGAATATAACTCTGAAGAAAGATTTCATTTCTTTGTCCTATACCATTTTTTTTGAGATAGGAGGGAAAACTTAGGATGGTATTTCTGGATCTAAACAAGGCTCTACCCAGGTGTAACCATTTTGCTTTCTATGGTTACTCAGGTCCTTTCATTATCTTCATGTTAAGACTCATTCAGGGACCTCTGTTTGCCCCTGCCACGTTAAGCCCACTTATCAATATCAATATCAATATCAATATCAATATCAATATCAATACCAATATCAATGTTGCAAAACTTGTGCCAAAACCAAGGGATCATTTCTAACAAGTCTTCCTTTATCCCTGAAGCATATTTTCTAATTCTCTGCAACAAATGATACAATTGTATCTGTCTTCATAGTTTCTTGAAAATTGTATTTCTATTCTAGATGCCTATGCCATGTATTAGCTGTCTCTGGATATTTATAGAATTAACATCAAAAAAGCTAACAAGAACGTCTAACTATAAGGAAATGATAAGCAGTACTGGATGCAGATATAAAGATAAGCTGCGAAAAAGGATATAACGCTAACTGTTTTTCCAGTTTAATTCTGTTTGGGAGTTTTTGGTCTGGCTGGTGGATAAGTATGTAAGATACATTCAGTACTTGAAGTGTAAGTTTTAATGTAATGCTTCAGTTTCCTTCGTGAATGCCTATTCTTACTGTAAAAGTTCACAAAGTTCCATAGACTTTGCTGTGTGATGTTTTCATTTATTCTCAAATTCCTTTTATACTAACTTTATAAAAAATTAAAAATTAAAGGGAAATATTACCTAAAGAAATAAAATTAATGATACTTCATTATGTTTGCAGACCGAAGTCTAGCATAATTGTCCTCTGAGAGACTCCACCCACAGCTGACTGAAAGAGATGCAGATACCCACAGCCAAGCATTGGACGGAGGTTGAGACTCTTATGGAAAAATTAGGATAAGGATTGAAGTCCCTGAAGCAGCTAGGAACCCCACAGGAAGACCAATAGTGTCAACTATCCTGGAAGCTTGAGGCACTCAGAGTGAGCCACCAACCAAAGAGCATTCACAGGCTGGTCTGAGGCAACTGGCACATATGTATCAGACAGAGGACCATGTGGGTCCCCCAGCAACTGGAGCAGGCACTGTCCCTAAAGATGTCGCCCATCTGTGGAATTTGTTCTCCAACCGGGCTGCCTTGTCTGGTCTCAGTAAGAGAGGACGCACCTAACCTGGCAGATACTTGATGTGCCCAGGAGGTGGGGGGATACCCAGATGGGCCCAGCCTCTCAAAGGAGAAGGGGAAGGAGACTGAAGGGAACTCTGTGATAGGGGATAAGGAGGCTGTAGTAATTGTGATGTTAAAAATGTCAATAAAAAGAAAATGAAATAAAAATTCTTTGATAGATTTTATTTATTTTTATCTGATATTAAATATTCTTTCAAAAAAGACAGAAATTTTCTACATTTATTATACTGAATGTACATTAAATTAATATGTGAAGAGTTTCAAATATGTAATTTGGCACTCTTACCTGTATTTATAAGTTACCCTTCCATGTTGTAGTATGTACCTTAACTCCTTATAGGACTGAATTGGTGCTGGAAATAACATGCTGTTCATCTGCTTGTCAGCTGATGGGCTTTGGTTCCAGATAGCTTGATACCAGCCATGTGTACTCTGTACTCCTATCTGAAATGAAAACATGATCAGTCATATTCTTCCTGCTATCCTGACTTCTCTTCCTATTTGATGTCTTTAGCACCATGAAGAACTCTATACCTTTCAGAAGTGAAACTCAAAAGAAAAGCTTTCTCACTTAAGATATTTTAGGTCATGGTTTTAGGTTTCAATGTAGAAATGGCAAGGGGATACAACAAAGATCATGAAAGGCTTGAATATTTCTATGATTTAGTAGCAATAGTTTGGTATAGAAGAGAATAGTTTAAATTTCATCAATTAGTTCCATGACAGATATACAAAGAATCATTTTAGTTCCTACATATGACTCTTGGAAAAAAAGGCAAGGGTGAATTTCCAATGACTGTATAAATCTGGAATAGGAAGTATATAAATTCTAATCATATATCGTCCCTTTACTTGCTTGTAGTTAATTTCTTCTAAATGAAATTATCATTATCAAGTCAGTGCAACTGGAAGTAATAGAAAGCAAAATGTACACACACTACAAGGAATGTGAGATTTTTTTGAATTCTAAAACATTTCTGCTGCTATTTAAAGAATCACTAAAGCCTGTAAACACTAAATGGATTTATGAACTAATTGAATTTTATCCATTCTAAAAATAGATGAGGCTGAAGAGATGGGTCAGTGGTTAAGAACTCTGACTGCTCTTCCAGAGGACATGGGTTCAATTCCCAGAACCCAGAAGACAGCCCATATGTCTGTTCTCCAGTTACAGGGAATCTGAACCACTCACACATACATGCAATCAAAACACTAATGTACATAAATCAATAAGTAGTGTTTAACAAAATAATAAATGAAAATAGATTAAGACTGAGTGAATAAAACTAAAATTAGCTGTTAATTTGAGGTATAAATCAGGATAAAAATCATATAGTTAAAGGTGGAAACAATTATTGAGGAATGAAATGTTCCCAGGGATAACAACAACAACAACAACAAAATGATAGCCGGTATAGATTCTCAGACAGGGTGGTGACAGAGTGGTGACTGAATACACACAATATAATTTCCTAGCAATTTTCTGGGACAAATTTCCAGAGTAAAGATGGATGTTTTTACAAAAACCTAATTCTTTTTCTTTAAGCAATCATAGTACCTGATTTTATAATATTATATGTGAAAATATTTTCTCTTTTTATTGACAATAGTTTCTTTATATAGGTACATTTAAAGAATCACTGCAAAAATACCTTAAAATATCTAAAGCCTAGTCAATGCCTTCCTTTTATTCAAAGATTTACTTCAATATTAAAATTTTATTATGGATATCCTATTTCAAAAGTCACACAAGATTCTTCCTACTAAATAAATTGAGATCATCCCTGTTAATCTTAAACTTGTTCACCTTCTCATGACTATGTTATCAAAGATTCCCATCTTTTCATATATTTCAGCTTCTACAATGCCATCACATTATATTCAACTGCTCAAAAAAAAAAGTAACAGAAAACTAGTTCATACTTTACTCATTGAGAGACTGAGACCTCTCTCATCCACTTTCCATTGAAAATTCTAGCTGGCAAGGTGGAGTCTGTTCCTCGGCCTTCTTCAAAGTTGATATTTGCCCAGGTAACCATGTCCTAAATATTTCTGCTGAGTACAAGTGACTGCAAATCCTGCTGTAATTATATTAATATGTGTAGCACATACACCGTTCTTATTGCCTTGAACACTATTTTTACTCTTTCCACTTAGCTTGTATGAAAACATGAAGCAACTCACCTTCAGTCATGCAGATGATTATGACCACACTCTAGAAAATAGTGTAACAACAGAATGAAAGTATTAAGACCCTGAGAGACTTCACAGAACAGAGTAATTCTCTCTGTCTGTCATAGTGTGACTGTAACATGACTGAAAAATAAGCAAACTGAAGTTTATAAATGAATATTGCCTATTGTATTCTGTAGTTTGTCTGCAGTGCTTTTTTTTAATAGGATTCTAATGCTTTCTATACTCCCAGGTCTTGAATATACTCACAGTAACTTGAATAAACTAGTCCAGTAATTTTGTCGTAGTTAAGTGTATCATCTTATATGTGAAATATATCTATAGATCATTGTTGAGAACTCTATATGTATTCGTTACTGACACCATTGCATTAAAATTTAGTGTTTATAACTATCTATGTCATTAAGGTTACTATTTCTTCTTTGGTTGAAAACTATAAAGATAGATTATTTGTGAAAGAGAATTGTGCCTTACCTATTTTGTAGATCAGGTATCCGGATACCATCTGTTTCTCAACTGGTGTTTTTAACTGCTTGAATGAAAAACAGTTGCATAGATGATTAGCTAGGGTATTAGTTTAAAAGTGTCAAAGTACATGTTGAAGTCTTGTTTTTTAACATGGAACTATTGGAGTCTTTGAGTTTTGAGATGTGTTTAGGGCTAATGGTCTATGGTCTCATTATTGTACATTATTGTAATAAAATACAGAAGTTAAAGGATAGGCTACTACTACTTCTTCCTCTTCTCTTTCTCCTCCCTCCTCCTCCTCCTCCTCCCCCTCCCCGTATTGCTCCCTCCTCTCTTCCTCCTCCTCCTCCTGGAAAATAGAAATTAGAGGGTGACTAGAGTCAAAGGTGCAAAGGCCCAGAGGACCTTAAAACACAAGATTAGGAAGCAGTTGTTAATTCCAAGGAGGATTAGGGAACAGTTTTAGGGGGTTTGATTGTAGTGAAAGCTGGGGCTCTTGGAGGTAAAGCTGAAGACCAAGAGTGGATCCTTGTCACTAACCTGGGCCACTTAGTCATGAGCAGGCAGTTCAAGTCCCTGGAAGAAATCTACCTGCTTTCTCTTTCAATTAAGAAAATCCAAAAATCACAGACTTTTCCCTCCAGAGTCCATTCCTAAAGAATGAGGTTCTGTTCTAAAGATCCTGCCAGTGCAGAAGCAGACTCAGGCCTGGCCAGTGGACCAGGATCAATGCTTTTGTCACTATTTTGGGATTACAATGATCATGTTGGTCTTGGTGTTACATGCTCCAAGGAATTAGCCACTGCTCTCTGAGGAGCCATAATCTTGTCCAAGCTTTTCATCATCCCGGTGAAGAGAGGTTCCTTGGGGAACAAGAGTGTCAAGCCCCACACTGTTCCATGCAAGGTGATAGACTGCTGTGTCTCTGTGCATCTAGACACACTGGCATCATCTCTGCCCCTGTGCCCAAGAAGTCACTGATAATGGCTGGTTTTGAGGCCTGATACACATTAGCTAGAAGCTCTACTGCCATCCTGGGAAACTTTGCCACAGCTACTAAGATATCTCAAAGATGACCCTTACCCTCTAGAAAGAGACTGCGTTCACCAAGATTCCTAATCAGGAATTCGATGACCATCAAGTGAAAAGCCCCACCAGATTATCTGTTCAGAGGACCCAGGCTCCAGCTCTGGCTAATATATAAATTTTTCTACAAAAGTAAATAATAGTAATATGAAATATTTTTTTAAAAAAATTAAGGGATAGGTTCCTTCATCTTTCTCATATATTCCTTTATCACTTCTCCCACCCTATACAATATGATGTCTTCCATCATATCACATCATAGAAGGAAGAACATAACTATCTATACATCCTCAAAATTGGACTACTTGGCTCCTAGAACAAGCCAAAAAATCTGCACATTATATATTATTCATTTTCAAGTATTTTGTTATAGCAACAAAAATAAGCCTAAAGCACAAGGCCACTGACAAAATTTAAATGAAGCCTGTGCTAAAATTTTAGGTAAATCAGGCTAATGGGTTGTCAGCCAAACAAATTAAAAGCAGTAGGATAGTTGAAGAATATTGAGAAAGAAATTAGATAGAACTGAGGTTCGCAGAAACTACCTCTTAAAACATCACAATAAATAGCAATATTTAATAGCATAAACTGAGTTGAAAATACCCTAAGAATAAAAAACATTTCCAGCTTATCTAGTAAATAAAAAGCCATTAGCTCAGTATTCAGAGAGCTTTTGGATATGCAGTGAAATGAGGAACTTAATTTGTGTTTTATCTACCTGAGATCCATTAGTGAAAATTAAACTACAAATTAATAACTATAATATGAAGACCCACAGCTTTTAAAGCTGTTAAAAAAATTTAGTAAGTAAAAAACAGAGGCATTCCCAATGTATAACATTCAATTTCATTTTATTAAACACAAGAACGAATATATTTTCTATCGTGGGTTGATTTAAGCTTCTTATAAACAAAGAAGAGATAGATGATAGATAACAATAAACTGGTATTTTTTTTAGCTCAGCTACTTTGGTTAAAACAATCAAATATTCACTGTAGAAGAACAAAAATGAATTTATAATATGACAAGGACCTAAGGAAGATAAACTTGGTTTGATACATATAGTTATTGTTTGTCAACATTGGCCTGGCTTTTTCTATCTTCACATCCAGAGTCCACCAGAATTCTTCTAAGACTGAAGCTATGTTCTACCAGAATGCAAAATAACAGTTATAATTTCTGACATCATATACAGAATTTATAGAATTTGAGGAATGTAGTGAACATTTACTTACATTTGTCTTGAATTCTGATTGGCATTGGGTACTGAAAAGAAGATAACTATCAAGGCCTATGACCAGTGGTCTATTTTCTCCAGTTAGAGTCTATGTCCCAACTCCTCCATACATTTTAAAATCAACACTACATATTTGGAATAAAAAGCTCAAATACATGTGGGTAACAACCAAACCACAAAAGAGACCACGTCCTCTGTTTTTAAGTAATATAGTTATACTCTCTTAGTTGTATATTTTTTCTTTTCCTAAATTGAAGGCTTTTTAATAAAATTGATTTTGTTTCTTTTCATATGTTTTTAAAACTTTATTTTTACTGGACTTATTTGATAATCTAAGGAATGTGAAGTACTCTTGTAATCATTTATGTCATTAATATTGAAAAACAAAATATTGTGCTAGGTATCATTTTTCAGAAATGACTAGATGATGTAGATGCCTTTTAACAGTCTAGAGAGAACCAAGTTAATATATGATAATGAGATGTTGGTGATAATACAACATCTAAGTCATAAGTGAAGTATTTGAAAGAAATCCTAAAACTTCATGTTAGGAATCATTCACAACTTCTGTAGCATATGGAATCCAGTCATTAACAATCTAAATTGCTGTAGTGGTTTGAATAGGAATGGCAAACATAACCTCATATGAATTTGAACATTTGAATGTTTAGTTTTCAGGGAATAGAGTTACTTAAGAGGGACTGTGAAGAATGGACTTATTGGGGTAAATGTGGCCTTGTTGAAGGAAATGTGTCACTGGATTGTGCTTTGGAATTTCCAAGGACAACTCAGGTCCAATGGCTTTCTGTCTTCTGCTGACTGTAGATCTAAGTGTAGAACACTCAACTCCTTCTTCGGCATGATGTCTGCAGTGTTCCTCCATGCTTCCTGCTATTAACAAAATAGACTAGGTTGACTCTCCCCATTGAACCTCAATTCTTGCTCTACATCTCTGCCCACCTTCACCAGACTTACAGATACTGAACTGTACAGGTAAGCTTCCCTTCTCCCATCTATCTTCTCACTGATTCTTCTGGGGGCAAGCCAAGATGCCCTGGGCAGCCTGTTCTCACAGAGGGATCTCCATTTCCCTCCTATCTATCCTCCCACCTTCATTGCACCTGTTGAGCTTGAACCATACAAATATTCTTTCCTTTCCTCACACATCTTCCCTGCTTACTGAGTCCTATCATACAATTCAAGCTTTACTGAACATCTTGACAGACCAGGTAAACCTCCATTCTATCATCACCACTCTGCCCTCCTTCATCATAACTGCTGAGCCTGAACCACACAGACTTGCAGATCCTGAAGCACATAGGCCTGAAGATCAAGAATCATACAGCTCAAGGGTACACATCATGAGTTTTGCAGACAAATTGACAGAAAGTAAGAATATCATCCTGAGTGATGTAACCTAGTTGCAAAATGACATTCATGGTATTTACTCACTTATAAGTAGATATTAGCCATAAAATACGGGATTCCCATGCTTCACTCCACAGACTCAAAGAAGCTAAAGAACAAGGAATGAACAAGAGAGGATGCTTGAATGTCACTTATAAGGGGGAATAAAACAGCCATAAGAGGCAGGAAGAGGGAGAGAACTGGGTGGGGGCAGGAATGGAGAGGGAAACCTAGTAACAATTAAGCATCAGGTATAGAGATGGCCAGAAATGATGGCCAGATGGCCAGATGATCATGACAATGAGTGGAATCTGTAATTGCAAGGAGATGAACAAGAGTTATCTACAGAAAGAGACAGGGACCTAGATAGGAGAGGCTCCCAAGAATCAATGGGGGTGAACTTATTTGTGATTTACAGCATTGTGGATATGGAACCTGAAGAGGCTACCTCTTGTAGCCGGGCAAGAGACCCAATGGAGTGACAAGGACACCAAACCACTCACAAAACTTTCCACCCAAAATTTATCCAGTCTTCAAGAAATTCAGGGACAAAGATGGAGCAGAGAGTGAGGGAAAGGCCAACCAATAAATGCCCCAACTGAGATCCATCCCATGGTAATCACCAATCCCTGACACTATTAAAGATATTCTTTTATATTGCAGACAGGAGTATGTTGCCCTCCGAGAGGCTCCAGCCAGCAGCTGACTCAGACAGATGCAGACACCCACTGCCAAACAATGGATGGAGCTTGAGGAATCATGGACAAATACGAGGAAGGCTTTGGGGCCCTGAAAGGGATAGGAACTCCACAAGAAAACAAACATTCAACTAACCTGGGACCTTGGGGCCCTCAGAGACTGAACCACCAAAGAAAATACGCAGGCTGGACTTAGGCCTTCCTGCACATATGTAGTAGATGTGCAGCTTGGCCTTCATGTGAGTTTCAAATCCTTAGGCAGGGGCTATGCCAAATGCTGATACCTGAAAGTGGGATATGTTTTTCCAGCTGGGCTGCCTTGCCTGGTTCTGTGGGAGAGGATGCACCTAGTATTGAAGACTTGATATGCTGGATGGTTGGATACCCAGTGGTCCCTCACCCTCTTAGACGAGAGGAGGAGGATGATGGAGGAAGGAATGTGGGAGTAGGCTACCTGAAGGGGGAAGTTAGAGGGATGTAATCTAACTTAGTAAAATTTAATAAAAGAAAATAAAGCTCTGAAACTATAAGCAAGCGCCAATTAAATTCTTTCCTTTATAAGGGTTGCCATGGTCATGGTGTCTCATCATAGCAATAGAACATAGACATTTGTCAAATTATTTCTTCATGATAAACAAAAGTAAAACACCAGAGAATGGAGATGAGATTAAGTGAAATCAGAAAACAGTTGTGCTTGATAAGCTCAATTCAAGAGGAGGCAATCAGTGAGATCAGAATAGAACTATGGAGGAAGATAGAGCCAGAGATGGATGTAGGTGTCTCTTAGGGGCTGGGCACCCTGCTTCTCTTTTTGCCTTCTGCTAGAACTACTTTCTCACTTGAAACATATTTCTATAAAATTACCACTAAAGAGAGAAAACTGAAAATGGGTTTGAAAAGAATAGAGAAGTTATTAGTACCAGCACCCATAAGTGAAAGATATGTAAACAACTAGTATATAGCCACAAATGCTTCTTAGGATGTGTGCTTTATAGACATTCTGTTAGGTGTTAAATAGACATTCTGTAAAATAGACATTCTGTTAGATGTTAAAGATCATTTTGATAAGGCTACAGAGACGTTTCAGGAGGTAAATGTTATTTTGATGCAAAGCTGTCATGTGAGTTTGATCTCTAGTTCCCACATAAAGTGGAAGGAAAGAACCACCTTCACAAAGTTGTCCTCTTACCTGTAGAGACATGCATAGCCTATATGTATACTCTACATCATACATAGACATACAATAAAAAGTGATGTTGAAATATATAAAGAATCATTTGAACAAGTGAGTCAAGTGTCTGGTTTTATTAACTATATGAACTTCATATGCTTTTATTTAAGTGACAGTTTTCCAAGTAGAAAGGTCACACTTGGGACCAAGATCCAGAGTTATCATAACACTCTTCCTACCCTGCTATTACAGCCAGCATAAACTGGAGCCAAACAACAGTGCAGAAAGTTGTAAAGTAGCATCAATTTTAGAAGGAAGGGGCTGTAGTCATACTCTTTTCCCACATAAAATGTACAGCAAAACCCCAAAGGAGAAAATCATACTGAGAAAGCAACACATAAATATTGTAAGCTCATTGTGTTTAATAACATGGGTTCTGATAGATCAGTAATATAGGACACTTACAGCATGAAAGACATGGTGACTTATACATATACAATATGGGCCTTTGTCATATGAGGATTAAAAACTAGACATCTCAAAAAACAGAGCCTAAAAATACTTGGTTATAAATATGGGAAAATTAGAAATGTACACTAGTTCTAACCAAAACCAAAAATCAATGCAAAAACATCTCCAGACAGATTCCTGATACCAGGATAGATTTTTGACTTATCTAGCCTTAAAGTGCTAACATAAGTTACTGGAGAAAACATGTACAACCTACAGAATGATATGGGTTCATACACCAGCAATGGCCAGTCTTGAGTGATTCAGGAAAGTTAAAAGATACTAAAGAAACAAAGAAAACACAGTACAATCAAACTGCTAATTATTTTATTTATATACTAGAGATCATATAACCTCACATCAGAGGAGGTAAGCTTGCTATGTTTTATATACTGATAACAGAGAATGGATATTGTTATGGACATATGGAACATGAACCAAAACGGCAGAAATGAGAGAGGAGCTGTGACCAAAAGGATCTACACGAGAGAGCTAATGAAAAAACCGGAAAAGATCTCATAGCACTAAATGCTTAACACATACATTTGGGAAACAAGTCTATTTTGTAAATGAAAATAAATATGTTAAGAGGTAAACATTGAGAAAATATGTCTAGAGATATGGCGCAGTGACTGTCAGCACTCACTACTAAGCAGAAGGTGTCCACTTGCTGGAGGAAGAAACCTACTCCATCATGTGCAAGATCACTATGGTACCTGCTCATATATGCCCTGCACACACAATAAATAAAGACATGTAAGAGGTAAAGAAGATTTTAATTAAGGAAATATTTAATTAAAATTACAGGGTATAATTGTGAAGAGATTGTTTCCTAGATAAATCAAATATCCATGACTTGTTAGATAATTTTTAAAGAGCTAGAAATCATTTGAGAACAGACATATGAACATTTATAAATATAAGGGAAAAGCCTGCATATAGTAAAGAAACACATGGCAGAAAGGTTAAAAACAGACAGGAAGAAATAACAGAAGGGGAATAAATAGAAGAGAAAATTTTATGAAGAAAGGGATAGAAGGAGAAGCAAACATTTTCAATTGAAAATTGAAGCGTATGTGAATTAAATGCATTTTTTAAAGAAATTAATGTTTACTGGGCATAGATGTAACCTTAACAATAGGGTGAGTGATTGAAAGACTAAAACACGTCTGAGAGAGTGAGACCTCTCTATAATGAGTAACAGGCCAAACGGACTAACATTAAATAAGGGTGCCTGTTCTTTCAAAGTATCAGGGCTTTCATTTTATAAATCATTTCTAACTTTTCTCTTTGTAAAGGTTTAACAGGAGGTTTGACAGAAGTGTCCTGAAGTACCCTGCTTCAGTTCACAAGTGGCTGCTGATCAGCCACACTCAGGATCATATTTCACAAGAACACAAGGGCCCTTGGGTTACCAGCATGACTAAATACCATGGTAAAGGAAGCAGAAACATCACAGGTATTTCATTTCTGCCTTAAAGCGTCTCTAAATAACTGAATCTAATACCAAATGAGTTAATGTTTCCAATATAGTTAACTTAAAATAATGCTCTGATATTTCTCAAACTAAGCAAATTCTCAAAACTGTTAAAATATGACAAAAATTAAAATCAGCACCATATGCTATTATGGGTTATTTGCACTGTTATCAAGAATATTGTTTTTGTAAAAAAAATTAATGAGCTATGTTAATAAGCTTCAATTTAATATACAATTGTCATATGGTTAAGATATTTTTGTTGTTCTATAATTATTGTTTGCTCAGTAAATGCGAAAAGGTTTTCATGAGCAGTTATTATCCAGTACCCGTAAGCTTTTAGGGTACCATGTTAGTTTTACTTCTGTGAAACAGTTCTGATCACAAAGATGATGTGTCTGAGTTGAGCTTCATTTCCAACTTTTGATTTTATACAACTAAATATTAATTGTGAAATGAATTCTACATTTTATAAAATCTAATCTCAGAAAATAATAGTCTCATAAGAATGTCCTTTGTCCAAATGGCTCGGAACACATTTCCTATCTTGTGGCGGTAGGAGACATAGAAAGGGAAACATACCTTGATTAAATCTTTAAATCAGGTGATTGTTTTCAGTAGTTCAATAATAGAACATTTTAACAATATCTTCCCATTCTATTCCATATCCCCTCCCACCCAAATTCCAACATTTCATCTCTTTCATTAGAAAACAAACAGGCAAGTAAAGACACTAATAACATAAGCTGGAATAGGATAAAATAAGTGGACAAACAAGAAAAAGAACCAAATAAAAAGCAGAAGAGACATGTACAGATACACACACACACACACACACACACACACACATTGGCTAACACAGAAATCCCATAAAGCCACACAGCTAGAAAACACAACCTATGTAATAGACCTTTAAGGATTTTGTTTGTTTGTTTGTTGTTTAAGCACCGAAAAAAGCATTATGAGGCAAAGAAATCCTCAAGATGCAAAAAAAAAAATATTAGTTAGTAGTAGGGAAGACTGTAGTCAGAACATAGATTATGTGAAAAATTCAATAAAAAATAAGAAAAAGAACATTATAACAAGAATTGAATTCCTGATTCGATTTCATACTGTTTCTCTAAAATTGCATTGTTTTGGTTGTGTAGCTATATGGTGTGGGGCATACCATGGTATATAAATTGAACTGATAATCGGAGGATAACTATAGATAATGGCTCCCTCCCTTTACCATGAACATCCTGTGGATTAAATTTAGGATGCCAGGCTTAACTATGTTCATTTCCTTTATGGAAAGAAGACTGTCACTATAGTTGTTTGACTCAAAGTCTCAAACCAAGGCACAGATGGTGTCAGCTGAGAATGCATTCTGAAGTCACCTCTGAAGAAACCTCAAATTCTTATATTGTATAGGCACAAAGCTTCCATAGTAGCAGTGGTAGTTCATTATAAAAAGTATAAATCCAAAGACTGAAGTGTGCACAAGCAAAGAGACTGTTTAGTGTCTCAAATTTTCCTACTTCACAGAGTCTGGCGACTATGCCACATAAGTGGTGCTTTCAGAATATTTCATTTATATAGCATGTGGATATGTAGTAATTTCTATTACTCAGGTTTTCTCAAGTATAGTTTACCTGTTATATGCAGTTTTGCATAAAACTTTGTGTATCATATGTCTTATAAACATCTTGAATGCTCACCCAGGAATGCATATTAAATATTACAATGAGCACCAGATAACCTTCAGACATTCTGTAGTACCTCTATCCAAGCCAGTGGCTGAATTTATTAGACGTATTGTTGTAGAAAGTTTTAATCTCAATCTGGAGTTTCTACCCTGCCTTGATTATTTAGTTTCCAGATAAAAGACACACACACCTTTTATTATTTATAATAAGCTGTAAACAGCACAAGAACTGAGCAGACATATACCCTCTATGGACTATGAGCACATGACCAGGAGAAACAAGTATCTGGAGTTCACTTATGGGAACACAGCAAGACCAGCATTTAGGACATATCCCCAGTAATTGTCAAAGCCAGGAAAAGTAATCATAGTCTGGGTCTCATTTTTTGTAAGTTAGTCGAAAATAAATATAAAATGATTATACTACAACCTATGAATGAGGTGGATAGACCCCCAACCTTCTCTTAGCCAGCTGATGTCTTTGCTATGCTACTTTATACCCTCTGATGAAAGTCATTAGGACTCACTGTCTGCTTTATTCCCACACTTTAGGATGATATTTATTACTTTTTTACAATGATAGAATTCCAATACTGGGCATAGTGCCTTCTATAGTAAACATAAGGAAAAAGCTGGTCATTCTCCCTGTGGAGATAACTTCTCTATTCTACTGTTAATTTTAAAGTGATCCTTTAAGTTTCAGTAACTATACATGTTCAGGAATTGGGGTGGTGACTTAAAGTATTTGAAATAATTGGATAAGGATCTCAAAGACACGGAATGGTACTGTGAATGCTTTCTGAAAATGTGTCCTTGTAGGAAAGGGTAAACATCTTGTGTAAGAACATTGTTAATGATTGTGAGGGCGGGAGGGAACAAAATCCTTTTACAGAAGTGAACAAAGGCTATAGTCTGATGGCAACGTGGTGGAAGAGAAAAATAGGATTACCAGGAACAACAATCACCTTACACTTTTTTCTAATATTTAATGCAGGTGAAATGGAAAGAAAGAATTCAGAGAAATCAGGGTTACAAATCCAATTATTACCTGCAGTGAAGGAAAGGGCAGATAATGTGGAGTAGTTAAATATCAATAAGGACCTTCAAGTAGAGAGCTCTCTGTGATATGCTAAGATGAAGAGTAGTAAGGTTATGATGGGGACAGTTTGGGGCGAGGAAGCTATATCAGTGATATAAAGAGAGAAAGAATGGCAGTGAGAGTTTGAAAGATGGAGAGTGGAATTTCTGATGCTCTTTTATTTAAAGGATGGGGAGGGAAAGGAGGAGAAAGAGATAGAAGAACAGAGCTTCCCAGATGTCACACATTAAACGGAGTTAGATGTGCAGTCAGCCAAAAGTAAATGCAACAAAGAGTAAGTAAAGAAGAAAGACGTTGTCATTGACAAAGTGGAGAACTTCTGGAGAATCTATTTTTAGCAACTAGGGTGAACGCTGGCCCTTCATAGCATTGCCTGCATGCTCTGATTAACCTGTCTGTTTCTTAAAGCCATCTGTTTCTGGAGGTTCTTTCAAAAGTATTAATTTAATGTTTCCTGTTGTAGTAGATTATTCTCTCTCTCTCTCTCTCTCTCTCTCTCTCTCTCTCTCTCTCTCTCTTTCTCTCTGTGTGTGTGTTTTGTTTTTGTGTTTGTGTGTTTATATGTTTGTGTGTGTATTTAAACTTGCAATCTTTATCATTTTCACAAAGCTACATACTTAACAAGAGAGAACATGAAGCAATCCACTAAATTTAATTTCTAGAAGAATAAATTTAACATGTAAGGGTCATATAAGGTCTATCGTGTGTATGGTGGAAAAGGATTTAGAAAAAGTCAGCCAGCTGGTAGGTTAGTTAGCAAGTCCCACAAAACTTTGGTTTCAATATTCTGACAGTAAATATATGAGAAAAAAGAGGTAGGATAATTTGTCTCATCTTTCTAAAAATAGGCTAGGAATTTCATTGTTGTAAATGATAATTTCCCTTGTACAATGAGAAAATTGATTACTGTGGTTACAGGAAAGATGATTCCTAGAAAGAAAGTTGATGGATAAACTAAAATTTGAACTCTTGTATTCTTCAACAATTCTTCAAATGGAAGACAGGCAATGCTCAATTTAATTAGCCCAAGTCCTTGTACCATGTCTAAATTACTATTCAAAAAACATGTGGAGCCAAAGTTACATGTTTAATTTTGGCATATTATTAAAATTGCATGATCAAAAGCATCCAAACTTTTTATCACTACAGAAAAACCATCTGCACAGTAACAACCACTACCAATATATCATTCTCCTTATTTTCTATTTTATGATCATAATTACATTTAGAGTTTTTTTAGGTTAATTAAAAAACACAGAATTCTCATATTTTGAATAATCATGACAGTAAAAGTATATGCTTTTCTTGAGTGCATTACCAGGAATAAACAATAGTGGGCTAAAAGTTTGAATTCCAAACTATAGAAGAAGTATATCTGTTTGAATGCAGAGGGAAGAATAAAATGTGGGTTTTTGAACGGTGGCAGTTTAAATTATGTGACACACAACATAAATCCCTAGAAGAGTGACATAAAGACAAGGAAATTTTCACATGATAATGAGTAACTGGTGATGCTCAGCAGTCTGAGTGGAACAAACATTTTGTGGAATGCGAGAGTGAAAGCATGGACACAATGATTAGAAAATGGGAGTCTACATGTGACTAATATAATTATGTGGAGACCTAAATAATTGATAAAGAGATTCAACATCCACTTAGAAAACACTTGTGCTTTCTAAAGGAAGTATTAATTGACTCCTACTCAGTAGAAAATAGGAATATTTCCATTATAATTATGTTCTTTCTCTTAACAAAAGGAGCAATATGTTATGTGTAAATACCAAAATGAGTATATCTTATTTTAGATTAAAATGTATTTGAATTGGATGAACAATAAAGTCCCAATAGACAGTTACATATGTAACATAGGTATAACTGGAGACTTAAGAAAATATCCTAGAAACCATCATTGTGGGTGAGTGAAAAAGAACTGGAAAATTGAGGTTGAGGTAAGATGAAAGTATAGGTTATGTTGGTTTCAGGATGTCAACAGGTCTATCCTTGCTTGATTTAAGTTGTCAATGTCGTATTGCCTTTCACTATGTTATGAAGAGATGTATAACTATTCTTTTATTTGACATCTAAATATCAATATACCAACTTCTCCTTTAAAAGAAAAACCAAAGTGGCAATTTTGATCAATTTCTCCTTAATTTCTTTTCCCTAGATACTCAGGCTAGCGAACTAATTAGTTTTGAATAAACATCATTCATGCTTAAATTTTGAGGAGAGGGACAGAGATAATTCAGCAGTAAAGAACATTGGCTGCTCTCTCAGAAGGGCTGACTGCTTTCTAGACCACACATAGTGGCTCACAAACATACGTAAGCACAGCCCTATGGTATCTGATGCCTTCTTCAGTCCTCTGGGTATGGGGGGGTCTCTGCAAGCGCCACAGCCAACAGGGAAATAATCCAGGTGAGTGAAGAATCAAACTGAGTTCAGCCCAACTTAGCTAGTGCTGGGCCAAACTTTGAAGTCTTGACACCTATTAGCTTATTTTATCCATATTTAAAAACAGCACAATTGGGAGAGGGGGGAGAAGATTTCTAATGACAATTATCTCAGACTCAGGTATACAACAAACTTAAGGCCTTTTTACATTGATACCCTTTACACAGTATATACGGCTTCTTCCATAAAGATGGGTTCTGTTATCTTAGAAACAATGCTTAAGGTAAGGGCCTTTGGAGAAAGACTGAGATAAAATAGTGCATGTGGGATTCAGGTTTTGTCCTGGCTCTAGGATTACACAAGAGTCACTGAGGCTGTGGTAAAGTATAGGTGACATCACTCATAAGGATTTGTTTTATGCACTGAGAAGAAATGTTGAAAATTTAGGGGATCAAAGTCTGAGATAAGCAATCATGATATTCTGGGGTATTCTGGTAAAGCATGGATCTACAGATATTAAATTGATCACCAAGTTGTAAGCATCCATTCCAAGTATTCTATGGTCAAGAAAGGTAAAAATCTCCTTCCTTTGAATAGACAAGCCTGCATGTTTAGATTTCCAGGCTTCTCTAGTATTTATCTCTGTGCACAAAGCCTGTCACCCACCAAATCTGGGGATATCAGGAACACATGTGTACATGCAATCGAAATATTCATATACATAAAAATAAAACATAACAATACTCATAAAATACTTATACTTACAATGTAATTTTAAACGAGGTTGGTCATAAAAACACTCCTGTTAAAGATAAGCATACAAATTGAATAAGATAATACCAATTTCTCAATATTAGTTTAATTTTATAGGTTGAAAATAATGGCATAAAAATAATTATATCTTGAAAAAAGTATTAAGTGATAATTTTAAGAACATGGCATGTAACCTTAAGAACTCTGTTACAAATTAATTAAACAGAAAAAAAACAATTTATGACTATTAAAACTATTCTGAAATAATTTTAGAGGGAATATTCAGTATTGAGCAAAACATTGCAGGACAGCTTGTAGATCCATTAAGTCATAATTTAATGATACATACTTATATTTATATCACCATTCAAAATCAAAATAACACTTACAAACATAATTTCTTTTAAGAAGTTTTATTCCTTTTGTTTTGCTGAAATAGTATACATAATGTGATGTTATCAAATTTATTGTACAGACTAAACATGACCATGATAGTACTCAAGTCTATCTTTAAAAGCTAAAAATAAGACAATAGAGATGTCTCGCTTCTGAGAATGTATATATGAAGTTATGAAACCGTTAACATGGAATTTAGCAATACAAGACATAAAAAGGTGTCTCCAAATTTAACTTATAACTAATGTGAATAGATTTATTGATATCATTGCCAAATTATATGAGAAGAAAAGAGTGAGAAATAAAAGTGTCCTCCCTTTTATTAAAAATTTATTTATTTGCTGTATATGAGTATGCTCTAGTTGTCTTCAGACACACCAGAAGAGGGCAAAGGATCAGATTACAGATGGTTATAAATCACCATGTGGCTGCTGAGAGTTGAACTCAGAACCGCTGGGAAAGCAGTCAGTGCTGTTAGCCACTGAGCCATCTCTCCCACTCCAAAGTGCCCCCTTTTAAGGTAAATGATATTGCCCCATACAGGCTTCAAAGTCTATCTTTCTTTTTGTCCCTGTTTTGTTTTGTTTTGTTTTGTTTTGTTTTGTTTTGTTTTGTTTTGTTTTGTTTTGTTTTGTTTTAGAACTCTGATATCAGGCCGGGAGGTGGTGGTGCATGCCTTTAATCCCAGCAATTGGGAGGCAGAGGCAGGAGGATTTCTTCTGAATTCAAGGCCAGCCTGGTCTACAGAGTGAGTTCCAGGACAGCCAGGGCTTTACAGAGAAAACCTGTCTCGAAAAACAAACAAACAAACAAACAAACAAACAACTCCCATCAATGGTGCTGGGCACGGGCATGTGAATTTGCAACAAGACTGCAGATTGTACACAAGAGCTTAGGTCTTAAGTGATATGTCTGTCTACATGGTACCTCCTTTACTTGAGGAAGAACTGTGTGAATCTATGCCCCTCTTTCTGAAATACAAAAGCAAACATGTTTGGAATAGATATGAACCAACTCCAAACCTTAGAGTCCAGCTGGAATGATAAGTGTCAAAGATGATCTTTGTGAATAAAAGCCATTATAAATAAAATCACACTGTATTCTAAGTTCCTAAGTGTAACATGATTGTTTCCTAAAACAAATTATTTAAGTTTCCCAGGTTCCCTTCTGTGTCTCTCAGTAGATCCTAATAGAAATGCAAACAAATGTAAAAAACATAAAACCTACTTAACTGAAAATAACAGTGGCCCCTCCCTTCTTTGAATGCTCAAACTTTCGTTTCTTCACTGACTTCCTTAGTTTTGATTTAGTTTCAGAATTCTGCTTGCCAGAAACAAGAGTTGTCTTAATGCAGCCGGCTGGCAGCTTTTAATCACGACATTCTCAAGTAATATAAAACTCACTCATATCTCAAAAGCACCATAAAGTGACAGAAGAAATACTGCCAAATCAATAGTTCATTTCAGCGACATGAAAACGGTGAGCATCTTAAGTGCCAGAATACTTTATTAGGAAACCACTTGCACTTACATAGGATTTTAGTTGGAGGCAGATGTAAGGGCTGTAAACAAAACATGAAGGGAGCAATATTCCTCGTGCAAGGCATTGATCTGTGAACAGTATGTGATCCTTGAGAAAGAAGAATAATCCTGAAGTCTTCCAGGGTGAAGAACTATTTAATGTAGTTTGGATAACATCATACATGGATACTGCATTGCCATCCTTTCAGCCTCACTTTCTGACACCCCCAAACAAACCCTTCTCCAAACTGTTCCTCAAATTTCAAACTTCTATTATAGTTATTGTTACCAACATACACAAACATATATAAATAATTTAAAAATATGGACAAGCATAATTATAAGATCATTTGTTTCCTTATGGCCTTTAAAGCATTATCAGAATGACATATGTCTCCTTGCTTACTATCACCCTACCTATCGATCCTGCCATCCTCCAGTGTTGGTGTCTTAGCTCTCTCAATTTTCCATTCGCCCTCTTTAAGTTGCATAATTTTGACATTCAAAGATTATTATTACATTTGTGGCTTTTAGAATATATAAAAAGCCAGATTCATAGACTCAAATGTCAACTAGGAACAGAAAACAAAATGATTAGGCAAACGTGGGGAGTCTTACAAACAGGAAAGTGAAAAACTACTCAAGAGAGTACTAGTAATTTACAAAGTCTGACATCTCTGGCAGCAAGACTTCACTAACCCCGCATGTTCTGTTCACCCGTCTCTTTCTTTGATAAGTCTTTAGTCCAAGTTTCTCCCACTTCAGATTTCTGTGTCAACTAGTAACCTAACTCCAAATGGAATACGTGTTGTTCCCAATCATTCATATTTTCTCAAGGTGTACTACAACAATAACAGGAAAATCAATGAACAGTCAGCTTTGTCTTTGTCAGCTCTCTGTGTGTAATGGAAAACAGCAGGAATATTTATGTTCTACACTGGCAGAATACAGGGAGCTGAAGAATCTATTTATTTCCTAGACCTTGCAAAATAACATTATATATATTCTATTCTATAATATATATTCTATTAAATGTTATATACACAATCTATTACATACAATGTGCAATGTTATATATAGTATCTATAATCTTCAATTATGTGCTTCTTTGACAAATTGTCAATATTTTGGATACATCATTTCAATGTGACTGTCTTAGAATCTTGGTTTGAAAATTATGTTTATTTAAGACAAAATAAGACAAACTTTATTTCAACATTACATTTAAATATTTAAGGTAGTTATGTTACTCTGTCTTACCTTGCTATAAGAAAATAATCTAAACACATAACTGAAGACTCAGTTTCAAAAATATCACTCCATTTTTCTTGTCACAATCACTATGGGTCTACACTGAAGACAAGAAACTTTCATTGGTGAAGTAAATATGTCCATCTCATAGAAACCAAGTAACAGAAATTAAGTGGATTGCCACAAGGCATAGTACCCTATTGTGCATCCCCAATGGCATCTTCCCTCCATTTAGAGGACCAGTGACTCACTCAGTTAGGACCTCAATAGTGGATGATCAATTGATGACAAATGAGATCTCATGATAAAATCAGGTCTCTAAAAGCACATCAGCTTACAACACAGCTTACCGGATAGCTTTGGGTAAAACATTTTAAATCGGACCATATTGTACTTATGTCTAGTTTTAAACTAAGCTGATTAATTTTATCTTGATATATTTCAAGTAAGATATTGGAGGGATGAGCATATTATAGCTTTAATTACTATCTGACTATCTCACTACTGTTACAAATAGAGAAAAAATTTGTTGTATTTTGTTGTATGTCACCAGGAATAATACTTTATTTTATGGCTACAGAAAAAATGAAAACAGAAGAATCCCCTTTACCTAAGCTCATCTGAGATCCAATTTTTTAATCCTTAGATTACACTTGTTTTGCTATTTAATTTTAATAATCTAGTATTATATGGCAGTCCACAGCTCTCTTTAAATTCTCTCTGTTTTTGAGACTTAATGTTTTACATAAGGAACCCAAAAGACCATCCACACTTTTGTATGAATAGGTTGAGTCAGAGAGACAGCTGCTCCCTGTGACCACAGTGTGGTGTGATCTAGGTTGCCTCTGGCCAGCTGGACTCTCTCAGATCACTGAAAGAGCCATGCTGAGCTGAGTAGAATGGCATTAAAGAATTGAATATGTGTCTAAATGAAACCAATATGCTTAATTTCTGCAAAACTGAATTTGCTTAAGATAAAGTATTCTTTCTAATAAGTCATGGATTTCTACCACTGTGAAAACACGAAAGAAGCTTCATAAAGTGTCTGTGATTTGGAAAAGGAAAAGAAAAAAAAAGCTTAGAGAATTAGCAAAGGACCATATTAGCACAGGCATATTGAAAGACGTGAATAATGAGTTTCTGTTATATAATTTCAATGATATTTGTAGTCCTCAATAATGGAATTGATCTTTATAATTAAAAATAAAAAAATAAAGTTCACTGGGATTTAGCTCTGCCTCAAAATTAATATAGCTTAATTTTCTCCTACCATAATTTATTTTCTGCTAATATTTGATGTTCTCAAAGTTAAATTCTATTTCTTTATTTTCTTTGGTCTCTTTCTGATGTGAAGAAAGAGTTGCTTAAGTTTATGACTCATACTGTTGGTAATTTTTTTTTCACCAAAAATATGATCTGCTTAACTGAAGCTCTCGATTTACCTTAAGTCTACACAGCAAAGTTACTATTGTTTTCTGTCTGGTAAGGCTGTGGAAATGTGTGAGAGAAGAATTTAACAAAATTTTGACTTGCACCAATGACCTATCAATTTAAGAAAGTCATAAAAAGTGTTATGAATATTCTGGATTCTTGTCTCATTGTTAGTGCCTTCTTTAGCATTGTGTCAATGTTCTATCTTTTAGAACATCAATTGCTTCATTGTGACAACAGTGGACTCATATTATTCTACTATTGATAGATGTAATAAGTAGACATATAATGTGTTTGAAAGAGAGATGGATAGTCACCCCTATCTATTTCTAGGATTAATTCAGTTTGGATATCATATCTTTTTTAACAAAAATATTAGTAACACGTTCATGTACTATGAAATGTTCAGAGTTTTGACTAAATAAGGCATTATTTGAACTTCCATTACCTCAAAAGATTAAGAATTGGAAATCAATTCAAATGTCTATCCTATCTGATGTTCACTTAATATTAATAAATTCCAAAGACTATAGCAATATTAAGTAGCCAAGTTATGCAAACAAATGATGAAAAGTCTCCTACTTGCTGGTTAAACATCCTTTTTTTTTTATAAACAACTAATTAAAAAAGAAAAATGATTATAGATAATGGTCAAGTACTTAATGTATAACTAATTACTGGAGAATTTTGAAGTAGAGAATAAGTTTAAAATCTTATTTTGTCTGTCTGTGTGTGTGTGTGTGTGTGTGTGTGTGTGTGTGTGTGTGTGTGTGTAAAAGACGATAGCACAGTTTCAAAGGTCTGAAGACAACTTGTTTGGATTCAGCTCTCTTTTACCAATATGTGACTCCAGGAATTGATCTCAGGTTGTCAGTCCAAGTTTCAAAAGCCTCTATCCACGAAACAGTCTCACTGGCCATTTAGAAAGTATCTCTAAGCACATTCATATAGCTTAGCATATAATTTGAAATTGTTGCTAGAAACTCTTGTCATTTGATTTCTACATTTGCAGATAATACATTCTAGCAATGGTCTTTATGTGTGCCTTGCATGTGAAATCACCTGAATAGATTTTATGCATTGATTTTTTAAAAGATGTAACAAAGTTCCATTTAGTGAGAATCTTTAAGGATGGCATCCAACTAACAACCTCCCTAAAACCTCCCTGAGTGACTCTAAAGCTTGGAAAGCACTGGTCTACCAACAATTGCCATCTAGGGAGAAAATAAGTTGATAGTATACCAAAATAGTGGTCTGTTATAAGGTAATTGCTCCAAATAGAAATTGGAGTGTCATCCCACCGAAGGGGCCAATAACTATGCTATAAAGTCCAATAAGGAACCAAATATCATACCAGACTATTCTTGGGTAACCTCTTTAACAAGTACTTTATGAGAAGAGAGAGATATTAGTTTTTAAGGGGGAAAAAGAGGGGAAACAAAAATATATAAAGTAGTTTGTGTGTTTTCATCTGATCCTCATAATTAGGATTGCAAACAAATTGTGAGAAGAAGCAGATCCGTGAGAAACCTGTATGAGAGACGAGTTCTCAGGCTCTGCTGTGAGAAGTGAAGGTTGATTTTCATTTCCCCACTTGTCTTACTCACCCACTTCCCCACTAAAACAACCATCATCCTGTCACATTTGGTATTAGTGAATTATAGAATAATATCAAAGAAAACTTAAATACGAAAAATATCGAGACAGAGAGTTTTGAACTTGTGTGCAAAGTTCTTGTGCTATGGAATGAATGAAAACGAATACAAAAGCAGCACTCAAAAAATGAGTCCCACTTTTACTTATATAAATGCAAATTATCAAAATCATTTCATTTTTTATTTCTAGTATTTCTATAGAAATTTAGACACATAGAATAACCTTGGGTATTCGGAAGTATAATAGAAAAACAAGTGTAGTTATGACCAAATTAAATAAATAACATTGAAATATCTAACAGGATGTTACATAATTTGAGAAAAGGTGATAATTGTCAGTGATGGGGCCTGTGACCTGTGGGTGTCATTGCTCTTCATTATCATATCTAACCATGTAACAAAGCCATACAAAGAAGGTGAGAAGAGCTCAACATGTATAAGGTTATAAAAATCCAGTACCAACCAACATTACTGCTGACGCTATAAAATAATGTCCACATCCACTCTGGAAAATAATTTGGGAATTCTATAAAATGACAATTGTAAAATTATTGTGGGACACAGAAATTTCACTTTTAGAAACATAAACCAAAGAAATGAAAACTTATGGGCTAAATAAAAGCATGTTTGTCTTATGGCAGCAGGAAAATAAGAAAACAAAGTGGAATTATCTTATTGTCTATTTTTCTTATTAAAAGAAAAATTGTGCTCATATGATAGGATCTCTACAACGGAAAGTAAGATACCAATGCCAAGGCATGAAGCATTTATAAGCACAATACAAATGAATGTAGAAAACTATTATTTAAGTCACTAGCAAATATATAGAATTGGCAAAAGTATAGAAAAAAAAGAAAGTGGATTGATAATTTTCTGGAACAAGTTACCTGGCACCAAGAAATGTGTCTAAGTATAATGACTTCCACTCTGAAATATATAACTATTCTCAAGTTTCATTATGACAATCAAATGTCACTTCAGGTATATAGCTGTGATTGCGTGTACGATTCAAACAAGGGACATGTATTTTAATAAATGTGTTTCTATAAAAGATAATGAAGTGTATGATTTAATAGATTGTATGATTTTATTTTGTTCCTCAGTGTGTTCCTTAGCTCAAGGAGCTTCCACCATTGGAGATATTAGCATCCATCTCACAAGGAAACTATTCCTCAGAAGGGTGACTTCCTGTAACAATGGAACCTGGCCCTCCCCAAAACTCTTCTTGTCTGGATACGTGATTTCCGTCTTCCTCTCACAGGCACCAGTCACCAAGCTGCGACGCAATCACAGTTCCATCTCAGCACCCTCAATTTGTGTGCTGCTCAGCATTGGACATTGAACATCCAAAATTATGAGCTAAATCAGTTTCTCGTAAGCATACAGCATCTGTTTCAGTTACCTTCATGGGTTCTTGTAGTGAAATATTTGAAGCAACTCGAGGGTAAAAGAGTTTGTTTTGGCACATGGTATGCCGTTGAAAATTTCAGAACAAGAGGGAGGGGATGATAGCAGAAGTGGCTCTCTGTGGGACAGCAAGAGCTTGCATTACAGCATCTTCATAACTTAGAGAGCTGGATCCAGAAAAATCATTCCAGAACTAGAGGTTGATGCCAATTTTTAGGCCCTGACCCTAATAAATCACTTCTATAGCTAGGTCACAGAACCAAACTCTCAAAACATCCTGAAACACTACAACATAGACAAAGATCTGAGAGGAAGTTCCTATTCAGACTTTAACTGTTAGAATCATATATTTTGTTAAATCAACTCAAACTGTAGTCTAAAATAGAAACTTGTAGTAAGAAATTACATAACGGATATATCTTTTTTGCCCACAATTTTGGAATTGCTGAGTGGCAATGAGTAAATCAAACACCAGTATTCCTAATTAAGGATCAAGATAATGTTCATCAAGAAATTAAAAATTAAAAGCAGAAACAGACTGATGTACATGCTTTCTGAAAGTTTCAAAGCTATTGAAATTGGTAAAAATTAAAAGTCTTCCATAATATTTGTCTATGAGAGAACAAATAGAAGGCAACCATTATTATTAACTACTTCAGTGTCTTCAAATTCTACCTCAGATACTCATACAACTGTAGAGGTGAACAAGCTAGGTTTTGATAATGAAACTTTCTATTATATGTATATAAATTCTTCCCTGAATTTTCTTTCTCTAAATTATTTTCTGAATTTTCTTTGCGCATTAAATGTCTGAAACAAATCATTTCATCTTCCATAGTTAAATTTCTCAATATGCAAAATGATCTTTTGTAATACAGAAGATGATAACTTTTTGGGTAAAATTGACACTTGTATTTTAAAACCCATAATTGAAAAGTTCACATAACTGCATCAGTTTTGGCTATCTGGTGAGATTCTCCTCCTTGATGTAAAGTTTTAAGAAACAATCAATGCCATCATTTGATTGGCATCATCAATGCCAATCAAACAATCATTTTCCATAGAGTGCAGGCTGTGCTATGACATTCGCCCTCACACTACTCCTTCTTGGCTTATTCAATCAACCAAACCTTTACTTCTATATTGACTTTTTCTAGAGTCGTAACCTTAGTGCCACTTCTGTATGGTCTGCTAACATCTAAAGTATGAGTACTATACTCTAGGTTTTAGTTTGTTGCATTTGCTTTAAACAAGTTAGGACAGTTATTAGTACCAATTTCCTCAATGTATTAAGATGGCTTTAAAAGAATAACAAACATTCATTTTTTTAAACTGTTGGTTTATTTTTTAAGTGCTCTCTTGCTTCCTATAACTAAAATATATCCCTAACACATAGTAAACACTATTTGTCTCAGAACTAGAATATGACATTTTAGCAAGGATCCTTGGTTGCTTACATGGGTGATTGTCATTAAACCTGAGGTCAAGACTCGGTATGGCTTCAAGTTTTACGTGTTGCATTTGCAAATTTCATTTACATTTAAATTTATTGAGTGGAAATATAATAATTTTAAATTAGATTTTGATAAATCCAATCGCTGCCCCCATACACATTTATTTTGCTGAATTTTGTTTCATTTTTACTCCACCCCAGGACATATTCATTATGTCTGAAATTGATCACTAAATTTTGCAGTTTATTGAAAATCAATATTTCGCAAAGAAAATTATGTTTTGAATTGCTAGTTACTGAAGGTTATACCACCTTGGCATCACTTTAAATTAAAATATACCTTATAGGGTTGTATGACAATATAAATTTGAATTTTCATTGCAAAAGCAAGAAATAGTTATGAGTTCTCTGAAAATGCAACTCCTCTCCTCTTCCCGTTCCTCAACTTTCTTGTCCACTTTCTCCTCTGTCACTGGGGCCAAGTTAGAGAAAATACGTTTTATTGACAAGACAAAAACCCAAAACTTAGGGCATAATGTTTTTTGATCATGAACTGACAAAATTTAAAGCAGTAAAACGATGTTTTGTGTAAGTTGTCTTAAAAAGTGATAATTACATATCTTCTTTTATTCTGAAATCCATGCCTGTCTTTGTTGTGTGTTTATTGTTTCTTTGTCAATTGCTTTGATAATACTTTAATTACATTTCTCTTTTTCTTTCTCCAAATCCTCCAGCCATACATACTTCTTCACTCTCCTTCAGATTCCTGGCCTCTTTATTCATGAGCTTTTATTGTATGTATTTCTTTATTAGTAAAATTATTAACTGCTTGTAATAATTTTTTGGAATATTATAAAATATATTTTATTTCTATTTTTTCAAGGAACTCCCACCACCATACACATTGAGCTTATGTTCTTTCCTCTTTTTGAAAAAACAAGAAACAACAACAAATTAAAAACTGAGAACAGCATCAAAATAACATACACACACACATTCACACACACGCACACACACACACACACACACAAGCATGCATGTTCTTGCACACACACAGGCACACACACTAACAAAAACAACCAAAACCATGGAGTCTGATTGGTGTTGAACAACCAATCTAGAGCAGAGGGCCTATACTAGAATGTGGTATCCAGTGTTGCTCTATTGAAGAAAACTAATTTGCCCTCTCCAAGTCTCCCAGCAGCTATCAATTGCAAATTGTTGTTGTTGTTGTTGTTTTTGTTTGCTTGGTTGGTTTTTTGCTTTTTAGTTTTTGGGTTTTTTTTTTGTTCCTCTTTGACACTCTACCCCTTCTCCCTTCTCCATGTTAGAATTGTGTAATTGGAATTTTCCATCAACTCTGACTCTGAGAATCTTCCTGCCTCTTCTGAGCCTTTCTATTAATATGGCATAAGAATAAGTAAAATGACATAAAATGAGGTCAAGTAATCCATTACTTATAATCTCTACAAAATTTAATAACTACAGTGTGTGTTTCATCTCTACATAGAAGAAAGTAGAAATTACAAATAAACCAGGAAGCCAACTATGGAAGTCACTCTAAAGGGAAAAAGGCCCAATTAACTTAATTGAAAAGTTGAGGGATTTTTCCTTGCTTTGGTTTCTGTTATTTTGAATTTCCTATTAGCTTCAACATTTACTGTCAGGCTCAGTGATTCCCATCCCAGCACCCCATGGAAAAGGGGCAAATGCATTCCATTTCTTAGTCAGTCCCCTCATTCTACAGGAATGAGAGTATTTTTAATAAATTTCTATTCTTTTAAATTGGTAATAAGCAGATATTATTCATTTCAACAAATATTTTCAACATGTGCCTAAACATTGACTCTAATCACCAGGCTGTTACACCTAGTCGCAAAACAGTTAAAATACAATTTTCTCATTATTCTCAGTAATTAAAATAAAATATACAAAAATTCTTGAAAAAGTATACAATGCTTTATAAAAAGAAACTTGTATCTAGAAAAGTAATAAATTATTGGAAGCATAAAACCATTTCCAGAGTAGCAAGTTAATAATAGTAATATATGTCAGCTTTCATAAATCTCAATGCTTAGAAACTTATACCTAAAGAATGTTTTCATAAAACATATTATAAGACTTCTAATATTTTATTTATTAAATATTTTGGGTTTTTTTCCTGTGAATTTTATTAAGTGTGTATTCTCTACTTAATTTGAAGCACAGAATCAATAAGTTAGTTCACTTTGGATGACAACACTCTCTCTAAAAGCCATAGACCTTCTAAAAAAATCTCAAATTCCAGGCATGACAAACGTCCTTTCTTTCTCTTGTTAGTAACTGAAGTCCAGGAGACTCACAAAAGAATGTGAGTTATTACCATGTGAGTAGTACCCTTGCTACTCTTACATACAATCAAAGTAAGACTGTATTGCTGAAAACACCACCAAGCTTTGACACACAACCTAGAAGAATAAACTAGAACTGATGTAAGGGCCTCCTTTCTGAGGACTTCCTTTTATAGTACTAGAGGATCTTTGCAAACTGGCAGTGCTGGTTTTCTCAACAATTAGTTAGAGAAACAACTCCCTTTACCTATGAAGGGACATCTTGAAAGTGCCAAAAAGCTGCTTGTCCTCCTCATGCCTTTCTTTCCCTTATACTAAAATTGATAACAGTGTGAGTGATACCCAGTTAAAGCCTTGGCTAGCCAAAATTAGGAATGAGCTACACGTGGATGACAGCTTGGATGTCTTTCAGTCCCTTTGATGACAAATATTACCAGGGAGTTTAAGGAGAAAATTTTTATTTGGATTTATAATATGAGAGGATTCAATGTGTTAAGACAGAGAGATATTATCAGAAAAGAGGTGTGGGGAAAAAATTACAGGCCACAGCTGTGGAGTCCCAGTGGGTTTCCACGCTGTGGCGGGTCCCACATGCAGGAGGACATCTATGGTTCCAGCAGCCTGGAGGCCTGGCAGCAGGCCCCAATGACACGAGGAAGTCCTTGGTTCTAGAAAGGTTCATTGTCATGGTGGATGGATCTAGGCGTACCACCATAAAACTCAGGCCAGTTAAATAGGGAGGGAGAAAGGAGGAGGATTGGGGGAGGATGGGGGAGGATCTGGGGAGGCATGCTTAATTTGCTTTGCCCTCTGGCCTTCATTAGTATGTAAATCCCTCTAGTCACACCCTCTACCTGTTTACTTTGGGAGGGGCTGTAAATCTTTGGGGACTAGACTGCTTTTCAGGACCCTGGATTCTGGGGGCACGCCAAACTCCTGCTTGTTCTCACTCAGAGTCTCAGGGTTCTAGGCACCTGCCCAACCATGAACCAGAATACCCTTTCGCAGTCCCACAAAGAGGAATTCATCTCTTGCTGTCCAGGATAGAAAGGAATATTCCTGTTCTGGCTCATCTGCTCCATTTATTCCATATTTTCCTAGTCTATAGGTTCCTAATACAACTTTTCAAAACAGATTTTTCCCTAAATCTTATATGAAAACACCCTCACAGACACATAGAGTGTGCTTTCCAGTCTTCTTAGTATTTTTCATTCTAATCAAACCAAGTGAAGCATCACAGAACTCCTCCTGACAAGGCACAGGCTGCGATGTGCTGTAGACGACAGTTATCCCTGCCCCCATTGAATGTACCATGTTGTTCACGTAAACATATTTTTAGAGCCTCCTCTAAAATCCCTATTTATTTCAATTTGCCTCATCTCACTGCTTGAACAAAGTTATTGAAACCAAATAAATTATCTTTCTCTGATTATGGTTCAAAAGTCAGCCTGGACAAGATAAAAGAAAATTTTTTTTTTTACTTCATGACTTAAAGACACAGATTTTAACCCTCTGATATTTTAGATATGAAATACCACGAATGCTGGTTTAAATGTAATTTGGGGGCAATGATTCCAAATAAATAGTAAAATATTAAAATAAAATAGTGAAATTCTATTTGAATATTTTCTTTAGGTGCTGTGTGTTTTCCAGCAGTTTTGGACATGCTCTCACACTTTGGAGCCAGATGATTTGAAATTCTCAAGAGGAGCATATCAACAGACACATCTCAGTTCATAATGAAAGTCAAAGGGAAAATCAATTTTAATATACAGGGCTTTGATTTGTAGGTTGCCTTTTAAAAATATATCCCTTAACCTAAGTGAGATATTCTTGTGTGCTACAACACTACGTTATATCCTTACCCCTTGATGATTTGAACCAGGATCTTGCAATGCATCACAAGATATTTCTGAACTAACAGTGTGACTCATACTAGACTAGCAACTCCTTCAATTCTAGCCCTTCTTTGGGTATGTAGGAGTATTGGTTATCACTGCACCACTCAGATAAAGTGATTTGTTTGAACACCTCATTTATTTATTAGTTATAAATTGAACTATGCAAGAGTAATCTGTCAATAAAACACAAAGGGTTTTGAATGATCACACTTCTTTCTTGTCAAAATGACTTAGGCCTCTGGCTAAAGTTTGCAGCTTATATCCATGAGACTCTGATAGAATAACAAAGAAAAGCTAGTCCATGAGCCAAGAAGAATAGCAGACATAATAAGCACAAATAAGGTCAGCTCTATTAAATTGGCTGAAAATATCTTCTAATGATAATCTTTAAAATCAGAATATAAACTTAATGGTTAGAAATAAAGCATATAAAGATTTGTTGACAGCGTTTGATCCTTAGTTCAAAGGACTGTAGATTTTGATGATCACTGAATTTAATATCTGTTCTTTCACATATGAGATTTTTGTGGAAAAAACTGTAGCTGATCACCATTTTGGGTCTCTATGTTGTGAGTTAGTGTGGTTGAAGTTTAATAACTAGCTATGATTATTTGGTAATGCCTGCCATGTATGTGCTTTGAGCACTCTTTAAATTAGCTCTAGTCCTCTGATGTGTGAATTTTCTGCCACTGCAGTGAGCCCCTGAGATATCTCATTCACCAGCAAAGAGAAACATAATTATTAGCTCATAATCTGACTCACAGTCTTAGAGTTGGTAGAGCCCTCTGTTTATGCTTGTGATGTCACATGGTAGAGCAATGATTCTGGCCTTAGAATTAGATTAATGGTTAGGAAAAGAGGCTGATAGATCATGATCCAACTCATTAACACGTTCACATTTGGAAGACATTCTAGGCACAAACCATGGCAACAATTTCAGTTAAAATCTTAAATGCCCTTAAGTAAGTCTACATATCTGTGCCAGACCTTACATATTAAGTAAACCACTTAACAAATTGGAAGAATAGCTTATAGTTAGATGGAATCTTAAAAATGCTTCATACATTGACTTTATTTAACTTTCGGGCCATTAAAATTCTTCAAACTTATACCTATAATTTCCCAGGTTCTCAACCCACATAGAAGATCAAAGTCTGTGCCTTACATTATATTCTCATGGTAATAAAGTATTTATTATATTATTATAAACTATATTTAACATTTTTAGTCAATTGTGGCCAAGCATGCAAATGAGGAACTCTTAAATGCTTAAATATTTTACTGCATGTTCAGAGTTCAAGGACTGTTAAAAAGAAAAACACCTGTTCATTTTAGTTATTCCATATATTGGCATAATAAAATCCAGTGACCAAATCCCTTTTGAATCTGACATCCACCTTTTGGCCTGAAATTCTTTGACTACACTATATCGCAGCTTGCTTATTTCACCATGTTGTTCAATTAAAGATGTTGTAACTTCCTGGAAGGAAACTTTATGAAGCGCTCTAATTTCTTTTGCTTCTGGTTGCTGGAGATCTAGTTTGCATTTGCCCCCTAGGGCCCAGCCGGCACACTTGAAAATCACTTTGTCCACTTATTGTACTATGTCCATTGATTTCTACCACAAATGGCTTTTACAATATTTTGTGAGTAATTACTTTGTTCTATATCAGGAAAACCATAATACGACATACAGAATACATCACACAACAGGAATTAGTAAGTACAATCAGATGTTCCAAATCGTTTCTTACATACACTTTTTGTAAAAGAATGACAGTGAAAATTTGCAACAGATAAATAATAAATTTGTAATTCAAGTTACAATTAAGTGAAATTAACTGAAAATATTACGTGGACCCAGATTCAATGCAAAAACTAAGATTTTAATTTATTCAAGAAACATTTCCCACACGTAGTTAATAATGGGACTCAACATGGTTAATGTCATATTACTGAATAACTAGTGGTTTTGATACACACTTTTAAAAATTCTAATGCAAAATGATCTCAGGGTCATTAATTCTTAAAAGTGTTGAGAGAATAATGTGTACACAGGAAAGACAGGGCATCTACTTTATTAATTCTACAATATTATGTGAAAAAAATTAATTGAATATAATCCTCTCCATCTTTTGACTGAAACAATATATTCTGTACTTAATGCTTTGTCTCAATAATGAAATTTAGTAAGACTATTATTGTAACAAAAATCTAGTCAGTTTTAAATTCATTTAATACAGGCTTTTGAAATTAATAAACACCTTTGTGAATTGTGCATATTCTTTGTAGAAACATGAGCTAATACTCCCCACTTCTGAAAATTGTGAAGATAGGCAAAGATTAATCTATTTTACACATTTATTTGACATAAATCAATGAATGTATGTAGAACCCAAATGAATGATTATATACATTAAGCCAATGCATTATATGGTAAATCTAATGTACTCAAAAAGCATAGTATTCCTAGGCAGAGCTAGCAATGGAGACAGTTTCAGATGAGAACCAATAAGAAACAAATGAAATTTGTCCTTGTATACCTCATATAAATTCACACAATACTTTGTATTAATTATTTCAATTTTAACAGGATGTTTGTAGATCAAACACTAATAGACTCACTTTCTAAACAAATATACTAAGCATTAAAGAGGGTAAATACTTTATTTGTCTTTACTATAACTGCTGGAGGCATGAAAAAGCAAGAGGTTGTGTTCTATGCTCTTACTACCTCACTAATCATGTTCTATAACTTGCCATCGTTTTCACAGTTTTCTACCAGTTAAAACATATAAGCATCGAAAGAAACCAGTGAGAATCTATGCTTTCTTACTTGAATATCGTACATAGAGAGGAAAGACCCAGACCAGTGGAGAGTTAATAGGCAATTGGTAGTACCAAAGCTAATGGATAAATGAATCCTTGCTAGGATAAAGAACAAATCCTTGTTAGGATAAAGGACAAGGACAAAAGAAAAAAAGAAAGAAAATTTCTAGAAAAGAAGTCAAATATTTCTATATAAGTCAATAAAATTAAAACCTGAAAACCTGGAACTACCATATTCCTAAAACAGTATATTCTTTGTTGTTTTGTTAATTTTGTTTTGAGATAAGATTTCTCTTCTCCGTGTAGCTCTGGCTGTTTTAGAACTCCCTGTGCAGTCCAGAATGGCCTTGAACTCACATAGGTCCAGCTACCTCTGACTCCTAAATTCTGGGATTAAAGACATTCACCACCATACCTGACCTCAAACAGTGTAATTTTTAATTGCCTTTGAAATACTTATATCCACAGGTAAATGTGGCTCCAAGCCTTCACCTAAGAAGTTTCGTTTTGCAGCAGAGACCATTATAGAAAGCTATTAGCTAGTCAAAATGACAGGAAAAAACAACCATAGAGTGTTCATTCCCAAACAATACATGAACCAAAACATCTGTACATCTAAGGCTCAGGGAACATAGCCGAAGAGAAGAGGGAACAGAAAGACTTTTAGAAACACAGAAGTCTACTCTTAACTTTCTCCCACCCCTCCCAAAAGAAGACAAGAACTGGAAGTGGGTGGGGAGCAGGTTCTGTATTTGGGGTGACATGTAGGAAGAAAAGACAGAATATGAATACACATATTGCATGGAATTTTAACAGAATTAATAAAATATGATATTGTTTTCTCAAAACCTTGATATTTATCTAAAATTCTAATCAAGAAAATAATAGCATGCCTGAGTAAATTTTGAATGTGATCATACTAAACTGACAACAAACACATCACTTAAAGATATAAGTTCAGAACATAGAAATGAATCACATAATAGTTATAGAATTAAAGGAAAATGAAGAAAGAGTTTGCTATTCTTTTAGTTCAGGGTTCTGATTAATTCATTAAAATAATTAAGAAATAATAAATAAAATTTCCCATACCACTATAAGTAATTTTTAAGATAAAATTTTATCTTGGCCATTTAGTATCAACTCTTTGGTTAAGTAACAAATATTTTTGAACATAGTAACATAAAATAAAGTTTATATTGTTAAACAGAATCTCCTTATGGTATCCAAACATAAACATATAGATATTTCCTACTAAGAAATATTTTTTGCTTTGTAGTTTGCTAATTACCTGTTGAGAGAAAGATTGTATTCATCTGTAGTCTTAGGAATGAGCCACAGATAATGCAGAGTGTAGCTTTAGCCATCATCTGTGAAATGCAAATATATGAATGCTGCTTCTGCAGACTGAGTAATTAATTAACCTTGGATTAGTTTTGAATGATTTACTGTAGAGCTTTTGCTGAGATATTTTGTCAGCACTAAAAGTTGTACACAATATTTTATGTAATGGTTGAGTGTTCCCTGGACTTTTCAAAAGGCTTAAATAACATTCCAAATAGTATAGAAAAATTTAAATATCCAAATATTACATATGCATTATATTTGATATAGTCAGTCATATTTATTTATATGTATGTATACATATATATGTATACTCAAAGTATATTTTGATCATACATAAATACTCAAATAATATATGTGTGTGTGTTTGTGTGTGTGTGTGTGTGTGTAATTTTTTAAGAAGTAAAAGACTCTTTTTATGAAGGTAGTTATGACATGCATCAGGAGGAACTTAGAAAGGAGCCATATGGAAGGAAGGCTAAGAATTCTTTGTAGGAAAGCACAGCTGCTGCATGCATGCCTACTATTAACCACTGAGCAGCCTGTATGCACACACAGGGTTCTGAACCACATGGAACTATGAATGGTTCAGTGTACACAGTGTCTCTTAGGAGTAGAGAAAAGGACATCAGTTGTGTCTGTCTCTCAGCTAATGCATGTCATTGCAATTAAGACTCTTAGGGGTTAACATTTGAAACGCAAATAAAAAATATACAATAAAAAAGTAAAGAAATAATAAAAAGAAACACCTCTCACAGAGGTTAGGGAAATTAAATGTAAAGGAAAAGTAGAGAACACATGTTACATGTTTTCCCTACCACTTGTCAAAGGAAATCCTGCAATACACCAGTATGTTTGATTTCAAAATATTTTCTAAGTCCTTTTATTAAGATTAGACTCATAATGTATCTTACATATTACATAGCTGTATAGGGAGAATATAAATATATATAATTATGTTTTGCATTTCTCTCATGAACATTTTATTACTGTAAAATATTCTTGAAGCAATTTGTATGGATGTCCATCATGTTATACTTTCCTTAAACAAAATACATTCTTTGTTTTATTACCAATCAGGGTTATAAATTGAACAGTTTTATCATTGTAAGTAACATCACAGACATCTGGGACAAAGTGAGAGCACAGGTCTTGATAAAACAGAAACTTTGTAATCTAGCTCTGTGGTGGCTACATATCTGAAGTGGCCTGTTTCCCACATTTCTGTTTCTTTTTTTCCTAATTTGAATCATTGGATGTAAGCTATTAGACTGTGATATTACACAAATAAGGCCAGAAATCTCAATATTTAAAACCTACACTTCATTTCACACAGAACTCATTATAGCTTTCCTTCACTGGACAGTGCTCCTTAGCAACTTCCTCTATGGGATGCACTGAGGGGTACTCCGTTCCTTCCTCTGACTCTGCAGTCTTGACAGCCTTTGCTTCCACCTTCCAGAGGAGAGAAAGAGATTCTAGAACTTCAAATGCTGTTTTACAGCTAGTGCAGTAAGAGAGAAGCACCATCCCCCTTGCTGTCTTCCTTTAACAAAGGAGGCTTAGAATGTGAATTTCCTCTTCATCAAAGGAAGAGCAATGTAGCCTTTTCATGGTTCCCTGAAACATCCCTAAATGGAAACATTACTTTAATGAAGCATCTTGCTGAGTAAATTCTACTTGCAAAGTGAGGATACCAAGTTCATTCTGACTCTATCTTGCAAGGTACAAGGTTCTTAGAGAACATGGCCTAAAATAAAAAAGGCCAGATGCTAGAGGCCTCCTTTATTACTGCTGAAATAAAAATTGCTGCACCACACTCAACTGTATGTACATACAGAGTCAGATACTGACACAGAAAATTGTCCAAGTCCAAGAAGCCCTTAGATTTTTATAGATGACCAAATATTTGTAAATACTGTTCATTCAATGTTAAAAATTCGATAATTTGCTCATTTTAAAAACTTAGACTATTTTTAAAAGAAAAATATTTTAAAATATTCTATTGGATCAAATATTTACAATTTAAATTAAATACTGCTACTATAAAGATTTTTCTAAAAAATCTTTTTCTGTCTTTACTCAAGTTCTTAAGCATATGTTAACAAATGAGAAATTCTTATATACTTTCACTTTTCTAGGAAATTATAAGTAATTTGAAATACACACATATTGCAAAAATGGGAAAGGAGTGTAGTAAATTTTTAACCAACATAATAGAAACATGTATCTTAAAATGTTGATTTTAAATTATGTATTGTGTATGACAGTATGTGAGTTAATTTGCTAGCCAGTGTGCATTCAGAGATGAGTAAGGCAATTCTTCTACCTAGTAAGATTATTAGAAGAATAGTTATGGAAGTAAATATATTTGGTTCTAAGTAACAAAATCCTTAATGATCAACTGAATTATTTTAAGTAAGTTATATATACATTTCAATATTCTTCTTTCTTATCCTAAAGTTATAAACAATTTAACACTGCACAAAGAAAATGCTACAGTATAACTAGTGAATAATAATAGTTTATACAGATTGGTTGGTTACCTACAACATAACAGTCAATCACTGAGTAAAAGTTTAATAATTAATGTTATAACGAACTTATATATTGGCTTGGGCCGGGGACTGAATGAAAAAAGGTACCAGGTGGAATATGTCTACGTGTCATACCATCAGCAAAATAATAATAATAATAATAATAATAATAATAATAGTCTACTCCTTAGCTATACTTGAGTAAGATAATGAGCTGATGTAAATATAACATAAACAAAATGTCAAAGGTACAGTTAGATATCAATACATAGATAAAGTAGAATAGGAGCAATAGATTACTGATTTTTGGAGGGTATTAAGAAATGCAAATATGGACTCACCTTCTGCCCCTCATCTGGTCTTTTTGACTCGTACAGACACATAGCTGGTCTGCTCACATGAAGACATGAAATCCTGAGCTATCCTAGAGGAACCACTGCATTCAGAGCAGTGAAGGAACCACTGCATGCAGAGCAGCAGGATTTCAGGATCACAGAGCCAGCCTGAGTCCTAGGAGCTCCCCTACCCAGGATCTCAGGATCACAGAGACATCTAGACGCTGAGGAGTTCTAACACAAGCAAGATAACTAGTTGAAATATATACTAGTTGAAAATAGTGAAAAATAATACAGGATGGAACAAAGAAGAGAATCTCATATTTGTCACTGTATATTGGAAGCATTTCAGAGATAATATGATCGCAGGCCTTAAACAAGATGGATCAGAGAACCTCCCCAAATTATCTAATATTTTGTGATTCCATTCTTGTGTATGAGTTAAATAGTTAAGTTAGTTTAGTTTTTATACTGCTGACTGGTGCTGAGTGGCTAAAAGTTTTATTTTTGGTACTTTTGTTAATCGCAAATATGGATTATGATATCAGACTGAAAGAGTCATCATTAAATTGTAATATAAAGATGTCCAGCATTCTAAATAATACATAGGAGATGCGTAATAAGGCCTAGGTAAGAGAACAGTTCAGGTCTTGGTGAATTAGTTCCATTTTTTCTTTCTGTGAAAAGGCCAAGGGTGCTGACACTGATCCAGGCTAGTGGTTAGTGAGCTTGGGTGAAGAGGGAAGGAATTCAACAAAAGTTAACTGTACATTCTCAGACTGCTCAACTTGATCCATGATCCACCTGTATCATTTAATTTCTATATGAACAGAAAAAAGAAAGAGAGACAATATCAAAAATTGAGAAGTGTAAAATGGTAGTCTAATGTCAGCTACTCAAAATACTATCAATGACTGTACCCTAGAAACTTCCAATAATAGCACAGGGTGCTTATACACATGACTTACACAGGCATTCTTTATAGAAGGAACAGTGGATGACTTCCCCTCATTTTTCTGACAGTCATTAATGATCTAATGGCTTTCAATCTTTTGGTTGCTTGCAGTAAAACAGTGTCAGATAACAGTCATAATCGCAACAGGCAGACACCACAGAAAGCAAGCTACTGTTCACCTTACTGAATCACTTTCTGTTGTATATCTCTTCCTCATACAATGGCTCTCCAAGTCAGCACAGGAGTTTTCTAGATGACACAAGACACAGTTTCTGAAAGTTTTTCATGTCTTCACCTTTTTGAGATTTCTTTTTCTGCCAAGGTAGAGTTATCTGGCTGCATTTGACAGTGAGAAGCTAGGTGAAGAATTTCAAGTAAGTTTGAAAACAGAAGGCCATGCACATGAAGCATCTTGCTAGGAAAACAGTTGACATAAACTCACACTCCATGAATGAGACACTCTTGTACCATGGAGCCAGGAGAGGGGATCTAATCAATCACAGTGACTTTTAGTATGACCTTTGTGTCATACTAAAAGTCATGCATTTGTGTCCCTGTTACCTAATGATGTGTGGTCTTATAGAAAGCACAAGAAATATTCAACTTACTTGAAGAATTATAACAGAGTGAGTGTAATTTATAGAATGGAATGTAATATTTAATATATGAATTCTTTAGTGTCCAGACTCAATTTTTGTGGAACGTTTATAGAATATTAATTTCACATTTTGTTAATGAATAGCAGTGGCACTTTTAAAAGGGTAGAGGTTTATTGAGTGCGTTATTAAAACAATAGAATTTGAAAACAAAGCCAGTCACCAACTCAATTCCTCTCTATAACAGTATCTATAAAACTTAATGTAAAATTATCAGTTTTAACTCTTTATCTGCCATGTACTTTCACAGTAATCATGTATTAAGATTCTGAAATTTCAGGGGAACACAATTCATACTTACCTTTTCACCACAGACCATCAACTCTCTGGACAGATATGGCAGTACATGTTGGCTTTGAAAACCTAGGCTTGGGTCCTTCCTATAGCTACAATCAGTTGCAAAGTTGGTAGCAGGTGAAAAACTGAGATGTTCTCAGTTGTCTTTGCTGTTCCCTACTCACTGAAACTTTGTTTTCCCTGTAAGAGCTTTCATAGAAGCCAGACTCGTTAACTTAGTGAGCTACAAGTTCAATGAGAGCCCTTGTCTCCAACAAGAAAGGGAACTGTTGACGTCATCAACATAGCCTTCTTAACTCCTTTCCATGTACTCAACATACATGAACACATACCATGAACATACAACATGAACGTGTGTGTTTATGTGTATGTATCAAATTAATTTGGCTGTTTTTAATTTCTTCTTATTTACTGTAATAATGCATTATTATATTTTGTTGTGTGTTGAATAAGTTGTGGAGGGTTACAGAAATTATCAAGTGAGGAATTTGAATCTATATATAAATACTAAGAACATAAAGAGTGAACACATGCTATTAGAGAAATAAGTTTACTGAAGGAACTATGTGATATTTGCATACATTAAGATATGCTTGTTGAAAGTTAACTCCAATAACAATGGGCCTAGAGCTTTTTAGTTCAGAGAAAATAAATTTGTGCTAAGCTGAAGAGAAGGAAAAGGGATTTTAAGCACCCAAGAGCAGCTGGGAACTAAACCTGTCCCCTTTCAGTCTGTGAATTTGGATAGTGTAGAGCACATGTAAATACAAATATTTACATTAATAAGAATATTTGTTGTAGACCAAATATAGTCTTTATTATATATGTAGCTTTAAGACATAACCAAAGCTAATACACACAGACATGCACACACACACACACACACACACACACATGAACACATGCTGCAAAGTGTCCAGAACACCTCCTATACTTTTTCCAGATGACTACAGAGTTCCAATACATCAGTCATTTCAGAGAAATAACAGTTGCAGACAAGTGATTTAGGAAACTCCAAGACACTTCAAGCAATGTTTTGAAAATGTTGACAAAGGTATTCCTCATGCACAGAGCACAGAGGAGCTTCATTGTCAGGCTAGCTTTTGGACATATTGCAATGGAGATGATAGAACAATCTCATTACTAAGTGGTCTTTAAGGCTTTGCGTTCATATCAAATGACTCTTAAAACAGTTTTGCTCACTGGCTGATTTGGAATCAGAAACTTGTAAGTAACCATGACTTATATTTCAGCGTGAATCCCTGAAAAGAACCTGAGGTTATCAAAAATTTTGAAAAAAGAAATTTAAAAAAAACCAGAACATTAAATACAGGTATTGAAAATTTGTTAAGGTTGAAATAGTAAAAGAACCAGAAGAAGGCAAAAGGAATGACCAATAGATAGTTAACTTTCACCTGTAGCATGTCTATCTGAACTAGCTCTGGCCTAAATGATTCACTTTTAAAACAAGATGTGGAAGTAAAGAAAAAGCCTACTCCTAATAGTATCCTAATAGTATCCACAGCTAGAGACAAATTGAAGAGGGATAAATCGAGATCAGATTTCATTGTGGATTGTATTATTCAGAACATTTCAGGTGAAATGTTTTCTACTACTGCTGTAGATTTTTATGTTCTCTTGTCTGTGAATATTGTGTGGGGGTTGGTGTAAAGTATTCCCCTGTCACACTTTGATTGACTGATTTACTAAATTATATACTTTACTTGTATTTCATCTTGTCTTCAAGAATGTCCTATTTCTGTTCTAGGATCCAATTCAAGATTCCATGTTGTATTAACTTGTCATGTCACTTTAATCTCAGATACAGAACAAACTCCCAGTCTCTCATTTTTAGGGACTTTGATGCTTTCAGAGAGTACCAGTACGTTATTTTTAAAGATATCTTTGAATTAGAACTTGTGTGCAGCCTTTTCATAACTATATTGAACTTATAAACTTGGGAAAAGAATGACACATAAATGATGCTGTGTCTTTCTCAATATATCAATTCAAGATGCACATGGCGTCAGTTTATTTTATTGCTGAGATGGGCTGGATCACGAGATAAACTAGTGCATCAACATCCTACTGCTGTACAACTAAATCAACCCTCTCAGAACCAGCAAATGACAGCACACAGATACCTGTAAGGTCATGCTAATACTTAGTTTCTCCCATGATTCTAAAATGTATAAATGAAAATGTCCCGTGGTCACTACACTTATAGTGTAATGGTTGTCTTCTATCATTTCAGCCTTAGACATTTATTTTTAAATTATTTTATTTATTCATATCCCAGTTGTTGAACCCACTCCCAGTCCCCCCTCCTATAGTTCCTCATCCCATTCCTCCTCCCAATTGCTTTATAGAGGGTACTTCCACCTACTAGGCCTATTCCTTTCCAGAGGCCTCAAGTGTCTCAAGGATTAAGCACATCTCCCACTGAGGCCAGACCAGGCAATCTTCTACTCTATATGTGTCAGGGGCCTTGAACCAGCCCATGTGTGCTACCTGGTTGATAGCTCAGTCTCTGGGAGCTCCATGGGGTCCAGGCTAGTTGAGACTGCTGGTCTTCCTTTGTGATGCTCTCCCCTTGAGCTTCTAAAAATCCTTCCCGTAGTTTAACCATAGTGGTCACTAACTTCAATCCAATGGTTGGGTGTAAGCATCTGCTTCTGTCTTGGTCAGCTGCTGGTAGGGCCTCTCAGAGGACAGCAATCTGAAGTTCCTGTCTGTAAACACATCATAGCACCAGTAATTGTGTCAGGCCTTGGTGCCGTGCCATTAGATGGATTCCAAGTTGACCCAGTCATTGGACTGCCGTTCCTTCAGTCTCTTCTCCATTTTCTGTCCCTTTAGTTCTTTTAGACAGGAACTATTCTGGGTTAGAAATTTTGACTGTGGGTTAGCAACCCTGTGCATCTACTTTGTGCCCCTGTCTATCTACAGGAAATGGAGTCTTTGTGTTCCCTGTCCCCATTGTTGGGCATTTTGGCTAAGATCATCCCCCTGTTGAGTCCTTAAGAATCTCTTACCTCCTGGATCTTACCATACACAGGATTTCATTCATTGTACCCAGTTAAGATATTGATCAAATAAGTGTGACAAAGTTGATAGTAATACTACCTTTCAACCTGGTATGTGGCCTATCTCAGGGTAGCTCTTATTTGCATCTTATCATTCTTATTTAAAAAAAAATCTTATCAGCAATTTTGAATTTTCAAGTTGTGTTTATTTTTTTAGTTTTTGAATTTTAATGTACATTTGTGGAGACAAGGGAACAACTTGAAGGAGTTGGATGATGTGGGGTCTGGGTAGAGAATAAAAGTCACCTGGATTTGCAGCAGATATTTTACCAGAGGAGTCATCTTGCTGTCCCCAATGAGATGTCCTCCTGTATTGTAAGCTGTGATACAACATTCCACAATGAGCACTGCCTAGATAACTGAAGTGTAATTCTTGGGGCAGCAATAGTATGTAACTACCAACTGGGTTACAGAAAATATCCAAAATTTCCTCTTGAATTCAACATAATTACACCATCTCTCTTCTCTCTTTTCTACCTCAACTCTCCCTTCCAATTTCATGGTCTCCTTTTCATTAACCATTTTATATACATATAAATGAAAAATAAATACATCAATACAACCTACTGACTGTGCTAACTGTTCCTTGCATTTAGCTTTCTGTGGCTAACCAGTTGATACTGGATAACTAGTCAGGAGGATCATTTTTGATTTTCCCATCTCTAGCAGTTGCTAATTTCTTGTAACTCTTTTGGGGGTGGTGGCCCTATGAAATCCTCTATATACACTGGATACTTCAGAATCCGAACAGTTCTATTTCTAGATTTTTGAGGCACCTTCACAATGATTTTCATAGTGGATGTAGCAATTCACACATTTACCAGAAGTAAATAAGCATTCACTTTCCTTATATCAACTCCAGCATATTTTTTTTTATGTTAGCCATTCTGGATTGGATAAGATGAAATTTCAACATAGTTTTAATTGCATTTCCCTGATGGCTACAGAAGTTGAACTGTTTTTAAAAATATTGTTTAGCCTTTTGTATTTTTATCTTTCAAAATCTCTGTTTAGTAGCATTCTCCAGATTTTTAATTGGGCTGTCTGTTTTCTTAAATTCCAACAATTTATTTCCACAGATAAACAGTCTCTGATCATTGTAGGGAGAATTCTTATTTTCCAATCATACATGGTATTTGTCACAAATCTTTGGCCTCTCTTGCTTCTTTGTACCAATTCCTTCATTTTTCTGTCAAAGGGCCATTTCATCTATGACTTTATGTATATTTTCTTTTAATACCACCAATGAAACTGTATTAGTGACCAGCTCTTTCTCAGATGACTTTAGAAAAATATATATTTCAGGTCATCCTTTCATAAAACACCTGATTTCCAAGTATTTTCTGAGATATTGTATTAGGACTACAATCTTTGTTTTTAGAAGAAAAAAATTAATGTCTAATATACAGTAAAAAACTAGATTATTCAAATAAGCTAAGCTTCTATTTCTTTGTAAGTGGAGGACTGTCTTAGCTAGTCAGACCTTTTTCCCCCATAGGCTCCAGACATAGCATCTACTCAGCCAACAGTGATAGATTTCAGATCCTAGCCATCATGGACAACTACACAAAGCAATCATCATTCCATAGAATTCAGGGTCCACTCCCTGCATCTGTTGCTATGCAGTTTGATGCATGTGGCCCAAGTTTACTCCAAGAACAAGTACAATGAGATTCTACAATGGGAACAGTGTGTACTCTTTGACATGCTAATTTTTCAACCTTGTGTCTGTTTTCTTATCACTACCCTTTGGTTTAATTTTAAGAAAGATTCCTTCATACAACATTAGAGTTATGTTAAGCAAAGGCTAATTAGTACCTTTTCATACCAACAGGAACAGGGTGAAAACTATGATACATGAAACTCTAAAATGAATCCCACATAAACAACTTCCTGGCCTTTCAGTCCTGCTTAATCTGTATCTCTTTGTTTGAGTAGGTTACACATAGAAAGAGATGTTCCTTCTAAGAATGCATTATATGGCAGAAGAGATTATTTCAGATTTAATTAAGGCCTTTAAACATTTAGCTTTGATTTATTTCAAAGAAATATTAATGTATCTGAATTTACCTACCTGCCTATGTCACTGTTACATGCTAAAGTATCTGAGAGATCTTTCTGCTGGGCATCCTGAGAAAGGCATCCTATGAAGGACGGTCAGAGATTGATGCAATAGCTAAGGATGCTTTGATTTCAATGAGGTGCATTCTGGCAATTACTATTCAATATAAAAGGGAATTCTGAGATACAAATAAATTTCAGTTATTGACTGAGAGATGTGAGGCAAAAAAATACTATGCTCAGAGTTCTAAGGTACATAAATCGAAGACACTCCATGTCACTAAGACTATGAACATTTGCTATGTACTTGTAGGAAATAGATTTAAGTGTTCAATTTATAATTATTGGCTTTGTCTTATATTACATTTTGCTAAGTATTGTATTGTTTTTTGTTGTTGTTTAAAAGCGATCTTAAAGTGCTTCTTTAATATTTGTTTATTTTGTATCAATATCTGAATATGTTCTTGTTCTGATCTATTCAGAGTGTTTGATCATCTCTTTGAGACAAACATCATAAACAAATTGATTCCTAGTACCTCAATATTTACAGCCTGGTGAAGGAATTGGCATGAAAATGTTTACAGTAGTAGGTTTTTTCTTTGCTGATGTTGTTGTTGTTGTTGATTGTGTGCCCTACTTGGCTGATTGAATCTGTCTTCTGACTTAACACTAAGTTATTCAGTACCCAAGATCTGATATCAACAGTCCCACCTTCCCTACCTTATTCATTTCTCATGCTACTCTAGGAATAGAGGGAATTTTTTGTTTACTCCTTTCTCTAATCTGGTAATGAGTTTCTCCTAGTGACCCTCTGCACAGGCATTTTACTCTCTTTAGTCTTTAGCCAATTCCTTTCCTTGTTACTTCATCTCTCTGAGAGGTCAGGAAAAATTATAAAGTTTCTCTACAACCTGCTTCCAAACTATAAACTTCAAAGCAATGCTTTTTCCGTTTACCTTAGAAATTTGTGTCCTTATAAAGTAACTAAACTTGTTTGTGGCATCAAAATACAAGGATCAGTTTAAAGAGAATAGTAAAGTATAAGGCAGCAGGCAGTCTCATTCTTCCTTCTGAGTCATTTTCCGTTTTCTAAAATTCTTCCAGGAAATTCCTATTAGACAAATATTTTGTAATATGATGCTGAGTCTTCTGCATATTATTCAAACTTCAGCCTGAGTAATAAACAGTAAATTCATTATGAAGACTATTGTGAAGACTAAGTCTGGCATACCTCCACACTCTTATACTTACACCACTCACATTTAATCTTGATGAGAATGGAACTTGGTTTTGAAAGGACTGCAATTTCCTCCAGCTCCCTATCTGGGAATACAGATTTTTTTTTTCCCTATGATCCAGTTGCTAGTAACATTGAATCCTTTATCTTCTGTTCAATATTCACCTCATGTGGCACCTTTCAGAAAAAACAGTCAAACAGCACAGCTGGAGTTAATAAACTGAAGGAGGATGCCCATTACCAGTTACAGACATTTCTGTTGTTTGAGGTTTTCAGTATTTCATTATCTCTGCATCAGCACCGGTGGTCTCACAGCTGAGAAGCCATCAAAGTAACTCAGCTTGAAATGATAAATGAAAGGACTATAACAACCACAGCACTGAACATTGAATTCTTTGGATTCTTTTTCCTTTTGCAAGGACATGTTTGTTTATTTGTACAGATTCATTGTTGCCGGTCACATTCCACCACTCAAAATATCCACCTGATTATGATAGAGGAAATATGGTTCATCATTCCTTCTCATTAAAAGCAAGATGTATGATGTTTTGGTGAGTAGAGCTGTGGACAATTGGAATTTACCAAGTAAAACTTATAATCGAAAAAGGGGATACAATACGGCAAGAGGGCATGCTGGTGCACACACTTGCATGCACACACACACGCATGCATGAGTTCATGCATGCGTGTATGTGTGTGTTTGTGTGTATATGTGTGAGTGCACAATACTTTAAGTGCACATGTGTGTGTGACTGTACAACACTCTAAGCAAGTGTGTGCATGTGCGTGTATCTGTGTGTGTGTGTGTGTGTGTGTGTGTGTGTGTGTGTGTATTTCTAAATGTGTCTGCAGTTTTATGGAAGTTGTTCAATTTGGGCTTTCTTAGTATTTCAAGTTGCATGAAATTTACTCTCTATTCCTTTGATTAGCATACCACCACATCAGATTAAGTCATCTATAATGTCTGCATTTTCGTCAGAAATCAAATTAATCCTGTAACTGTTTTTATAATCACTCATTCACATAGGTATCCAACCCTTTCTCTCTCGTATGATTGTGCTCACTTAACAAATATCCTATGCCAGTACAATCTTCTTGTCTACCTGCTTGCAGACTACTTGCTCACAGCTGAAAATGGCTAAGGCCCATTGTGTACCTCTGAACCCAAGTGCCCCTTCCTTGTTGTTCAATAATCTGAATCTATATCCTGAGCCACTTTAACTTTTTCCATTCTAAATGAATGAGTCTTACATTTATCACTTTCCTCTACATTCTAAACAGGTGTCTTAATTGCTGCTTGCTCGCTACTTCCCTGAAAAGATGAAAACACCTTCTGAAATTTTCCCTTCGGTGTTCACCACCGACTTAGGTCTCTTCAGACACCCACAACCAGAAATTATTTGGAGAGAAAGTCTAAGTTGAAAGTCTCTGTTGAGTGCCTACCTTAGGAGATGGTGAACATGGAAGAGGAAAATTTTAGGAGTCAGAAGAGATGGAGGATATAAAGAGAACATGACCCAGTAAATCAAGTAAGCATGTGGGCTCAGAGACTGAAGCAGAAAGCACTGGGCCTGCATGGATCTGCACCAGATCCTCTGCATATACTCAGGTTCTTTAGCTTGGTATTTTTGCAGGAGTCCTAACTGTGAAAGCAGTTGTTTCTGACTCTTTTTGTCTGCTCTTGGGATTCTTTTCCTCCTATTAGGTTATCTTGCACGGCCTCCATATGAGAGCATTTGACTTGTATTATTTCATCTTGCTTAGTTTTGTTTCTTTGTTGTAACTTGGAGGCCTACTCTTGGGAGGGGAAACTGGTCAGGATGTACTGTATGATAGAAAAAATATTTTCAATTGAGAGAGAGAAAGAGAGACGGGGGGGGGTATGGAAAACTGTAATTTTCGATATTCTCAAAATTCTACAATAATTGTATATCATTAATAACATATTTTATATTTATATATTAATTCATAAATGAATAAGATTGTATCATTTTACATTTTTAAAAATAGCATGAAAACAAATTTTGTGGGCACACTTCACCTCCATTTTCTACTGGAGCCATTGTAAAGTTGTTCCGTTTATCTTGTACCTTCACAATAAAAATGTCATACTGGGAAATATGAATGTATTCAAAATTATCTTTGCCAGTGTAGACCAAATGTGTTCCAATGTTAATTCAAATACATTTTTGGAGTAAATCTGTAAAAATTCTAGCACAGTATCAAATACAAAGTAGGTCAGTTTCTCTTTGAAATTTGAACTGAATGCCTCTCTTGGGTAGAACAGATACAGAGCTTACAAAGTAAGTCCTACTGAAGGACAGACAGAGTCACATGTCATAGATCTCACTTCAAAATCTATTCGTCATGTGGCAGTAAATTATTGTACTTTAATAAAGATAATTTGTTCTACTCTACTCATAAGTAAAATTTCCCGATGCATCCAGTTATGTAATTAGGAAAATAGGGAAAATTACCTTGTTCTCACCAGCTTTGCAACCTCACTTGATACTTTCTAAATATTTCAGACTATTGAGACCTAAGGGAAAACATTGGGCAACATCATATTTTTCTTCCCACAAATTAAATTAGTCTAGGAGACGTTGAAATGTCTTCATACTACCAGTGTTGAATTCAGTAGTGTACTGCAGATTTTCATCATGTTTCTACTCGCTGTTTTCCCTGCATTTAGCATGTTATGAATTTTCACCATGTACAAGATTAGTCTTTTTAATGCTAATGGATGTCAAACGTTTTTCTTTTTAACTGAACTCTCATCACCCATAATTCTGCAGTAATAATCACATCTTAAAAAATACAAAATCCCCTTGATTGGTGGAGGTTATTCTTCTCTTTGTATCTCACTGCAGACACCTGCCACCTGTCTCTATTTGTCAATAATTCAAATGTCTATGATATTTCATCTTAAAAAGAAAAATCATATTTTTAGACAATTCCACTTTTGAATGAAATCAATCAAGTTAAATACAATCAGCTCCCAAATTCTGCAAGGCAGGAGCAAGAAGTCTTTTCTTTGAAATAGTTACTGTAGTGCAGTGTTTTACAGAGGTTATTCAAACCAGGGTAATTGCAGTAAAGTGGTAAGTGGTTTTAGATTCTGAAATATTTTGAAAATTGAATTCGTAGCATATTCTGACGAATTGGCAGAGAAGTGAAGAAAACAGAGGAGCCAAGTATGTCTAGAATAAAAGGTTTTAGTATAAAAAAAAAAGCAGGAAAAAGCAAGACAACTTTCTTTGAGCTAGGAGTAAGCGTAGAAGAAAAAGATATGAGAGGAAAATGGAAAGTTTGGAGTTGAATACGCTGAATTTTCAATATGCTAGGCTACTAAATGGAGTTATGTACATGGCTACTGTGTCAAAATTTGAGAGTTTAGAATAGAAATCATAGAATAAATATGAATCTCAGGAGCTGAGCAAATTATCAGACATGATAGAACCAATAAGGGACTAAACAGAGCAGGAAGATGTAAACATCAATAACTGACTCCCATAAAATTTCCCATAGATATGGAAAAGAAGAAGCACGTAACATTCTAATCTATCAGGGGAAACCAAGCAAATGTCTTTCCAGACAGAGAGACTAGAAAGAACTGCTAGGAGCAGGAAGTATTCAATTATGTCAAGTGGATATATAAATAATGTTATGACATATTGATCTGTTGACTGCAACGTGGAAATTTTTGATGAATCAGAGTATATGAGGAACATCAGAAGATTTTTGTGTTCTAGCACTGAGTCAAAATAGTTTTGGTGTAAATTTACAAAAGAGTAGTAAGAAATGACAGGCAATCAATTAGAGAAAGAGAATACATTTGAGAACTTTTCATTTGATAGTGGAGGTGATATGCATCAAGAGAAGTTTGTACTCCTAATCATCATTATCATCATCATCATCATCACCATCATTTGTGTATGTGCCTGAGTTGATGATGTAGAGAATGTGTACCACAGTCTGCACATAGAAAATACAGTGCATTTGATGGAGTCAATTCTCTTCTTCCACCTGTACATGGATTCCAATGATTGAACTCAGACCACCAGATTGGCCAGGCAAGCATTGCTACCTGCTAAGCCATCTTATCGGCACAGTCTTGTCATTTTTAAATGGCAAACTTAAATAAATTTGTAAATTTTTGGAATAACACAAAGGAGGGGGACTATAAACAAAGACAAGAGAATGTATTGATTTTTGAGAATCAAGTAAATATACTTAGAATGTGCTTCTTTATGCACTGCATTGTTTTTGAAGTCATCTTGATTTTTTTGTAGACAAAGGAGCCCTAAAACATGGCAAACAGATGCTGCCATGGAGTTCTAAAAAGGATTTTCTTCCCACTCAAATAGAATTCCTCAGATACTTGAGTACAGATTTACACAGAAGAGAATGATAAAATGTAGGGCATAGAGAGTCCATTATGCTTTGGAGAATCATGGTCTGTTACAATGAGTGACAATCAGTATTTTTGACAAACTGGAGATACTTGGGGCCTTAGAGGAACAAGCCCCCAAATGGCTTGTGTGTTTACAGTGAATACCATCCTAGAATGCCTAATCCTTCAAGAGATTCTGTGAGTTTCCCTATTTCTTTTATTATTCTGCTCAAATGAATGAGTCTTATTTTAATCTCTCCCTTTTTTCTTTGAATTATCGTTTTTATTTGAAACATAGGATGGTTTGAGGAAGAATGTCTCACATAGGCTCAAATGTTAGAATACATAGTTTCTCAGTTTGTGGCACTGTTTTAGAAAGTTTATAAGGTGTCACGTTACTGGAGAAAGTCTGAGTAGAGTGGTGGGCTTTGAGGTTTAAAGTCATCCATCACACACCTTTTCCTCTATTCTCCATCTTCTCTCTATGCTCAGTGCTTTGGGGTCAAGGTATGAATGATCAGATTCCACTTCCTGCTGATATACCACAAAGCTTGCTGTCATATTTCATTGTCATGACAGTGTCTTACCCTTTGCAAACAAAGCCTAAATAAACTCTTTTATCTAAGAGTTGTCTTGGTGATAGGGTTTTATGAAAGCAATAGAAAAGTTATAATCATAATGACTGGTATATTTAATGTGCATATTGTGTAAAATATAGAAAATTTGTATTAAACTTAATAAAAGTAGACTCACATTTACCAAAAAAAAAAAAATGAAAGTATGATGTCTAAAATTAGTACCTTTCTACCCACTGAATAATAAAGTATCCTGCAGAGATGTGATTTACCTGGCCCCAGGCAAAAAAACATCAAGATGAGTTTCATGTTGTAGACACTGATTATCACTGAAAAATACTATAACAAGTACATTAAAAAATTCATCAAGCTTCAAAGAGATGCTTCATTTTTGACAACCATTAAGATTTGATTCATGAACATTCAAAGAAAAGCTACTACAGACACTTTATAGTAACTCTTTAAATTAAGAAAGACCCAAATGAAGAAAGAAAACTGCAACTTTGAATTAAGTAAATTTTATGTTAATAAGTTATATAAAATAGAATTTCCTATATACAAAATTCTGTTCAGAATTAGTAAATTTCTTTCATAATTTAATCAATTTTGAAATGTGCTTATTTTAGAAGCATCATATTTTGAATGAATTTTATCGGTGTAAAACCCATGATGCTACTACATTCTTTGGTACCTTTCATTCATTTCATTCTCTATTCTCTTACCCAAATATTCATATAAGTAGAGTTTAATCTACATAGAGAAAAGACAAGACATATCTAGGGATAAGGAATATGTATAGCAAGAGAAGACAGATTCAGTCACATAATAAAGATACTTAATGAAATCAAGATGATTCTGAAAATAATTAGGGGTCTTGCAAAGCTTCATTATTTAGCTCTTAGGAGAGTTTCGAAATTTTACTATGGTCTAGTCTAGAAGCTGTAATAATTGCATAATATAGGTGAATCATGAAGAAATGAAAATAGAATCTGGTGACTTATTATGTTAAAGTTTTGGAATTTAAATTTTCTCAATCAACTTCCAAATACTGTTATTGTTTTATAAACCATTTGATACTTGAAAATTGTTTATTTATATTCAATTATAATAAAATTCTACATGTTTCTAGACTTCATTTGCACTAGGAATATATTTGTAGTATCCATGAATAGGACCTGATTTTACGCTGAACTAGAAAATGTATTTAATATTTGATCTACTGGTTGTAAATCTTTGAAATATAATGTATGTGTATTGAGAAATATTTAGCTATTATATAGTATTCAATATTTATGTAGAAAATTATGTGTATGCATTCTATTACTAGAATATTCTTTAGAACATTCTCTTAAATTCACGAGATTCACTATCAGTTAAGAAGGATTAAGTTGCATAAAATCCAGTAGTATAATGTGAATCATGTAGGCAGGATCTATTTCACCAATTTTCCTTATGAATCTGAATGTCATTTTCTTCTCTAGCCTCTAAATATATTGTTCATAGAAAAGTGCATGAAAATATATTTTCTTAAAATGAGTTATTTATAGAGGACATCATGAAAAATAACCACAATTGAATTGAGTGATTATATAGTTCTGTAGTTCAAATATTAGTGACAAATAACACCTTAATTAAAAATTCATGTATGTACTAAACCTGACTTCTGTTTTATTTAATATATATGTGTATATATTAATATATATTAATATTAACATATTAATATATATATTAATATATATAAATATAACATATACATTATATTTAATTTGTGGTTATTATATACTTCTTGATGTTTTCAAAGAACACATATTTTGAGTTTTTCTTATGAATTAAACTCCTAGAAAAGTATGAACTTAAATGTAGAATAAACTTATAACCTACATTTTATGCATTATATGTTATATATACATTTCATAAAAATGAAATCTATATATACTTAGCACAAAAATAAACCTTAACTGTAAAGAGGGAAAGAACTCATGCTATACACATGTAAATATGTTAATGGATAGGGAAGTTTTAATTAGGAGTCACAAAAATACCCTAATTCAAACTTTACTAAGTTGGGATTTTTTTTTAAACTGATGTTATATCTAGTCTTCTTACTGAATGATACCTTTAAACATGATATGAAAGGTATTTAAGTGATGTATCCAGGGCTCTGCTTTACTAAATATTTTAGCTGACATAAAATACACTGCTTTTAGATTAGCAATCTCTTCTTAAGAGTGACAAAATTGACAATACCTAATTTATCCTTGAATTCTCAGATGCTTCCCCTATTAGCAAATTTTTTATGTCTAATAGTTAAAGTTGTAATATCTGAATTTCTACCAATTGTCATGAATTGACCTATGAGAACACCCATGATTTCAAAGATTTAAACATGAGTCAATGATATACAAAACTTTATAACACAGGCCATGGCATCTGTGGCAGTGTTATTCACATCTCCATTGGCACCTGTGAATAGTGTTCATAGATCAAAAATGGGTATCAAGTCTTAGATTCCAAATTTATACCAGATGAATGAAACACCAGTGTAGCAGCTGTGAGGGCCAATCTGCTTAGGATAAACACAAAGACTAAATCTGTATTCTAGAGACCTTCCTGGGACATTAAAGATGAACAAATACTTGGGCATCTTCTTACAGACCTACACCTATGTGTCCAAGTATCTCTGCCTTGAGGCAATAAATTAGGCTATCGTTTGTTTCTGTTTTTGAGCACCTGAAGCTTAGCAACCATTATGTTGCATAGCCACAGCAGCTGTGACAGAAATCAGATGATCATTGCTAGTCTTGCTGATAAATCGTCAAAACCAACTCCCCCCCCCAAAAAAAAACAAATATATTCATTAGTAGTAAGAAAAAAATAAAACAAATTGGCCAAGGAAAAGGAAAGATACTGGAATGGGAGTGCTGTCAGGTCTAAAGAGCGAGCCTGTAGAATCATAGCTTTTCAAAATGCCCTTTTCTTATACTGATCCAGAGCTGAAGCTCTCATTCTGGAAGCACTGCTGTCTCTTTGTAGAACGACAAGGTAGGTGATTGTTACAAATTCCTTTTTAAAAATATATTTTGATTAAAATATTCTGTGACTTTCACTTTCCTTTTTTCTGCAGCCCTTGCCATGCACCCTCTGTGTTGCTCTTCCAATGTCTCCCATTCTCAAATTGATAGCCTCTTTTTCTTTGATACATGCATGCATGCATACACACACACACACACATACAGACATATATATGCATTTGGTTCCATTTTTCTGTTTGTGTGTATATAGTCTCAGAGATCATTACTTTGTGTTGAATACTCAATAAGATTTTCACAAATTCATATGACATATAAACACACACACACACACACACACACACACATTATTCCCTCATGATCACATTTTAACTTTCCTTTCTCCCAGTGCTCTTTCTTCTTCCCATAAATTCCTCCTTCTATTGTCATGTCCTGTTTATTTGTTTGTAACCCACTTGCATTTAAGTAGAGATGATTGCTTGGCCATGGAGAGAATTACTCATTTAGCCAAGATCAACTTGCCAGTCACTGTGTCCCTTAAAATGATGGCTGTCTCTCTTCCAAGGGATACAGTGGGCTGTAGTTGCTCACAGATGGTTGGGAACTTATGAGCCCCTCTACTTTCAATAACACCATGTAGACAACTTACTTACAGAAGTCAGATAAAATTCAAAGCCTGAGCTAATGACTTTGAACTTTCTGAAATGTAAAATGAAGAACTTTTTCTAAGGCTTTGCATGTAGATCATCAAAAGTGTTACTATGCCTAAGGAGATCTGAAAACATCTGCTTAAAGCGTTAGATCTCTTAAAGTTTAACTTGCTGAAGTTCTAATCAAACTAAATTTACCAATATACATAAAATAATATTGTATCCATGCTGCTCAGGATATCTAAACCTATTAAAAAGAGTTCTTTCACTCTTTTGATTAGATCACAATGAGCCTCCAGGTGTGATGAGGATTAATGACCTCCAATTCCGATGTTAAGTTCATTGGGTCAGAAATAATCAAAGTCACCTACCTGTGGAGAGCTGACTACAGGGTCCACATCCCATAGTGGTACAGGAACTATTTTGGACATTGAGTGTTTATCCTAGAACCTTTTTTGTCCTCAGGCAGGCAGGGAGAATGATACAGAGAGTCAGGGCAGACAGAGACAGACATAGACAAACAGAGAGATGGAGACAGAGGCAGAGACGGAGAGACAAAGACAGAGACAGAGGCAAACAGACAGACAGATAAGCAGACAAAAAGAGAGGGGGAACAAGAGAGATGCAGAGATAGAGAGACACAGAGAGACAAAGAGACACTTACAATTGGGGAGAAGGTTCACACGGTATCACTTCAATATGGAAATATCTGATTCTTGAGGACAATCACATCTTGTGGAACCAGTATTTAGCATTATAATACAAGCAGCATCAGATCAACCCACTACAGTATACATAATAAGCATTGATATAATTTATGACTGTGCAAAGAATGCTTACTTACATCATGGGGTGTAGTAAAGGGGCTTCTTTCTCTTGTGGTGATAGCATTATGATGTGCAATGTTACTTTATTTGTAGTGTGTTGGAGGAAGTGAATTAACTGAAACAGTTGTCATTCCTTAGAATGTTTACTTTCTTAGTTCATCAACAATGGATTACACAAAGTTGGTGTATTAGACACCTTTCTAGATGCTGTAAACAAATACCAAAAAAGATTCAAATTAAGGGAGAAGTGATTTATTTTAACTCAGTTTTATGGTAGAAAAGGAATGGTGGTAAGACCAGTTTCAGTCTATGGCAGTGGGAACTTTGACTACCTACTTGCTCAGAATTTGGCAGATAAGAGAGTTGTGAAAACAGACTGGAACTGTGACTGGCTGTATTCTCCCCTTGCACCCTGCCTCACCATCTGTAAGCCACATGTGCAAAATATTCCAAACATTTCAAAACAGAGTCAACAATTTAAAAAGATAAATAGATGTAAAATGGTGGCTGCTAGATTTCATCCTATTCATTTGAGGATTTGTAGACAGAGTGTGGAGGAGGATAGAATGAGCCATGTGGTAATACAGAAGTTGGATCATCATTAAGAAGTGGAATTTAGCTTAATAGAGTTACAGATGGTAACAATTAGAAATGTTACAGAAATGTACATACACAAGTTAGAATCTTTTTTTCTTTGAAAAGATCTTCCCAGATCTTTTCAATCCCATGATCCAAGTTATATCCAAAGATATAAGTAACTTTTACTATGTAAAAGACAGAAAATTCAGAAGACTGGTTTGGGCCAGTAAAACATGTGTGAATCTTTTCAATTGCAGTGTTAAGAACCAACAGAAAGAATGCTCAACTACTAAAAAAAAATGAGAAGTAAAAGCAAAAGAAGTGACAAATAATAATTAGAATACAATGGAAACTAGAAACTAATTGTCAATTAATCTAAAACGATATTCCTGAATAGGACAATATTAATGATAATGGAAACATAAATCTCTAATGTTGAAAAAATCCGGCTAGTCTATGTGATTATAGCTTCCTACTAGAGATTACACAAAGATCTATTCACAAAGTCAATTGGAAAGAGGTGACAGTGTTAAATTTACAGTGGAAAAACCTGGCAGCAACTTCAGCCCGCTATAATGCTCAACCTCTATCTAACAAAGGACTCCTCAAAATGTTAAATTTTTCAATGGAGAAAGCATCATAAACATAACAAAACTAAGAGAAGCTTATGTAGAAATGCTAATTGAATATAATAAGAAAACCTAAATGGAATATTCCAAAAGAAGAAAAATATTTGTTTAAAAACTGAAAATCTAGGTTTCTTTCTTGTCCAAGATCTACTATATTTACTTAAGAAATTAATGATTGAAAAAATGTTGTAGACTAGATGTTTCTTTTGTGTTGTCTGGATTTACAATTGCTGTGACAAAACAAAAATTGACTAAGATCCCTAAGAGAAAGATAACTGAGCTTGGCTCATAGCCTCACAGAGTGTTCCCCTGTGGGAAGGTTTCATAGTCAGTACTTCATATCATGACAGCAAGGAAACAGAACAAGAAATATAGGCAGAGGTCAGGGTAAGAGTCCAGAAATGTCCCTTGTGAAACAAAAGTCCACATCATACAATTATTAACCTCACAATAAAAACTTTATGAGTTTGTCAATAGATTAATTCATTCATTATAGCACAAAACATGATCCAATATTCTGTAAAACACCTGTCCCTTATACTCCCAAATGTGGGCTTCACTATATTCATATGAATTTTTCTAACAAAGTTGACGAATTTGATTAGCCACCACACTTTTCAGTCCTGATGCAATTCTAAATTTGTTGTGAGAATAAAATCTTTGTTTTGAAAATGATGAGTTATAAACAAGCTATTTTATTTTAACAAAACAATTGGATTTTGTATGTAAGATACAATGAATGAATAATCTCATGGAGAGAGTATTAAAACTTTAGAATTGCAGCAGTTCATGATATTGTGTATAACTTATGAAAGAAGGGGCAAACAAATGTCACTACTCTAACCCAGAAGCTATCTCAAATTGATAAACAACTGCAAATGAAAATTTGGTTTTCTCCACGAGAATCTCATTGGGGAAACAAAGGTAGGTTCCATGCCCAACAATAGATGGCCAACAGAAAACAAAATCAATGATGTCTTTGGAAGTCCCTTGTCTTATAGTGTTCCATCTGGGCTCTTCCTTTCCTTTGTAAATTTCATCACAATTTCTACATGTACATTTTTTTTCTTTTTGCCCTACAAAGTTTTTTTGAATATATATGGCTGCAAGTTTAGTGTTTTCTGGGATTCTTGAGTGTGCAAATAAGGATATCTGTGTCGATACTTGTTTCCTTTGCCTTCTTTTGGCTCTTTACCTACTTATTTTGGAGTTGTCTTATTCTGGTGTGATTGTGTTTGTTTTATCATGTTATAGTCTATTCTATCATCATCCCTTAGAATTCTGTTTGTTTCCTAATGAGGCAGTAGGGAGTGGATCTGGACATGAGGGAAAGTGGAAGAAGTGGGGGAGGGGAAGATCTGTGATATATTATGTGAGAAAAATAATCTATGTTTAAAACAAGAAAAAAGTTATTAGCTGCATAAATTTGTGAGCTTTTAAGCCTATAAATGACATTAATATATCCCACAGTAGTTTCCACTTCCTTCAAATATCTGTGACTTTCATTAAGGGGCAGGTATGCAACTTGCCAGTGATCTTAAATTTGGGGAAAAAGAGTCAGGGGCTCCCTGAAGCAAGCTGGCCAGCTAGATTAACCAAGTCAAACATCTCTGGGTTCAAGTGAGAAATTGCCACAATGTAAAAGGCAGAAAGCCATTGAAAAAGACACCCAACAACAACCTCTGGCCTCCATGTAAATGTACAGACAGACATCCAGGTAGAAATTAATATCTCTCTCTTGTTAGAAATTATGTGGTCACAGAAATTACCATTTCAGCTTTATGCTTTTAGTATAGTTATTAAAATGAAAAAAGTAATAATCATATTATACACCAATATAAATATAGCATTATTTGTAAAGCTAATGATTAATTTCAAAACTTCAAAAGCAAAATGGTGCAGAAAGTGCAGTAAGTGGAGGTACTTGATACAGAATGGTGAGGGTGAGCATGCTCTTACAATTAAAAATACATCAAGAAAAATCAGATATAGTTTCTCCACTTCAAAATTACCTTACACTATCTTGACAAGTCAATAGCTAAAGGTATATAATAATCTTTACTATTCGTGGTGGTTTTAAATGTTTGGCCCAGGGAAAGGAGGTGTGGCATTTCTAAAGTAGGTGTGGCCTTGTTGGAGGAAGTGTGTCACCATGGAGGTAGGCTGTGAGACCCTTCCCCGAGCCATGTAGGAGCCAGTTTTCTCCTGACTTCCTTTGGAATGAATGTAGAACTCTCAGCTCCTCCCACACTATGCCTGCCTTGGTGTTGTCATGGTCCTTCTTTGATGATAATAGACTAGACCTTTGAACATGTAAGCCAGCCTCAATTACAGTTTGTCTTTTATAGGAGTTGCCTTGGTCAAGGAGTGTGATCACAGCAGTGAAACCCTAACAAAGACACTATTTAAAACTTGAAAGCGCATTTTTTAGAATTTTAATATTTTTACAGAACTGTGGTGAATTTCTTGAAGGATATTAATTCTGGATTTTAGAGAGATTATTAAACCCTATAGGTCTGGAAGTCTTGTCATCCACGTTTATGACTAAGAACTGGAATGTGGGTGGCTTGGGGTAGCTGAGGGTGGACATGACTGCTGGAATTTCTAATAAACTATCTGAGCATAGAAATATTACACTTCTCCAAGAAGTCAAACTTGAACACAAAGGCAGAACTTACATAAAAGTCTGTCTCACAATAAGGAACTTTTGCCTAATTAAAAGAACTTATCAGTAGGATGTTTCCCAGGAGACACTGTTGAACAGGAGATATTTCCAACTAAAACTGCCTGACCCGCAAGCAAGGATGTCATTAGAAAGTATCTTCCACACTGTGTATAGAATATTTGATTCTGATAGAAGTAGGGATTTGCTCAACCAAACTGTTAGAACCACAGAAAGTTAGAGACATCCTGAGATCATGCACTTTTACACTTTCCATTTAAAAATAAGGAGGCAGAACACTATAATCAACTTATCTGCTTAAATCCACAAACCAAGTCCTTTGTGAGCAGCATCATAAATAAATAATCCAACTGAAATAATGAGTGCAGAATTTTCAAGGTGATGGAATCCAAACCCAAAGTTATCGAGTTATTTCTGATAGCATTCAGAAAAACAATAATTTTATTGTTTTTTCCCCTTTGCCAGTATTCTAAGGTTTTTACTGAGAAACTTATGTGACTAAGAAGCAATTGTCTCAATTTATACTATCTCCTTTGCAAAGATTTATTTGTATTTGCTGCGGTTCATTTAGTTTACTCTGTAACATTCAGCAAACTTAAGAGTAAAGAACAGGTCTGCCAGTATGACTTAGGATCTAATAAACACAAGAAACATAACTGCAGCCATGCGGAAGCCAGATCATCAGTTTTTACACACTTCTTAGTAGAAAAGACCCATGAGACAAAGGTAAAAAGAGGGCATAATACATTCAGTCTCCATCCTACCATTGAGTCATTCACACAAGAGTCATTTATCCCTACTTCTTGTAACCATCAACCTTTTATTTTTGCGTACTTAAACTAATGTAGGATACCAAAATAATTTCTTGATTGCTAACAAGCATTATTTCTAAGGAAATATAGGAAATAGTGTACATAATTTACTCTGAAATTATTGCTTCTGTGAGAAGAAAAAAAACCCTGATAATACAGAAGACCAATTTATCATCTAAGTTTGAGCATGCCAGTCAAGAAGGTAGCTTTCTCCAAAATAGGAAATTCTGAATAATGGAAGTTTAAAGATTCTGCCTAGAGAGGTATAAAAGAACAAAGTCTATATGACTCCAAGGGAGAGTAAAATAACACACCAACCTTCTTTATTGCTGTATTCTGTACAATGCTGTGTTTGAAAATCTTACAAATATTATTGCATGATTTTTTTTTGCCATAGCATAAAATTGTATTGGGAGAATTATTTCATAGATAAGAATCTTAATCTCTTGGATGACTGTAAGATTGAAAAGTGCTGGAGTTCAATGTACTTTCCAACAGCAAGTCAACCTTTCTCCATTTAAGTAAAGCATTTAATGGAAAAAAATAATATTATGAAGGCGTTTGAGTCACCCAAAAGGGTAACACATAAATGAACCCAATTAAAACTATTTAAGTCTTCTCTTTCACTGCTCCATTGGAAACCCCATGATCAGTTCAATGGTTAGCTGTGAGCATCCACCTTTGTATATGTCAGGATCTGGCAGACCTCTAAGGAGACAGCTATATCAGGCTTCTCTCAGCTTGAAATTCTTGACATCCACATCAGTATGTCTACCTTTGGTGACTGCACATGGGATGGATACCCAGGAGGAATAGTCTCCAGATGACTTCTCCTTCAGTTTCTGTCTCACACTTTGTCTCCATATTTGCTCCTTTGAGTATTTTGTTACTCCCTCTAAGAAGGACCAAAGCACCCACACTTTGGTCTCCTTCTTCTTGAGCTTTATGTAGTCTGTGAGTTGTATCTAGTGTATTGTGAGCTTTTGAGCTAATATCCACCTATCAGTGAGTGCATACCATGTGTATTCTTTGGTGATTGAATTGCCTGACTCAAGATACTTTCTAGTTCCATCCATTTACTGAAGAATTTCATGAATTCATTTTGTTAATAGTTGAGTAATATTCCATTGTGTAAATGTTCCACATTTTCTGTATCTATTCCTCTGTTAATGGACATCTGGGTTTTTTCCAACTTCTGGCTATTATAAATAAGTCCACTATAAACATAGTGGAGCATATTTCCTTGTTGTATGTGGCAGCATGTTTTTGGGTATATGCCTAGAAGTGGTATAGATGGGTCCTCAGGTAATGCTATCTCCAATTTTCTGAGGAAGCACCAAACTGATTTCCAAAGTGGTTCTATCAGTTTGTAATCCGACCAACAATAGAGGAGTGTTTCTCTTTCTCCACATCCTCAACAGCATCTGCTATCACCTGAGTTTTTGATCTTAGCCATTCTGACCGATATGTGGTAGAATCTCTGGGGTGCTTTGATTTGCAATTCCCTGAAGACTAAGGATGCTGAACATTTATTTAGGAGCTTTTTGATCATTTAAGTTTCCTCAGTTGAGAATTCTTTGTTCATCTCTGTACCCCATTTTTAATACGGTTATTTGGTTGTCTGGAGTTAATTTCTTGAGTTCTTTGTATATATTGGATATTAGCCATCTATCAGATGTGGGATTGGTAAAGATCTTTTCCCAATCTGTTGGTTGTTGTTTTGGCTATTGACATTGTCCTTTGCCTTACAGAAGCTTTGTGATTTTATGAGGTCCCATTTGTGAATTCTTGATCTTAGAGCATAAGCCATTGGTGTTATGTTCTGGAAATTTTCCCCTGTGACCAGGTATTCGAGGGTCTTCCCCCACCTTCTCTTCTATTAGTTTCAGTGTATCTGGTTTTATGTGAAGGTTTCTTATCCACTTGGGCTTTAGCTTTGCACAAAGAGATAAGAATAGACCGATTTGCACTCTTCTATATGCTGACCTCCAGAAGAACCAGCACTATTTATCAAAAAAAAATATCCTTTTTCCACTGGACGGTTTTAGCTCCTTTGTCAAAGATCAAGTGACCATATATGTGGGTTCATTTCTGGGTCTTCAATTCTATTCTATTGATCTTCCTGACTGTCTCTGGACCAATACCTTGCCATTTTTATCACTCTTGCTCTGTAGTACAGCTTGAGGTCAGGGATGATGATTCCCCTAGAAGTTATTTTACTGTTGAGAATAGTTTTTGCTATCCTGGTTTTTTGTTTGTTTGTTTGTTTGTTTGTTTTGTTATTCTAAATGAACTTGCAAATTGCTCTTTCTATGTCTATGAAGAATTGAGTTGGAATTTCAACGGGAATTGCATTGAATCTGCAGGGTTTTTCTGCAAGATGGCCATTTTTATTATATTAATCCTGCCAATCTATGAACATGGGAGATCTTTCTATCTTCTGAGATCTTGGTCCCATGGAGAGAGCAACAATACCAACCAACCAACAAGAGCACCCAGGGTATAAACCACCAGCCTGGGAGCACATAGGAAGAGACCCATGGCTCCAGCTGTATATGTAGGGGAGGATGGTATTGTTGGGCATAGATGGGAGAGGAAGTCCTTGGTCTAGTGAAGGCTGGATGCCCCAGTGTGGGGTATTTCATGAGTGGGGAGGTGGGAATGGGTGGGATGGTGGGGGCACATCTTCATAGAAGCAGGAAAAGGGGTAAGGTGAGTGGGAGGGAAATGGGGAAAGGGGATCACATCTGAACATCTGAAATGTAAATAAAATATCCAATTAAAAAAAAGATACACATTTGTAAATGAATAGATAAAGAAAAAGTGAAATAAAGCAAAATAAGTCAAGAACATGATATGTCCAACTTGCATGAGAAAAGACAGAAAAGAGAAGCTACTTAATAGCAGAGGGAGAGGGAGAGAGGGAGAGAGGAAGAGAGGGGGGGGACATAGTTGGTATGGTGTGGTGTGGTGTGGTATGTGGTGTGTATGTGTCTGGCAATTTTACTGAGACAGATTTGCAGAGAGAACAAGCTAGACACGTGAAGGTAAAATGAGCCAGAGAATGAATAAAAAGAAAAATACAAGAATGTTAGAACATGTTGCCATAGTAAGTATGAAGCCAAGCAGAGCAATTCAGTCAGAAGCAGATAGAAGCTGGATTGAATCAGTCAGTTTAGAAGATTATACTGTATGGAAGCTAGAAACTTCTAGGCCTAGGCCTAGGATAGATAAAACACAGAAAGAAGCACTTTGGGATCAGCCTAAGCTGTGCATTTACACAACTTGGGTATGGCTCTCATCTCATTATCTCATCATAGGAAATAAAAGCAGCATCTATAGTCTGAGACATCTTGAAACCTGAATAGTTGTAACAACAACCCTGAACTGACCATTCATATCGTTTGGTAAAAAAAGGCAGCAAAAGTTTATTTTCATTCTTCATTTTTTTCTTTGGAGCAGATACACTCACCTTTATTTAAATCATATTGCACATTGATACACTGAGGAATACTGAATCTGCATTCATTCCAAGACAACACATATTTAGCAGAGGGCAGCTGTGGTTAAATCTAATAGAACAACAGCAACAACAAATCAGACCATTATAGAAAGGAACAGTTCTTAGGAAGACATGAGAAGTAAATGATCCAGAATTTAAAGTCAACAGTTTTAAAGCAGCAAGGGTCATGAATAACTTTCTGCAGTACCACTGAAATTCATAGAGAATGATTACTTCCTAACAATTACATCTTAACAAAATATATAAGTGTTGACAAACAGTGATTAAAAATGATTAACACATTTGAAAGTTGCCTTTCAGAGAGCTATGGCTGATAGATAATTCTTTGAATCGGGCAGAGAATTGGGACAAACGGAATCATTATCTTGGGTAACACATGAAGAAACTATTCAGAAAGCCGTCTTAATATTTGCATCAGTTCACACGAACTTCTTCTTAGTGAGAAATGCTTCATTTATTTCTAGAATTTTAAATGTCAATTGACACTCCTCTGGTAAAACCATAAAGTCAAAGTGACATAAATATGTAATTTAAAACACTTATGTTGGGTTTCTGACTTCAGACAAAGTCATTCATGTGTGTGTGCACATTATCTGTGTATTTCTCTCTGTGTGTGCACATGAATACACGTGCACACTTGTCTTTTAATGTCTTACAACTTTATTGATGTATGTAATTCTAATGGTATTCATGCTTCCATGTTCCTGTAGTCAGGATATGCTTAGTGGTACACAAATTTTTTTTTTTAATTTGGTGTAGTCCCAGTTGTAAAGTCTATTACTTTATACTTTAGTATAAATGGTCTTTTCTTTACTATTTTTAATTTCCTTTTGAATGATTTGGAGCTTCTGTTGTTGAGATCTCTCACTTCTTTGGTTAGTTTATTTTTTATTATAATTATCTTCTTTCAGCTTTAGAGTTATTTTAATAAACTGTAGTTTCTGTTAATCTAAAGAAAATCCCATCAGAATAGAGAATATGAAGTGGGAGAAATCTTGACCAGCTACACTTCAGATAGGAGTTATTATTTGAAATAAAATTAATAGTAATGACTATAAATTACAAAAAAAATGGCATATAAACAAAAGCCTAACAAAATGAACAATTCTGAAGAAAAAACAAAATAGCCACAATATAATTTTAAAAGATTTCAACATCCTTAGTCATCAGAGAAACGCAAATTAAAACTACTTTGAAATGCCACTTCTCCTTAGTCAGAATGGTCATCACCAAGAAATCTGACAACAGGTCAGAATGATGGCATACTTCTTTATTCCCACAATTATTATAGTAGTAACTCTGACAACTCTGACAACAAATGATTCCAAGGACATGGAGAAAAGGAAAACCCAGTTCACTGAGAGTGGGAGTAAAACTGGGACAACCATTATGGACATAACTAGCCAATTCTCTCTCTCAAAAAAGTAGGAACTACCTTAATACTATTGCATTTCTAGGTGTATACTGAAAGGACGACATACCTACCACAAATATATTCGCACATTCATATTTGTTGCTGCTTTATTCATTATGGCAGAAAATTGGAACCTATAAGTTCATCAACAGGTAAATGGATAATGAAAATATGCTATATAAACAGATGAAATTTTATTCAATTGCAGAGAAAGATTAAATTAGGATTTCTGAAGGAAAGTAGATGTATCTAAAACTGCTAATATTATGGTAGATGACCAAACTCCAACAAAATAGTGTCTTATATATAGATGTTATCCTCTAGTTTCTTTCTCTCCCTCCTTACCCCCATCTCTCTCTCTCTCTCTCTCTCTCTCTCTCTCTCTCTCTCTCTCTCTCTCTCTCTCTCTCTCTCTTTCTCAATCTCTTGTATGTGCATGTGTGTGTGTTTGTGCGTATGTGTACAAGTGCATAAATGTGGATTAAAAGAATAACAATAAATACTAGGAGGGCACCAAGGGTATGTTTAAAATGGGCAAGGTGGACACATGGAGTTTGGGCAGAAGAATACATGGTACATGGAAAAAGAAAAGAAATTGAGTGAAAGGAAGCTACAGAGGGATACCAGAAAGACGAAGATGTGTGGTAGAGAAGAATCTACTAAGGTCCCTTATATAAAATGCCTTGCAGACACATTGTTTAAATTAAATAATGTGCGTATGGAATTTAAAACAAATTTATTAGAAAATTGTTATTGCTAACAAATACACATGCGTTATTCAACTTTGAAGCATGCTCGTAGATTAAATTTCTGAATCTTGAGTTTTATAAACTAAAGGTTAAAGAAAAATGACACAATTTTCATTCATTAACATACACTAAAATGTCTGACACGAACCTCTAGCTCTCTCTTCTCTTGCTGTGATCAGGGAAACAGCATGAATCCAAGATAAGGCAGGAATTTATTTTTTCCAGAACAGATTATGGTGTGAATAAGAAATAAACCTTTGTTATGTAAATCTGTTAAGATTTAAGGTTTTGTTTGTGCAGGACCAAATGTTTCTTCACTGCTGAATCCTGAAATTGGCCCTCAAAACACGATACTAAGACAAGAAGAACTGAGAAGATGGATAGGCACTGGGTGGAGAGATAACTGATAGTGAACCCCAGAGAATGGTCACCTATAGAAGCATACCTTGGAAAATCTATTACCTGCTTGAAATGAGAAAATAAACCATGTGATTTCTGAGGTATCAGATCAAAGAAAAGAGGTCAAAATCCAAACGTGTTCTGGTTGCATTTGACAAGGTGTTGGAGATAACACAATCAGGACTTTTTTCTTTTTCTTTACTTTTTTTTCTTTTTCATAAAAGTTAAGGTAAGATCATCTCAAATGTCAGCATAAATTAAAAGCACACAGAAATTTTTGAAAGTAGAGCTTCAGGATATTTAAAGAAAGAGGACTCTCAAACACTGATAGAAAGTAGTATAATCTCTTCCTTAAAATCAAACCTTCAAATTATAGATAAGAATATAAATTATACTTATACATGTGTGTATATGTGTACAAATCAGTATTTCATTTACTGTGTGCACTTTGTAAATATATATATACTTGATATTGAAAATATTAGAAAATTCCATCAACAAACTTACACTGAATATATATATATATATGTGTGTGTGTGTGTGTGTGTGTGTGTATACATTATGAAGTACTCACAAAAAACATAAGATAAAATGATTATCCACCTTCTATGTATAAAATTTACCTAAATTTAACAAAAATAATTTTGAACAAAAGAAGCTAGATATATAAAAGTACATGCATCATTAATTTACATTTGTATAGCATTCAGAAATCAATAATAATTACATATACAAGTATAAGTCATCCAACTAGATGAGTTTGGAAATAAGATAGGTCAGGAAGATGGTATAAGTGGGCTTTGTTAAGGAGAAACACATGCTTTGGCACATGGGTAAAACAAATTTTTAACAAAACTTCATGTTTAAAAATATTAGTTTTGAATTTTTTGTAATTATTGTTCTCTGCATCTCAGCTCAGCAAAATAAAAATATATCTCTACTTAAGTTATAGATGGGTAGAAAATAGTTAATTTGGAAACATAATTGTTCCTAGAAACATAATAAATTTTTTGAGTAAAAAGACACCATAAAATGTGTTTATACACATACAAAAAAATGAGTGAAAATGGGGATTTCTCCATAGCACAACAAAAAGCCTTCTCCTAAACACTAGATGTTAACAAGTGAAAAGCTCAATCCTTGGGAATGTTACATCTTTTAAAGTTACTGGTCAATGTGGTCCTAAAGAACATCCACAATAATGTAGAGTATTACCATTGTTTTTTTTTTCCTTACACACCAAAATATGACAATAACATCCTTTGCTGAAACAAAACATAATAACATCATAGAACATGGAAAAATCAAGCTGGTAGAGAACTGGAGGCTTCATTCTTACTAGTCAGCTTTTCTATGTTTGAAAAGCATTAGGCAATCTATCAGAAGAAAAAAAAAAACACCAATTATACCTAGATGTGAACCCTGTGACTTATAATAATGACTGGCTGGGCAAGATGTGCCTACTGAAACAAGAGTGATAAAAACAGTACAAGAGTAACCAGCTACTTTCTGGTTAGATTTACAGCCCACTCTTCAATATGTGACACACATCTGGCACCACTGTGGGATTAGATATGTCATAGACCCTAGAGAAAAGCATACTACTGACACTTTTCTAATCAGATACAATATTAAACTGATTCCTAGTAACTTATCATCATATCCATAGATAATTTTTTCTCTCAACCCTCAGAAAAGCTTCTGTTTCTAGTACGTGATGATCCACATAGAAATCCACAACAGGCCAATGTGTAGAGAATATAACACTGAAGAATGTTCAACCGTAAAGGAAATACTTATACGACACCCCCTCCTCCGAAGATGATTTTGAAGATGCAGCAGAAAAATTATAAGACCCAACAGTGGCAGATGACTACAAGGAAACATGAGTTTTGGATACAATGGAGCCCTTCTCTGTGAACTCATTTCATCTATGACAACATGAACAAAAATGAACAAATCCAAGACAGACAAATTTCCAATATTAAAGAACAGAAGAGATGACATGAAGTTCCAGCCTTAATCAAGGAGTTATTGACAACTATTAAGTAATGAGAAAAATAAGGCTTGTTTGCTTCTAAGCATATAGCCCTGGAAAGTAGACCAAACAGTAAAGACCACGTATACAAAAGTATTTGAACCCAACAAGTTGGCCTGGATCTGGAAAAGGGAGACACAGAGTTGAGTGGGAAGGAAGGGATACTGGTCTGGGAATAGTGGAAGGGTGAACATGATTAAACTCTCAGTAAGAAATTCTCAATAATCTAATACAATTTTTTTATGTTTCATTTGTATGGAGTACATGATGGAAAAGTTAGACTTGAGATGTGTCCTTCACTCTTATTGTGATTTCAGGTTTTCAATTTTTGTGGAATTTCTGTGTGGGAATATATGTGTCTCTCCTTATACGTGAATGCTTGAACTTTCTCTTTGGCTCTTTTTCTCCTGTTGTTTGTTTCGTTTTGCCTTGTTCTTTTTGTTTTTGGGGTTTTTTTTTAGGTGTCTGCAATAATCTATTGTAATATCAGTATTTATAAGTATTAATTATTAATTATTAATTATTAATACAGTTTTATTCTAATGAGAGAAGGACAGAAAAGTGGAGAAAATAAGAGGGCAGAGAAGTAGAGGGTATCTGGGAAAAATTGGGAGAAGGAAAACTATAATCAGAAAATAACTATAAATAAATAAATAAACAAATAACTAAAATACTTAAATATAATAAACTCGGAGATTATCTCCCACCTCTCTGCCCACCTTCATCAAAAATGTGGATCTATGGATCCTGAACAATATAGGTAAGCTTCCCTTCCCTAACCAATCTTCCATGATCACTGACTCCTCTGGGCATGTCAAGTTGCTCTGAGCAGCCTCCTATCCCAGTCAGACCTCCATTCTCCTACCAACTCTCTGATCACGTTTATCAGATCTGAGGCTCCTGAACCATATAAACCTGCTGATTCTGAAACATACAGACTTTCATATCTGGAAACATATAACCTAAGAATATCAATCAGAGGGCTACCACACTATGACAATCTAGGTCAAGCCACTTCTGAATACCTACTACAACAGGAACATTCAGGGACCAAAGACAGATATTATGAATGACATTGACCTACCAGACATCTACAGCATATTTGACCCAAACATAAAAGAATAGCTTCTTCTCAGTACTTAATGGATCCTTCTCCAAAACTGAGCATATACACAGTCACAAAGCAGCCCTCAACACAAGAAAATTGAAATAATGCCCTGTATCTTATCAGACCACCATGGATTAAAGCTGCATTTCAACAGAACAGAAAGCCTACACATTCATAGAAATTAAACAGTTCTCCATTCAATGATCTTTGGGTGAGGCAAGAAATGAAGAAAGTAAAGACATTCTAGAATTCGATGGAAATGAAGGTACAACATAACGAAATTTATGGAATACAAGTAAAGCAATGCTAAGAGGAAAGTTCATAGCAATAAATGCATCAATGAAAAAAATAGAAAGTTCTCCTGTCAGCAATTTAAAAGTATACCTGAGTGCACTAGAAAGTAAAAGAAAAACAAAAAAAGAGCAAACACATCAAAGGGGAGTAGAGTGGAAGGAAGAAAGTAATCAAAATCAGGGCTGATGTCCATCAACTAGAAACAAAGAAAATAATACAGAAAGAAAGAGAGAGAGAGAGAGAGAGAGAGAGAGAGAGAGAGAGAGAGAGAGAAAGAGAGAAAGGAAGGAAGGAAGGAAGGAAGGAAGGAAGGAAGGAAGGAAGGAAGGAAGGAGGAAATCAATGAATCCAAAATCTGATTCACTGAGGAAATCAACAAGATAGACAAACCCTTAGCCATATTAACCAAAAGTCAGAGAGACAGTATCTAAATAAGAGACACTGAGGAAATTCAAAGAATCATTAAGTCATACATCAAAAGCCTTCACTCTACAAAATTGGAAAATCTTAAAGAAAAGGACAACTTTCTAGACAAATACCAGATACCAAAGTTAAACCAAGATCAGCCCAACTATTGAAATAGCCTTATAATCTCTAAAGTAATAGAAACAGTCATTAAATGTCCTTCCCCCGACCCCTAAAAATAGCTCAGGGCCAGATTGTTTCAGCACAGAATTTTACCATTCAAAGAAAGAGCTAACATCAATCCTCCCAAACTATTCCACAAAATAGAAACAAGATGAAGATTGCCAAACATATTCTATGAAGCCATGGTCGCCCTGATAATAAACCATATGAAGACAAAACAACAACAACAAAAAAAAAATTCCAGGCTGATTTCTCTTCCGAACATTGATTCAAAAATACTAAATAAAATACTCACAAAATGAATCCAGGAATACATAAAAAAATATCATCCATAATTGTCAGTTGGCTTCATCCCAGGGATACTGAGATGGTTCAGTATGCAAAAATCCATCACCGTAATTCACATTATAAACAAATTGAAAGAACAAAAATTACATGATCATTTGACTAGATGTTGAAAAGGCCTTGACAAAAATTCAACACCTCTTTGTGATAAAGTATTAGAAAGATCAGGGATGCAAGGCACATACCTAAACATAAGAAAAGCAATATACAGGAACCCAATAGCCAACATCAAACTAAATGGAGAGGATTTTAAAGTAATTCCACCCAATCATGGACAAGACAAAGTTGCCCACTCTGTCACTACCTATTTAATATCATACTCAAAGTTCTAGCTAGAGTAATTAGACACCAAAAAGAGAGCAAGGGGATACAAATTGGAAAGGAAGAAGTCAAAGTATCACTATTTGCAGATGATATGATGGTATATATAAACAACCCCCAAAATTCACCAGAGAACTTCTAAAGCTGATAAACAACTTCAGCAAAGCGGTAGTCTATTAAATTAACTCAAACAAATAAGCAGCCTTACTTTAAACAAATGATAAACAGGCTGAAAAATAAATTAGGGATACAACACCCTTCACAAATACCCGCAAACAGTATAAAATATCTTGGGGTAAATCTTAGCAAGCATGTGAAAGATCTGTATGAAAATAAATTTAAATCCCTGAAAAAAGAAATTGAAGAAGACCTTGGGAAGATGGAAAGATCTGCCATGCTCATGAATTGGTAGGATTAACATAGTGAAAATGACCATCTTGCTAAAATCAATCTATAGATTCAGTGCAATCCCTATCAAAATTCTAACAAATTCTTCACAGACATGAAAAGAGCAACTCTCGAAGTTATATGGAAAAACAAAAAACACAGGATAACCAAAACAATTCTCAACAATAAAAGATTTTCTAGAGGAATCGCCATCCCTGATCTCAAGCTGTGCTACAAAGCAATACTGATAAAGATTGCATGATATTGGTACAAGAACAGACAGCTAGAAAAATGGAATGAAAATGAAGACCCAGAAATAAACCCACACACCTATGAACACTTGACCATTGACAAAGAAGCCAAAATCATACAGTCAGGAAGCATTCAATAAATGGTGCTGGTCTAACTGGCAGTCTGCATGTAGGAAATTGAAAATATATCCATATTTATCACCTTCCACAAAACTCAAGTCCAAGTTAAAGTGAGAAAGAGAAGGTCCAAAGAAAGTTGAGAAGAGCTTCGAATTTATTGGTACAGGGTGAAATTTTCTGAACAGAACACCAATGTCTCAGGTTCTAAGATCAGCAGTTGTTAAATGGGACCTCATGAAACTTAAAAGCTACTGTAAGTCAAAAGATACAGTCAATAGGAGACATCAGCAAACTATAGATTGGGAAAAATCTTCACCAGCTTCACATCCTATAGAGGGATAACATCAAAAATATATAAAGACCTCAAGAAACTATCCTCCAAACAACCAAATAACCCAATCAAAAATGGGGTACATAGCTAATCAAAGAATTCTCAGCTGAGGAATCTCAAATGGCCAAGAAGTATCTAAAGAAATGTTCAACATTCTCAGTTATCAGGGAATTGTAAATCAAAACAACCCCAAGATTCCACTGCACACCAATCAGAATGGCAAAGATCAAAACTCAGCTGACAGTAGATGCTAGCGAAGATGTGGAGAAAGAGAAACTCCTCTATTGCTGGTGGGATTACAAGCTGGTACAACCACTCTTGAAATCAATGTGGCAGTTCCACAGAAAATTGGAAATAGTTATTTCTGAAGAACCATCTATACCACTACTGGGCATATATCCAAAAGATGCTCCAACATATAATAAAAACATGTGCTCCACCGTGTTCATAGCAGATTTATTTGTAATGGCCAGAAGCTGCAAATAACCCAGATGTTCCCCAATGGAGGAATGGATACAGAAAATATGGTACATTTACACAATGAAATACAGCTTAGCTATTAAAAGCTATGACTTCATGAATTTTGAAGGCAAATGGATGGAACTAAACAGAATTCTCAATGGAAGAATCTTGAATGTCCAAGAAGCAGTTAAAGAAATGTTCAAAGTCCTTAGTAATCAGGGAAATGCAAATCAAAACAACTCTGAGATTCTATCTTATACCAGTTAGAATGGCTAAGATCAAAAATTGAAGTGAGAGCATATGTTGGGAAGCTTGTGGAGCAAGTGGGAAAACTCTTCCACTGCTTGTGGTAGCATAAACGTGTATGACCACCTTGGAAATGAGTTGTCAGTTTTTCAGAAATCTTCGAAAAAATTCACCTCAAGTCCTAGTTATACTGCTCCTGGGCAGATAACCAATATATGTTCCACCATTCCACAAAGACATTTGCTCAATTATGTTACCAGCAGCTTTATTTGTAATAGTCAGAAACTGGAAACAACCAAGATGTCCCTAATCTAAAGAATAAATAAAGAAAATGTGGTACATCTACACAATGGAATACTATTCAGCTACTAAAAACAAGGATATTATGAACTTTGAAGATAAATGGAACTTGATAATATCATCCTGAGTAAGGTAACCCACTTCCAAAAGGACATACATATTCATTTATAAGTGGATATTAGCCATAAAGTGCAGGTGCCATGTTACACTACACAGACACAAAGAAGCTATTCAAGAAGTAACACACAAGTGAGGACCCTTAAAGGGGAATAGAACAGTCATAAAAGGCAGGTGTATGGAGAATGGGAGCAAGGATAGGGAGGTAAATGTGGGTGTTGATGATTAGATTTAGGGAGGGACAGGAGAGGTGGCCAGATGATGATAGAATGAATGGAAATCTGCAATTTACAGGGGTAAGGAGGTAGTGGTCAACTGCAGGAATTGACAGAGACCTGGGATAAGGGAGAGGCCCAAGAATCAATGGGGTGTCCTTAGCTGATTCATAACACTGGGGATATAGAACCTGAAGAGACCACCTCCTTTAGCCAGACAGGAACCCCAGTGGTGTGATAGTATACCAAACCATCCACAAAACTTTCTCTCCAAAATTTATACTCCTGTCTCCAAGAAATGCATGGACAGAGGATGGTGCAGAGCCTGAGGTAATGGCCAACCTATTACTGGCCCAACATGAGAACCAATCCATGGACAAACTCTAATCCGTGACACTATTAACAATTCTGTTATGCTTGGAGATTTTGTTATGTTTGCAGACAGGAGTCTACCACGGCTGTTCTCTGAGAGGCTCTACCCAGAAGCTGACTCAGACTGATGCAGACAGTGGACAGAGCCTGGGGACCCTTATGGAAGAATTGGAGGAAGGGTTGGGCCTCTAAGGGGATAGGAACTCCACAGGAACACTGTCAGAGTCAACTAACCTGGACCTTTGGGCTCTCAGTGAACCACCGACCAAAGATCATACATTGGTTGGACCTTGGCCTCCTTGCACACATGTAGCAAATGTGCAGCTTGACATCCATATGGGACTTGAACTACTCAGATGTGGGCTACTCCCAAAAGTCTTGCCTGGATATAGGATATGTTCTTCTAGCTGTTCTGCCTTGTTTGGCCTCAGTTTAGGAGAATGCACCTAGCCTCACAGAGACTTGATGTGCCAGGGTTGGGGGATACCCAGGCAGGAGAGGCCCCACCTGTCCAGAGAAGGGAATTGGGGAGGGGGAAGAATTGTTGGAGGGGGTGACCAGAAGGGTAGCAGTGAGGGAGATTTAAAGTGTAAAAGTAAAATAATAAACAAACAAATAAATAACATTAGCACAAAAAAAAAGAGAGGAATACATCATGAGGATATTGCTTGTGGAAAGGGGTGCCCAAAACCCTGAGCACCATTCTCAATAGTACATAAAGGGATGTGTTGGCCCCTGTTTGTAATGCTAGCACTCAGAAGCTGGAAAAAGTAGGATCAGAAGACCATCCTTAGCAGCACATCAATTAAGAGCCACATGTTCAAAAAGACCCTCTCAAAAAGAAAAGTAAAATAAATAAAAATGAAAGGAAGGGATAGAAAGAACCAGGTAGGAGTGTGTGTGTGTGTGTGTGTGTGTGTGTGTGTGTGTGTGTGTGCGCGTGTGTGACTTCGAAGGTAAAAAGAAAGTGTTGGATCCACTGGATCAGGAGTCACAGACAGTTGTCAGCTGCCTGAGGTAGGTGCTGGGAAATGAACCAGATATCCCAGGAAGATTAGCAAGCTTTCTTATTTACTTCTCATCTCTCTGGGAAGTTCCTACACCATCTCTTTTTCCTCTCTGATGTTTTATTTTCACAATAAAAGTTTATTATACTTTCTAAACAACATGTAATTTTTTAAAAAAACAAAACACCATAAAAAGTATGAAAAGGGAATTTTTAAAAAAATAGAACATAGTATTATCAATACTTATACAGTTGATTAATATGATGCTAATAATAGCAATATAAATACCATGTGAATATTTGCCTATATGACTGTCCATATGTTAATTGCCTCATTGCTTACTGAAGATACATTACCTTTTGTATTTCATTACTACAGTAACTGAAGTATTGCCATTAATTTTCTCTTTGCCCAAACAATCATTAAGTTGTATTACCTCTATTTAAGAATACTAAGATATCTCTTAACATATCAGACCTCATTGCACATGGTTAAAACATGGATAGCACTTTTGATAGGAATTACTTTTCATATGATTGGAATTAGTTACATGTAACCAGGTTTTCTTGAATGTAATATTCTAGAATGATAGACATGATTTTAACCATTCCAGATCTAATAGCAAGCATGAATGTTTCTAAAGTTTGTTACTTATCAAATACTAATTTAAGGTCCTCCAGTATAACATTAGATTTAATCATTGTGAACATCTTAGACATTCTGCACTTAAAAGAATAGGTATAGTTAGGTAGTATTTTATATCTTGCCCACAATCCCAGTAAAGGAATGCTGGGACTTGAGGCTCTCAATCGCCTGACTCCTGTAGGATGCTATCTGTATTTATAAGGAAAAGTAGGGAATGTTATCAGGCGTCACAAGAGGCAAGGCAACTGGAGAAGGAACAGAGAGTAGTTTTCCTAGAGAAAGTGAAGTGGAAGTCAGAACTTCATGAATGTGTTGAGGCATGAAGAGAACCTCTGGCAGAGTATACAATATCCTTACGATATGTCTTCTGTTCACACGAACTGATGGTATCTTTGTCTTTACCAGCCTTATTGTGGCTGCCAAGTAGTCTCTTTATAGTTTTGTTTTTAGAGATTTCAGTTACTAGTAGTCAGAATATTCTAAGAGAAATACTCTAGATACAAGCAAATCAGATTTTCAATACCATTTTTAATAGTGTATCACTATAATTGTTCCAATGTGTCAATCAAGGTTATCGATCTTTTATTGTGCCTAATTTATAAAGTAAACTTTCTAAGAGGTATTTGTGTTGAAGAAATGTCACGCTATGTTTGAAATTCAACACTATCTATGACTTCAGGCATCAATGAGGATCTTGGACGTATCCTCTACGGTGAAGTAAAGGAAAACTATACATAACTATATATGTGTGTAACATGCATATATCTTTGTTAGCATGGTTGTTAGCACATACAAAAATGCACAAACATGGAAAATATATTTTTGCAACTAAGATGCTTAAAAACAGAAAGAAAAATTTCTCAAAAAGAAAGGAAGGAAGGATGAAGGAAAGAAGAAAGAAGGAAGGAAAGAAGAAGGAAGGAAGGAAGGAAGGAAAGAAGGAAGGAAGGAAGGAAGGAAGGAAGGAAGGAAGGAAGGAAGGAAGGAAGGAAGG
>NW_021604608.1:10022945-10039312 GCF_004785775.1 Grammomys surdaster | reverse complement strand
AGGAAGGAAGGAAGGAAGGAAGGAAGGAAGGAAGGAAGGAAGGAAGGTAATAGAAAGAACTATTTGGGAGTGAATACTTGTATTATTAAATTAACACACAATGAAGACCAAAGAAGTATATTCCAGAAACTTAGATTATAACTAATAAGTCATAAAGCTCAATTAGAAGCAAATATGCAGTGCCCTCTGAATAACCCAAATGACAGACTGTGAAAGAAAACCATAAGCCACATAAGAGTGAGTAAGTACCAACAGAATAAGAGATTTTGAAGAGAGAGAGAATAATATTATTGCCGGAGAAGTCAGAACATAATTTCATACAAAATGTCATTGGTCATAAACTCATATCTTTATTCTAGACTTTGCAAAAGCGGATAGTAACAAAGAAGCCTAAGTGACTACACACAAATATCACTGACAGAAACAAAAACAAAATACCTTCCTTACGACCAAAGTAGGGATCGCTCTTGTGTGTCTGGAGTAAGCTCTTTTCAAACTGAAAGACTTACTATGGTGGCACACCTTGCTCCTCATTTACATAATCATAGTTTTACTGTGTATACTAAATGTGAGAAGAAACAGATAATTCTTTTTTAATAGAGTCTACAGATAAATGACTTGAGAGAAAGAATTTACTTTCAAAAGGTACAAAGGAAAGGGTATTAAGCAAAACCACATTGGAAGAGGAAAATAGCATACACACACACACATACACATACACACACACACACATACACACACACACACATTAAAGAAGAACTATAATAAAAAAGTTTGTTAAAATTTTTGTTTCCAAAAATTTTCCAACTTATCTTTAGAGGTAATGATGTAAGCTACATTCTATGTGTCTCATAAAACCTCATATACAACTTTTTCTGTCTCTACTCATTGCTATTGTTCTCTAGAAATCACACACCACGATGGAGCTAGCATGTATGTTTTACCTCTTTGGAGGAATTTCACATAGATATGATCACTATTGACAATAGAATGCAATACATTTATGCAATGTTAGGCCAATGAAATATAGAGTCGAATGTGCCAATTAGTAACATGTATTGTGTTAATATTCCCATCAAGATGATGCAAACATGAATCAGATATATTATATTCAAATATACCTTGTATATATTTGTTGTGTGACTCTGGTGTTGTGTGACTTATCTTGGGAGACATAAAATATTACAGTCATCTCATGTAAAGTACTGATGACACACGGAATAAACAAGTTCCATAAATGGTTTAGTGAACCTTTGAGATTGGAGATTATTGGTGATCTGCCAAAGGCCGTTCATCACCAATATATCCTTTCAGCATCCATGATGAGTCAGAAAATTTACTTTGTTAAAGGAAGAAGTTTGGCTGATCAGAGAATCATCTCTCTCTGGTAACTGTTCATTGATTTGAATTGGACATTTCATGAGCTGACCACTATTATAAGTTTCCTGTACTTCCTGACCTTTCATTTACTTCTTGAACCTTGCAAGTATCATTTATTTACTGAGGCATATTACTCTCTTCCCTACAATTAAAATAAATACATACTCAATGTCTGATGAAAACAAGGAATCCACTATGGTACCAGAAGGATAGCTAGAAGCTATCAACATAATTCCTTTTCACCTGAATCTAGGTCAAACTTTCTATCTTCTTTCACAGTAGAAATTTGAAGTGATCTCCAGTCCCAGTCATTGGAAAGCTTCTGGCTAAGCTTAACTTTCTGGATACCTTTTCTGAATCCTGTGGCAGCCAAAGAGGCTACCCTGAAGACACCAGAGCCTGAAGGTATCCCAGGAGGTCCACTGCACACAGAGCAACTGTTAAAAGACCCTCCAGCTGCTTGGAGCCCAGTGGACTTGGAACTCATCACCCTCCAAAGCCCCCTCCCCCTGAATTCCACTCCCCTTTCAGCTGCTGCCTTCTTCAGAGACAGATCACCAGCTTGTCTGCTCCCCTGAAGAACTCATAATTTCTTAATGTAACCACACTGCAAGAATGTTCATGCAGCCCCATGAAGAGGCTGTGTGGAGAAATACAAGGAAAGATATCTAAGTTAAGTCTCCAAACACTGTTGACAAAACAGATGAGACTCTACTGGTCACCCATAATCAAACCTTCCTTCATTAAATGTGAAAATGCAAAATTATTGACTATTAAAATATATTAAGCTTTAGAATCACTTAATACATAGAAATATTATATGGAAATACATAAAAGAATAACAAATATAAAATCAGAATAAATGTACATATATGTGGATATGTGGGTGTCATACATAGTTATAAGGCAGACAGCAAAACAAACGTTTAATAGAAAATAAGAATTGTCATAAAGTAGAAATGAATTGGTAGAGGTGTATAAAGAACAGTCATTTTCTATCACGTAAATCTAGAAGCATAAATGTGAGAGACCTTAAACACCATGACAGCAAGAACTAAGTCCTTCATGTTATCTGTTGTAGCAGGCAACATGCTTATTTCATATCCATTAAATTAACAGAATAAATAATAAAAGATGTTACCTTTAGGACCTTAAAGGAAACACTGGGATAGTACACATAACCAGGAATAGTAATGGACTCTATCAGGAATTTCTGGACAATTGGAATGATGTGACCATCATATAATACAGAAGGAAGAACATGTGGAGAACATGATCTGAGAAGCACCAAAATAGAAGAAGAAGGCAGAGGTAGGATGAAGAAGGTGGGGTAGAGGGTCATCCTTGGCATGAAAGCAGACTGCAAAGATCTCAAAATTTAGAGGTACATCAAAAATATGACTTTTGATAAATACTGTGTCACAGCAAGACATTTTTCTAGAATATGACTTCCAAAAAGGCCCTGGTGGAATACTTGCCAATCATTTTCAAACAATAAAATTCTAAGAATAAATTTCAAGCTGGAACACAGTAGCATCAGTTCAAACCAGGGAAGGTGATTAGCATTTGAATTTAGTTACTGAGTAGATATTCACAATTTATATATTACACCAGAAACTGGAAAGATTCTCATATTCTTTGCAAACATACAAGTCCAGACTGTGGGTTAATTCATAGGAACGTAACATGGCAACACTAGAAAGCTTATTATGAAATAGTTGACATGTCACTGAAAAGCTTAAGAATCCCATCAGTGAGCCACATGCTAATAACACTGGTGGTAGAGTATCTGCATACAACTCTCTTCTTTCAGGGAAGTGTGAGCATTGCTGTAGAAACAACAATAAATTGAGAGCTTTATTTATGAGTAGAAATATGCTGTAGATTTCAGTGAGAGCACGCTATCCACAATGGCATCTCTGCAGTTGTGCTTTCTATATTAAGCCACAAGTGTAATGAGGAGTGCAGCAGTAATTAAATCACTGGAGTGTCAGTTTCCTCTCTCTGCAGCATTGCTCTTGGGGCAGCCTAGCAAGAAAAGTCTGCACTGAAGCTGCAGACTGCTTAATGTTATTTGTCCTGCCAGCATCTTCACTTGAAGCATCTAAGACTATATTATTTAAGTCACTTCATATTTTCTTAATAAGTGAAACATACTCATTATCACATTGAAAACTAGAGAATATAACAAGTGAACCAGCCTAGGACTCTGATATTTCAAATGGTATCAGAAACAGACAGGCTAATTTTTATCACCACAGATACTGTCACTGTGTGCTGATGAGAGACAGACAGGTTGGCAATTTTAAATTAAGTCTATTGATAGGAGTGTGTCCCTTTTAAACCAGATCTAGGAGGTATAAAAAATCCCAGCTGGCAATTCCAACAGTTCCTTCTTAAATGAGAAGGTATCATATAGAAAGGAAATACATCAATGCGACTGACTCTGTTACAATAAGCACAGATTCAGTCACTTTCTAAAAGAAAATGCCTACAGAAAAAAATAAGGAAATAATCCCATTCATTTTAAAATTCGCCCGCCCCCCACACAAAACAACAACAATCATTTATTTTGAGGAAAGACTGTGTACGCCATGAAAGACTTCAAAATAGTTTGTTATTTCTGGAACTCTTTAGAAAGTCTTCTTTCTTATTGTTGCTTCTTTTCTTTTTTTCCTGACTAACGTAATGGGCATTTTCATCTTATAATTTTGTTCTGGATTAGGAAAGTCTGTGCTTGATAATTCGTAACATGCAAGCAACTCAAAATTATTAAAGCTCTTTATGTATGATCGATTTTACAGCCAGCACACATTTTTACACAGACACATGACTTCTACATGCATTCACTCAAATACCTGCACATAGAAAAGTATGTGAAAAGATTTTAAACGTGTAAATTATGTTCTTTTACACTAGTTCTTTAACTCCAGGTACTTGGCCTATCATGTCATTTACCTCCTTTCCAGTCCTCTTTTTGCCTTTGTTTGCTTGTTTCTTTCCCTTTTTATTAGAAGGATTGAGAATGGCACACAGCTGTCCTCTAGGCCCTTTTTATTGTTGTTGTTTTGAAAAAATCTCTTTTTCCTGCAACGAAGGCAGTGCTTATTAATCTTTTCCCCTCTTGGTCTCAGTGGTTTTCTTTCTCTCATGCTCTTCCGATTGGAAACCTGTAGGTGGTAAAAAATTATTTCTTTCTTCCAGGTCTCTGTGCTCCCCTGGGAATTAGCAAAAGTACTGGGTTTTTATGCTGATCTCCCCTATACAAAGGGAGGAAATACATCAGTGAAACCAACTTTGCTCTGAAGAGCAGTATATGAGGTAGCATCTTTCAAATTCTAGGTCAGCACTGAGGTGCCCAGAAAACCTTCTCTATAAAGAATCCTTGTGTTTTGCCTAATTATTCTGAGTCTCAAGAAAAAGCAACTGTCAGACTGCTTGTACGAAGAGTTGCATTTAATGAGTTTCATTCCTGTGATTCTACCTAGATTTTCACTTTCCCTGGTCTGTTTCTGTTTTCTTTCTTCAATTTTTTTTTTAACATAGCCTGTTTGGTAAAAACCTGGGCACAAAGGTCACTCGCTACCACTAAGACAACCCTGCCACCAGTGTGAATGCAAAATGACCATCCCTGATGCCAGCAATGCGGATCACTTTATTTCCAGACTTTAATTTTGAATGATGATGCCTAGACAAAAAGAGGAAATGTCATGAACATTTCTGTGAGCAATGCCTGTAGACGTGGACTAAGGAGTCCAGGACTGAGCGATGCAGAGCATGGTGTGAGTCCTAGCTCTTGAATTTACTGACTGTGGGTGCTTGCTAAATCATTAATGGGTTTTCAAATTCAGTTTTGTCTTATGAAACACGAGAAAACTAACAATCCTTATATCCTATGAAGTTTCACTGCAGCCATGGAGTATAATGAGCACGGCGAACAAGGATCCTTGTTTCATAATCATCATTAGCATCTGCAGAGTGCTACAATTCAGTTAGGAACACTGGAAAAATACAGTGCTTTTGTCAGGGGTTGATATGTGAATATCAACAAGTTTGAGAAACCTCATAGACAGAAGACTGGACTGAGATCAGAGACTTGGAGTTTGACTAAAATTTCGTATCTTGTTCTGTCTTCTCCGATGGTTTCTATATAAGATTTAAACACAATAACAGCTCACACACAATTTAGGCTTATGTCAACCAAACAGTAAACACTAGTTATTGCATTGATTTATCAACTGTTTTATCCTTACAAAATGACTGTGCCGGTAATAAGTTTGCTATAATATAAAAAATGAGTTATATTAGGAAAATAATACAAATGGCTTATTATTTCCATAGCCAATTAAGTATTTTGACTAGGAGTGTTGCATTCCAATTTTATACCAGTGTGCATGCCAATGTAGTTAAATGGGCAAAGAACTTTAAGCATCTACCTAAAAGCACACCAGTTAAAATCAAACAAACAACTGGTTTGCTGTCAGTGACTAAATGAATTCTAAGCACCATTTTAAATCATGACATTTCTATTTTTCTTCTCTTCTTTTAATACATTATTATGTATGTTTAAATGTTTGTGACTAAATGGATGTGTGCAGAAATAGATACAGTTTCTAGAACTCTGATAAGTGTGCATATGTATGAGATATTTGATAGTACCTTTTAAAATTAACAGAAGTAATTTATCGGACATACTAAAGAGATTGTATTGTTTTAGTAACAAAGTTTATATGAGCATTCTATTGCTTTCCACGCTTCTGTCCAGATCTCAACATCTCCTAACAGTTCATTAACATTATAGATAAATATCAATGCTTGGCTTACTCTAATTTGATCTTTTCCTAGAACCTGAATAAAAAAATTGATAGAGAACATGGCCAAGCAGTAAACTCTTGTTTTCCAGTTCATGAGTAGACATATATCAAAATCAAGGAAATACGGTGTTTACTTCAAAACTTGCTTCCCGTTACCCACATATAACCAATCCAGCCTTCTGCTGAGTAACTCTACATTTGATGTGTTCTGTGCTTCAGAAAACATTCTTGTGATTCCATGGAAACTTAGGATTAAAAGCATACTAAAGATGATTGGGCAAATAAAAACTCAATCAAAAACATTAAGACATGACCAACATGTATAAACACTGGTAATAAGATGATGGAAATAGAGAAAGGTAGAACAAGGTTCCATTTCTATTTCTCAGAACTCAACCAAGTAGTACAAGCAGTGCTCTTTTATGTACTCCAAATATATTTTCTGGTTGTCTTGAGATAATGAGCAATTGTTACTGTAATATAACACTCTTATAGATCAGTTGTAGCAGGATTCCTGTGTCCAAAGTGTGTGGTACCTTCAGCAACAATGAAGAAAGGAAGAGTTATTACCACTTACAGGGTTCCAATGGGAAAAACAAGAGAGAAAGAAAACCACTGAGACCAAGAGGGCAGGGTAACTGTGGTCCATATTTAAACTGGTTGAATTGTGCAGACTATTCTTAATTTATCAATATTAGTTCTCCCAAGCCTCCACAGAGCATCTCTGCTTCAAGGACACAAGAGAGAAAGGGAGGGAAAATGAAGAAAAGGAGGAAGAAAGATGTCAAAAGAGAAGTATCAGTCTGGAAATACTTCTGAAAACCAGAGTTCAATGGAGAGCTTCTGATACTAAGAAGCTTATAGTTGCTGAAAACTATTCTTATTTCATGCTCATTTCTCAGGCAAGGGCGTGTCTTAGATGGTACTAATAACCTTCCTTCGGAGATTTTCTTTTAAAATTTAACCTCAGCTGCTACTGACTATAGATTTCTCAGAATTGTGGTGAACATCATGGACTTTGAAGTGAAGTAATGTCTTTTTTCATGTTTTGTTCTATCGCTTCATGCTGGTAAAGAGTTAGCCTTCACCTGGTTTGATTTTCTCACCTGTGTATTTACTGACACAAGCTATTTTCACAAGTTTGTTCATTTGTTTATTTATCCAACTTCATTCAATGACACATTATTTTAAAAACCCTTGAGAAACAAGGGGCAGATTGAGGGACATTCTCTGCCCACAAATATGCACTACGGAGGTCATACAACATAGGGTTAAAAGAATGCATATATAATGTTGATGACTAACTCCTGCCACATTAGTCACTGTCTAGGAGATATTATAATTATTAGAAAGAAGTTCTACTTCTGACTTAGACACACTCTTTGCTGCCCTGTGATCAAGAAACAAATGAACATTTTCTGTAGACTACCTTGATGATTCTAGCAATGGTTTCAGACAGTAATAAACATACCATTTGTGCAGTTGAGGAAAGTGAAATTAGGAAAAGGAAAACAACTTAACACAGTGTCTTCAGACCTTATATGGTAGAGCCTGTCTTAAGAATAGGTTACCTCACTTCAGAAATTCTCCTTATACCTGCTGCACTTCAAAGATTCTCCTTCACATCAATATTAACCTGATGGAGGATTTGAATGTTTACTTATAACTGAGACCCTCTGGCCAATGAAGAACTTGGCTGTGTTGGGAATAAATAAAAACAAAAAGAGATAGTGAAAGTAAGGATGTTTTTTTCTTGAATTAAGCATTCAGAGAATCTCATTATTTATGCCTGGGGCAGACAGAAGCATTATGATTTTTACGAAGTGACCCAGATTTCTTCAAAGTAAGCGATGGCCAGAATTCCTGTGACTAGCACTAGGTCTGATGCTTCATTAGTACAGACATGGGAAAGAAACAGGTTCTGTTATACTAAATCTCTACCTTTTCAAATTACTTGGATGCCAAAGTTGTTGAAAGGAATTCTCTGTTTCACTGGCCCAAATGGCCCATCTGCTTTCTCATGGACTCTCATGTTTTAATGACTAACTCTAAGCCAATGACTCCCAACTCTCTGTTTAGATCATTCTTCCAAACTTTACACTTCTACATTTAAGCACCGGTAAAACAATTCCCTTTGGTGGTTTATAAACCCTACAAGCTCAGTTCTTTATTATGTTTCCAGTCTCTATAGAGGCTATACCCTCTGTAATGTGAGTGTGCCACAGGGAGTCCTAGAAGAACTTTCTCACCTGCCAAGCACCTTCATCTCATAGAACACAACCCTGATGTTCTCACTTCATGGCTTTGCTCAAATTCATCTCCTTCTTTCAATTTCTTCATCACTGTCTGGCTTATACCAGGCATCTCTCCAAGGAATAACATTGAAATCTTTCTAATTGTTCCTTTTAAATCCAAACACATCATGCTGGAATTAATCCTCCTGGAATAGCCAGGGAGATAACTACATAATCTAATTGGTCCCTTCTCTCATATAAAATACTCTAGAGCTAGCCACTGTACTTCAGCTACACCAGAACATCCCTAATAGAGGAAACCTAGCCTTAGTCATCTTCTCTACCACTGAGAGTCCCCATTGCATCTTCTCTCAGCCCAGAACAGCACAATACAAACTTTTTCCATCTATTTAAAGGCTGTCTTTTAGAACATGTCTCTTTTACACATTTCATGTTTACCCTCCATCCTGAATAATTATGGGTTTTTTTATTGTAAGAGGTAAATCTAAGTGCCAGCTGTTAAGTCTTACCTGCCTTCATGTTTATCCACATCCCGTGAACTTCCAAATCAGATCAAAACAGAAGTAGGATAAGATTCTTCTCCTTACTCTCTGTATAAAGAAATACAGTTTAATTATATTACCTGTACAAATCTGTAACATTTAATCCACAATTATGTTCACTAAGGCAGATTCTCTGCTTAGTTAAAATTAGTGATGCAAGGAATACCATTTCAATTGATGTTTCCCAAACCTGTATATGCAATAAGTTGTTGTCATTATGACATTATTATTGTCATTTGACAGGGGTCTTTTCCCTGCACTCTGCATCACCAAGACTCTTGCTTAAACATCTATCTACTCTTTCCCTTGCTCTCTTTTCATCTCTATCTTCTATTGCCTTCTCACTTCTTCTGCCTGTCTCCTGTCTCTCGTCTTTTCCACTTACTACTGCCTCTCTTTCCCCAGTCTCGTGTTCTCTCCTCTCTGTTCTGTTTATCTTCCACCTGTCAATAGTCTCCAGCTCCCTCTCTCTATTTCTCAGTCAAGTCCCCTTTCCAGTCTTTAGCTCGGGCACTAAATAGAAAGTGATTGATATAATTATTAATTTCCTAAAGTGATTAATACATTTAAATTTAATAGAACTGAATTATAATGACTTTAAGGTCCAAACATGTGAACTCTTCAGTATGGGTAACTGTAGGGTTTTATAATGAGTACATTTTAAATAAAATCAATTATTGGTGACTGAATCAAAACAACCAATACTGGTACTCACATAATTATACTCACATCCCAAGTTTATATTATTGTCTTTAGAGAAGATCATGATATATTTTGTCAAACATATAAAATTTATGTTAAATTTATAGAATGGAAAACTATATTACATCCTCTGTACATGCATCAAAACTATAAATGCATTTCATCTGAGGACCCACTCCCAAAAAAGAAAAGGAAAACGACAACAAATAATAGATTTTTACAACAGCACTGAAAATCGGATTATTGCTCCTAAGCCATTCTGTAACTATTACCTTAATTCTGTCACTGCCAATCAAATACATCCAATATTCTTTTCTTACAACTCTAGCATAATGGTATATGTAGCATTGAAAGACACGTTATATAGATTTCCAATTGCTTTATAGCTAATCTCTATAAGCATTGCCATGTATGTGCTTTAAATACAAACTTTCTATCAAACAAAAATACAGCATAAAGAATTCCTAGCTTGTAATTCATACTTTGATAAAACACCACGACATAAATATTTGTATCAATGTTGTAGACTAATCCCACTATAATGAATATCTATAGAATTCCTAAAACTCTGAGTTTATTACTTATAACCTTAATGCAAGAAAGGGGAACTTCAGGTTCATATGCTTTATCACTACTCCCCCACAAAAGACCATTGTTCCTTATCAGTAAAAATCAGATTACAGAAAAATAAAAATAAAAAATTTTACATGAGTTTCTCCAAAGAACTTGAAATTTCCCCCAGTCTTCCAAATGTCTTTACTATTGAGTAAAGCCTATGACAGACAGGAATTTTCTCTATAGGTAAAGTAGACACTCTACAGAACAAACATCACCTGTTACTAGATCTTAAGCATCTATAACTTAATTTCAACACAGTGACTTGCCCAATGCTGTCTGCTGAACATCACTGACATCTAAGCTGTCATCCCATGCTGTCACTTCAGCTACTGACTACATGCTTTGTTTATTACCTTTGAAATAGAAATTTTAACCATGGAAATCTTTGCAATCCTACTAAAAATCTCCTTATTGTGCAGATGTTATAGAAAAATTGTAGCAGACTCATGAGCACACTGCAAGATGTAGCAAAAATAATGCTTAGGAAAAGGACAAAGACACAGTCCATAGGGAAGAAAATTAAAGGCTAGAGTTAGCTGAATATCTTCAAAAATATATTTTTTGGCCTTTTCAATAGCTGAATAAAGGCACTTGATACCAAACATAAACACCTGGGTTTAATTCCGTGCCCCCATGTGCTGGAAGAAAAGGGTAATAAGAAGGTTGTCCTCTAACCACCACAAATATACACTGGAAGGAATGAGCTTCCCTTTCCTCAACATTCACACAACTCAAAAAAAAAAATGTGAAACTAGTAAAAGTAGTTCTAGCATTTTACCCAAATTATCTTGAGTCACTGAAACAGGTTTAAACTTTCAGTGTAACAAGCTCTACAACATCCTCAATTATATCAAGTCATTGTACTTTTCACTTTTCCACAGCTACAATGCAATATCAAAGGCTAAAAAACTTCAAAAAAACCCATATTTATTTAGTTTATATATTTGAGGCTGAAAATCCAAAAAGCATGTACCTGTCTTTGCTAAAGCCCTCAGTACAGATACAATGGTAGAAATGGATGTGAGAGCAAATCATAGCAAAGACTCTCGAAAGAGGAAGAATCCAGTTTTTCTGTCACAAAAAGTTAATCCTGCTGAAATGACTGCTGAAAGACACAGGAGAGCAGGATAAGTTTCTAAGATGAGGATATTCCTGCAGATCCGATAGCTGCACTGTCCTTCTTGTCTTAAAAGTTCCACCACCTCCCAGAAAATACCACCCAGAAGACAAAGCAAAAGACATGGCATCTTTGGGAGGCACCCAGCTGTGATTTATATGACTCAAACCCATTTAGCATATGTTGGAGGCAGAGATACTTTTATAATGAGTTCAATTAAGTTCACTGATATGCTTTATACTTCAATAACTTCTCCTCTGAATGTTTAGGTAGGTCATGTTTTGAAGGGCTGGAAATATACCCAGCGTCTCACACAAAGTAGTGATTATATGAGGAGTTGTTGAATTAGCCATTTACTTGAATAATTTTAGACCTTAACTTTGCATAATTCCAGAGTTTCTTTTCTTAAAGCACTGTTTCATACATTAAAAGGAAAGGAAAATTATAGGTTATAATGGCTAACCAATGACAAGGGCAAGGCCTGATCAACTTGATGCCTATTGGTTTAGAACAAGTTTTTTGAATTTATGTTCTATTTAAAATAATTTCTGAAGTTTTGTCATTAGCTTTTTAAATGTGAATATAACTGAACCTATATATTCTTTGTATATATATTATATCCTATGTTATAAGTAACTAATTAAAATGACTTCCATGCATACTTAAAATTCAATGTGATTTTTCCAATAACTGTTTCATACTGATTATTCATGAAATCAAAACTTTGTCTATTTTTTTCTAGCTAATGGAAGATTTTGGTGACTCTTCCTGAATAGGATGGAGTACAGTGAAAATGTTTTAATAAACTTAAGAGCATTACTCTCCTGGCTAATGTCAAACATCAAGTGGGGATTGCTAATATACGGACTTGTCATAGCTCCCTGTCCTCTCCTCATTTTAATGATTTGTTATTTAAAGAAAAGTGTCACTAATTATTTGCTGTTCATTTTAGAAAAGTTATGAGGTGACAGCTTTCAGTTCTTGAAAATAATTCTTACACAAAATGCTTACAATTTTTGTTGCCTATGAAAATAACAACTTATTATTCCATCATTCTAAGTTCCTTCTATAACATAACACATGTTTAAAGGAAAATGGAGTCAGGTTCTATATTATGTATGGCTTTCTGTTATTACTACAGATACATGCATATGTAAACTTTTGTTTTGAGACATAGAATAAATTTTTTGTAAAACTCAGAAAGAAAGCTGGGAGGTCAAGAATTATTTACTTTACAACATTATTTATGTCATTACAATATCATTGTTGGCTTATTATGCTGATGAATTTGGGTAGAAGAAGTTCTACATCCCATGTCAATGGTTATAACAAGGTAGTTCACAACAGCAGATACTTTGAGAATAAAAGAACACCATTCTCTGCTTGTGGAGGGGGATTTAAACTGGGCTTCAAGCTCAAGTATCTGAAATCTCACCATAAACATCTTATAGGAATAGTGCAATTTTATTTCACTGTAATGACCATGAGTTTTCAGCTAAACACAGAACAAAGATGGTAAGGATATGGAGTGTTGAATGTAATTCTCACATATGCATTGATTTCTTTGCCAAGATTGTTACAGGATGATGAAATCCTCTTATGTAATAAAATATCACACTACCACAAAAATCTCCTGTGCTTTGTGACTGGCCCCTAAGTCATTGTAATGGACAAATATACAGAGAGTCAAAGACTGATGGCCTAGAAAATGAAATTCTTCCCAGCAACTGATAGAACAAAATGGAATCCAGAAATTGATATGCTACCTCTTTAATAATGAAAAACTTTGACTCTGGTTTCTACCGAAACTAAAATCTATGGACCTCATTTTGCTATGAATTATGTTCCATTTAGCTATAGACTGTGCCCTTTGGGATGTATTGAATGTACTTTATATATCAGAGGAATGCTATGTGGATCTATTACTTCAATTTCCATGAAAGCTTTGCTGATTTGGCCAAGGATTTTATTTCAATTTGTAGGTAGGATAGCTATAAAATGTAACAGAAAAGACGATGTCTATATGCATTTTAGCATAGATGTTATTAGCTTGTGATATTATGTACTAAAATATGTTTATATATAACATCTACTTTTAATGTATGAAGCCCGATATCTTCTTACTATCTCAAAAAGCATTAAAATTATAGTTTTTCTGATAATAAGGATATGAGTTATTTATTTATTTACATCACAAATGCTGTTCTTTCTCCCTCTCCTTCACTGCTCCCCTTCTCCTCTGACAGGGTGGGAACCTGCCTGGGTATCCCCCCACCCTAACATATCAAGTTTCTGCCAGATTAGGTACATTTTCTCCCATGGAGGCCAGACAGGGCAGTCAAGAAGACTGAGCTGCCTGTCTGCTTCATATATGCTGGAGGTGGGGTTGGGGCTTCAGCCTGTGTATGTTTTTGGTTGGTGGTTAAGATTCTGAGAGATCACCAGGGTCCAGGTTTGTTGACTGTTGGTCTTCCTCTATGGTTCCCATGTACTTCTGAGTCTTTAACCCTTCCCCCAACCCTTCCATAAATGTCCTTGACCTCCAGCTAATGTTTGGCGATGAGTATTTGCTTACATTTCAGTCAACCCCTCAAGGTAGAGCCTCTTACAGGATAGTCATGCTATTCTTCCATCTACAAGCATAACAGAGTATCATTAATATTGTCAAAGGTTGGTGCTTATTGGGCTGGTTATTAGTTGACTTTTCCTTCAGTCTCTTCTCCATCCCAGCATTTCTTTTTGACAGGACAAACTTTGGGTCAAAAGTTTTGTGGATGGATGGGTGTCCCAACCTTTCACTGGGAATCCTGCCTATCTACTGGAGGTGACCTCTTCAGATTCCATGTTCTCACTGTTAGGCATCTCAGCTAAGGTCACCTGCATTGACTACCAGAAGTCTCCCCTATCCAAGTTCTGTGGGACTTCTTAACTGTCTGGAAAATAATTTTGAGGCAGGTCTCACTCTAGCCCAGGCTAACATGAAACTAACTCAGTATGTAGGAAAGTTTGGCCTTGAATTTATAATCTTTCAACCTAACCCCCTCCTCAGTGGTGAGCTTAAAGGTTTGAATATCAAACAATGTCCCATAATTTTTAATATCTTTAATCCCTGATTTAAAAAATTCAGAATTTTTCATTGTGTGATCTTCAAATGTATATAAAATCAATGATTCAGATTCACTTCCCTACCTAGCAAATGATGAGTACCCATTCATTGTGAAAATTTCCATATTGTCCCTCCCTCCCTCTCTCCCTTTCGTCCTTCCTTCCTTCCTTCCTTCCTTCCTTCCTTCCTTCCTTCCTTCCTTTCCTTCCTTCCTTCCTTCCTTCCTTCCTTCCTTCCTTCCTTCCTTCCTTCTTTCTTTCTTTCTTTCTTTCTTTCTTTCTTTCTTTCTTTCTTTCTATCTTTCTCTTTCTTACCTTGCTACTTTCTTCCCTATTGCTGCAATTGTTAATGATGAACCTTTTCTTTCTACTCTACTTAATTTAAATTGATTTCTTTTTCATATTATAGCTTAAAAATAAATGTACAACTTGGTTTTAATAGTCTTTCAGATTTAATGATGACTACACAATCACCTTTATACTTTTAATTTTTGATGCCTTGGCATTAATGCTGTGCGACTGTTTGATATTATTTTGCACAGAAATGTGTCATTGTCCTTCTATAGAGATATTTTGAATCATCTTTTATCTTTTAGCATTTGGATGATCTAAGTCTTTCTGCACCTTGTGTTCTTTTTTCTTCGTCTTTCCTCCTACGTGAATGTCATTTGTTGATGTCTCTGTTGTGTTAAAACTTTTCTGTTTTAAAATTTCAAGTGAAAAGTAGACTTGTTTATCGTCCCCACACTTTAACAATTGTTTTCTATCTTACCTGATAAACTTTAATGATAAGATTAAGCTAGTTTCAGAACCTTTTGATTTATAGTTTTGAAATAACTCAAATCAAAATAATATGAGTTTTAAGCATGCATTTATAATCTATTAAACTGAACCCCAGAAGGCCAGAATTTCTAACTTATGAATTCAAGGCTGACACTACTATCAGTATACCCTTTTATCTTACCTACTCATTGTTTGCACTCTCTTAGAATATTGACAAATTCTTACCACTGGATAATAAAAATAAAAAATGAAAATGGTACTTCAATTCAACAAGGCTTCTGGAGGTACATTGCATATATGTATAACTGTACATTCAATCATACACATGTGTATATTTATTCTATCTACAAATTATATAAAATGTTTTCTGTTTATCAGCATCATCTACTCTATTTTCAAATACAATTAAATGAAACAACCCAAGATATTTCTATTAATGAAGATCTTAGAGATAACCAAGAGAACAATTAAAATTAATTTACATTGAGTTTTTGGTAGTTGTTTTAAAGAATAACTTTCTTAATTTGTTCTTCGGGGTGTGCAACTGTTTCATACTTCTTTGCTCATTCCTTCATACATGCATGTAATTCATTCTGATTACTCTTACATCCTGATTCCTTTTTATCACCTCATGACTTTCTGTTAATGACTCCAAAGGCTTTGAGACACCATTGTACCAGCATAACTTGCAGGCAAGGCACCATTGTAGATCAAAGAGATTGTGGCTGGGTTGTTGTTTAAATATCTCCATTGTTTAACTTTCATCTAGCACATTAGGCATCAGCACAACTTATCCATGCTCAATGACTTGTGTAAGAGTTGTTTTCAACAATGAGGTCTTATTCTCAGTTTCTGGAAAGCAACTTACAGTGCTGACAACAGCCTCAGTTATTTGAGGGTTCTCAATTGACCTCTTTGGTAGATGTAACCCAATCTCAGTACTGGGTAGTTCATTTGGTCAGAAGATTGCCAATTGAGGATCTGTCTCCACTATTATTTGGTAAATTCTCCTAGATTACCTCCACATATATATGAAGGTAATCTAAGAGAA
>NW_021604608.1:9958095-10022545 GCF_004785775.1 Grammomys surdaster | reverse complement strand
TGTGTGTGTGTGTGTGTGTGTGTGTGTGTGTGTGTGTGTGTGTGTGTGTGTTGAAGCTTCGGCTATATTAGGTTTCAATACTGCTCTTTAAATGGACCTAATTTTAGCCATCTGTCTATATATTCCCTCCCTCATTCCCCTCTTCTCTTCTCCACTTGACCATCCCATAACTAGACACTGAATAAACAGTACTGGTCAAACCTGAAATCTGCATGTAGAAAAATCCAAATATATTTTAACCCTGGACAAAACTCAACTGAAATGGATCAAAGCCCTCAACATGAAAACAGATACACTGAAAATAGTAGAAGAGAAAGCCTTGAACTCACTGGCACAGGAAAAGACTTTCTGAATACATCATTAGTGTAGACACTAAGATCAATGATTAACAAATGACACTCATGACACTGAAAACCTGCTCAGCAAGGGATACCACCATTCTGACAAAGAAGCAGCTACAGAATGGGAGATGATTTTACCAATTACATATCCAAGACAGGGAAAATATTCAAATGTATAAAGAACTCAAAAAATTAGGTATCAAATGACTAAATAACCTGATTAAAAACTTGGCTACATTATATTCAGTACATCTGGTTTCATGTTGAGATCCTTGATTCATATGGACTTGAACTTTGTGCAAGGTGACAAATATGGATCTATTTTCATTGTTCAACATACAGACTGCCAGTTATACCAGCACCGTTTATTGAAGATGTTTTTTTTTTCATTGCATTTTTGGATTCTTTGTCAAATATCAAGTTTTCATAAGTGTGTGGTTTCATTTCTGGGTCCTTAAGTCTATTCCGTTCATCAATGTGTTTGTCAATGTACCAATACCATGAAGTTTTTATCACTATTGCTCTGTAGTATAGCTTGAGATCAAGGATAGTGATTCCCCCAGAAATTGTTTTATTTTTAAGAATTTTTTCTATTCTAGGATTTTTGCTTTTCCAGGAAAACAAAAACCAAAACCATGTTACAGATCTACATTCTCTATTTAGAGACATGACAAGGAAATTGAATGACTGAGAAATACTTAAATAAATACCTAACATCCTTAGACATCAGAGAAACACTAATCAAAATGGGTTTGATGTTTCATCTGACACCTGTCAGAATGACTATGGTTGATAAAATCTCTAAAGTCAGTAAAACAAGTTACAACTCACCCTGGTAAGAAAGTGGAATACAGGGAACACTCATCCATTGTTTTTGGGACTGAATTCTCATATAGCTACTATGATTATCAGTATGGTGGTTCCTCAGAAAGATAGGAATCTACCCTAAAATCCTTCAATACCATTCTTGGACAAATACCCAAGAAATGCACCATCCTACCACAGAAACATGTGCTCAACTATATTCACTGTTTATACCAGTGGTTATTCATAATAACCAGAAAGTGGAAAAAACCTAGATTCCCTCAATTGAAAAATGAGTATAGAAAATGTTGAACACAATGGAATTACCTATTCATTTAAAAAATGTATCAGGAAATATACTGGTAAATGGATGAAACTAGAAAAAATTATCATAAGTACGGTAACCCACATGTAGAAAACAAATACAATGTGTATTTGTGTACATGTGGATATTAGCTATTAAGTAAATAATAACAAAACTACCATCAATAGAACTGGAAAGGGTAGGTATAGAATAAGGACTGGAAGAACATACAAGAAAAAAAGAGCTTACTTAAAGAGCAGTGAGGGAGAAAGCAGCAAGTTCAGAAAAGTTGAGTTCAGTTTGGAGCAGTTCCATTCCTGGAGTTCAGAGGCAGTCTTTCCAAGCAGAGTAAATCATTTAGAAGCTGAGAGAAGCCAATTTGAATAAGTCAGCTTGAAGATGAGTTTAAGACGTAACAGCTGAGTTGAACTAGCCAGCCAGAGTTCCAGAAAGAGCTAGAAAGGGTGAGTTTATTCAACAGTTAGTCTCAGAGGCTGAAACATGTATGTCTCAGAAGAAGAAGGTGGGAAGCTGAAGCCTTCAAGGTCTGGCTTGCAGAAGATTAGACTGTATATTGAACCTAGAAGATTCCAGGTCTAGGCATAGAAATAGTAATATAGAGTTAGAAAATTAAGAAATAGATGCAAGAGAAATTCTGTAATATTTTCAAAAGATTTCTGGTTTATTCGGAATATAATTATGTACATTGCCTGATTAACAACAAGAAAGTTAGGAACAGATCAATGTTTCAGAAATCATTAGGTAACAAGTTTAAGACAGTTAAAATTCAGTGGAAGTTTAGCACATGATAACACCATTTAATTTAATAATTTAAAATATTATTATACTGAATATAATGTAATTTACTGTATCTATGATAATGATGACTTGACAATTTTTCTACTAAGAATATGGTTCCTTTATTCTTTTTATATATTTCACTGAAATACAATTACATCACTTTCACACGTCCTTTCCTACCTCTTGATACTCACCAACCAGTTTCATGTCACCATCCCTCAAGTTGATAGGCTAGCCTCTTTTCTTTGTTTTCATTATTGATGCATGCACAACACACACACAAACACACACCACACACACACATACACACACACACACACACACACACACACACACACACACACATGAATACAGCCCACTGAGTTTGCTTAAAGTAAGTCTTTGATCAAAACAAAGTCTACCCTGGCCAAAGGGAAGAAAATGTGAAGAATATAGTCTTTGTGTCAGATGAGAAACTGGAACTATTATAATCAATAATGTGCATGCGACAGACTTCAAGTAAAACCATTCTGTAGAACTCAGAGTTGTGGCTAGCTTGAATATTATCCCATAGACAGTCTCTGAGACTCATTTCTTCCAATCCTCAAGTTCCCATCCATCTTTCCAAGTACAACCTTCACACTCATTATGGACCCATGTATGGATAATTACTAACTCAAGAAAATATTTTTAAATATATGCTATTAGTTACAATTTATTAAAGGGCAAAAATAAAAGAATTAAACTAGTCTCAATTCACAGATAAAAATAAGAAGTAGATGAAGAAGATAATTTGACTTGAGGAGTTTCTGGAACAAAATTCGCATGCCTGCTGTTATAAAAGAAGGAATGATCAGAGTCCATGTCTAAGATCCTATACACCAAAATTTTTTCTGAATTTTGAGCAAGAAAAGGCCTCTAGCCAGTGCACCTGAACATCTTAAAGATGTTCAAGTGTGTGAGCAACAACTGACAGGCAGCATATTTTCTCCAAATGGTATGAGTGTGGAAGAGTAAAAAGAAAACATTGTAGGCTTCCAGGGTTCTGTACAATTGTTGTGTAATGCATTACCACACATAAACACCTTAAAACACAATCACTTAATGACCAACAATTCTGTAAGTCAGAAGACTAGGAAACATCTACTGGATTCAAAATTTTAGCAACTCACATGTGGGAAAGACTTATTTGCAGAATCTGGGAATCTGGGAATGGATCTACTTCTAACCTGTGATCATTAAGTTTGATTTTCAACTAATAATATTTAAAATCACTAAAGAGTATGTATGTATGCATCTATCAGAGATGTCTAGATTAGGCTAGGTAAGAACAGAAGGAGCACAGTAAATTCTGGTGGAACTCACTCTATATAAAAGGGAGAAAGCTAGATGAGCATCAACAGTCATCACTACCTGCTTCCTAACAGGTAGATGCAAAGCCGCTAGCTTTGCACTGCCTCAAGCTTCTGAGTCCATGATGACTCCACTACGATATACTTCTTCATAGTGTGAACTATATATGCCCTTTCTTCTTTAACTTCTTCTGTGGAGTATATTGTATCAGTAGCAAAACAAGTAACTGATACACAATCTCATTCTAGTTATTTGCAAAATCCAATAAGACATCTGTCCTACAGTTGTCTTATCATCTGTTTAGTTGCTAGTTGTCAGCTGGGGGTTGTCCTGAGCTTATTCATTCTCTGTGCCTGTTCGTCTATGTGTCTTCCTCTATGTCTTCAAAGCAGTAAGAATACAAAATAACATTTTTAATTTACTTACAAATTTTTTGAATTGATGTTACACAATCATAGAAGTTAATATTGAAGTATCATGACGTTCTTGTGTGAAAGATTATAGTGACAAAAATTTATTTCCAATTAGGGAGATCATAACATAAACTACAGAGATAGGTAATCATATTCAGTATGTATCTCTGTATCTATATCTATATGCATATATGTATGTAGACATATGTTTATACTGTCCTATCTGTCCATAAAAGAATGTATTGGTGCTAATAGTCTGATCTTTCTCATGTACATTCTTCCACAAGCAGAAGGTCTGAACCTTGAATCTGGTTGAGCCTGTACCTTAGCACTTTGATAGATTGTTATAAAAGTTTTAGATTTTTTTCTGTGTGTTTATGGAAAACAATCAAATGTAGCTTGGGATAGTTAGGGCTTGATCTTAATACACTCAAGGTCTTAAATAATGGTCAATGTATATAGGTTAAATATATTATTTTTGTATTATTTGCTATGTGGGCTTATTGGTTTGTGAATTTCAACACTTCCTCAAGATGTGTTTTTGGACTTACTTTGTTTAATGAAGATAAGATCTGAGTGAAGATTACTTTAAGAAAGATAAGTTTTTAAAATTTAGACTTAAATATTGGCATGTTTATTTTACAAATGCTGAGAAACAGAGCTTTGGACTTTATTTAGAAAAATACTGAGATTTTTGTGGTAAAATGCACATATTCTAAGAGCAAAGAAATTGCTGAGGTAATTTTTTCGAGGCTAAGCCACATATCTGAGGTCAGAAATAACTAAGATGTTCCAATGACTTTTCTTCACATCAAAGTATTTCTTTTAATTTTACATTTGTAGCTTTGCCATCAAATTAATTAAAGAGACATACTTCTCAACATTTATTTGAAAACTGTATAAATAAGAAATACTTCAACCTGCTTTCTAGCTAAAATTACAAAATACAAGACTTGTGACATTATGAGTCACAAATTCTGAAATTGATACCAAGCTAAGCATTTTTATAATTAGTTTAAGTAAATGTGAGGACTTTTTCATTTAAATTGTAGGCTTTTTTAATTTTTGAATTAATTAATTAGTTTATTTATTTATTTATTTATTTACATCCCAAATGTTACTCCTCTCCAAGTCCTCCCCTCACAGGGTTCCTCCCCCCATCTCTCTCTCCTTTGACCTGAGAGGGCAATCCCCACGCCATATTCCCTGATCCTGGCACATCAAGTCTCTGCAGGATTAGGCAAAAACTCTTCCATCGAGACCAAACAAGGCAGCCCTCTGATACATATGTGTTGGGGACCTCAGGCCAGCCCATGTATTCTCATTATTTGGTAGGTGGCTCAGTTTCCTGAGAGCTCTTAAGGGTCCAGGTTAGTTGACACTATTGAACTTCCCATGGGGTTGCCATCTTTGAGGGCCTTCAAGCAATCTCCTAACTCTTCCACAGGACTCCCTGACCTCCAGCCGATGGTTGTCTGTGGGTATCTGCATCTGTCTCTGTTACTTGCTGCATAGAGCCTCTCAGAGGGCTGCCGTGCTAGACTCCTGTCTGCAAGCATAACACAGCATCATGAATAGTGATGAGAGACTGGTGCCTGCTCATGGGATGGGTCTCAAAATGGGCAGGTCACTGGTTGGCCATTCTTTCATTCTCTGCTCCATTTTTGTCACTGCGTTTCTTTTAGACAGGACTAATTTTAGGTAAAATTTTTTTGATCTATTCTTCTCTGATATATTACATACTGATTGCAGTTTCTCCTACCTCCTTCTCCCAGTTCCTTTCCTCACCCTGACCTTTCCTCTACCATTCAGTCCTCATCCATTTCCCTTCAAAAATGGGCATCTCTCTCAAGAATATCAACCAAACACTAGATATCAAATTGCAGTAAGACTAGGCCCATCTCCTCATATTAATACTGTAAAAACAACAACAACAAAACAACAATAACAAAAAATCAGTAGGAAAAAAGGATCTCAGAAGCAGGCAAAAGAGATAGACACAGCTCCCTCTCCAGCTTTCACTGTTAGGGTTTCCACAAGAAGACCAAGCTATACAACCATAACATATATGCAGAGGGCCTAGGTCAAACCCATGAAGGCTCCCTGGTTGTCAGTTCAGTTTCTATGAGTCTCTACAAACCCAGATTTGTTGACTTTTTGTGATGTCCTTGACTTCTTTGGCTCCTATATATCTTCACCCTCCCTGCACCTTCAACAGGATTCCTCAAGCAGTCCCTAATGTTTGACTGTGCATCTCTTCTTCAGGTTCCATCAGTTCCTGGGTGAAGCCTCTTTGATGACTATTTATGTAGGCACCAATCTGTTAGTATAGCAGAATGCTATTAGGAATCATTTTATTAACTTTTCCTTCCATTCTATTCTTTTCCATTCTCTGTATTATTCAACCTCTGGTTCCTGACCCTCCAGACAATGTCAGGTTGGGCTCCCTCTCACCATATGGATCGCAAGCAGTACCAGATACTTGGCCACTCCCACAATTTCTATGCCATCTTTACCCTAGAACATTTTGCAGGCATGACAAATTATAGATCAACAGTTTTGTGTCTGGGTTGGTATCCCAATTCCTCCACTGGAAGCTTTGTCTGGTGACAGAAGATGACCGCTTCAAGATCTGTATTCTATATTACTAGGAGTCTTTGCAAGGACCACCTTCATAGATTAATGAGTTTCCATAGCTCTAAATTTCAAGCTCTTTCCCGAAATACCCCCACTCTAGTTGTCACTCCAAGTATTCTCTCCCTCCATCCTACCCCCAGCCAATCCCTTTTCTTCTTATTCCATGGCATCTCAATCTACCTGTAATACTTCACTTCCAAGGTAGGTTCATGTGCAACAGCTGCCTGCTCCTTAAGCCCTCCCCTTTACTTACTTTCTCTGAGTTTGTGTAATGTAGCTCAGTTATTCTTTAGTTTACAGTTGTTAGCTATTATGAGTAAAGCTGATACGGACACAGCTGAACAAATGTCCTTGTGATAGGATGGAGCATCTTTTAGGTAAAAGACCAAGAGTCATATAACTGGGTCTTGAAGTAGATTCCCAGTTTTCTGAAAGATTACCACACTCATTTTCAAAGTGGAGGTACAAATTTGCACTCCCACCAGCAACGGAGGAGTGTTCCCTTTGCAACACATCCTCCGCAGCTGTACTGTCACTTGTGTGTTTGGTTTTTTGTTTGTTTGTTTGTTTCTTTCTTTCTTTCTTTCTTTCTTTCTTTCTTTCTTTCTTTCTTTCTTTGTTTTTGGTTGTTTTTTTTGTCATTCTGATAGGTATAAGATAGAATTTCAGAGTCATCTTGATTTGCATTTCCCTGGTGGCTAAGAATGTTTAACAATTCTTCAAGTGCTTCTTGAGTATACAACACTCCTCTGTTGATAATTTTCTGTTGAGATCCATATTTAAGTTTTTAATTGGATAATTTGGTTCATTGAGGTTGACTATCCTGACTCTTTTAATAATATTTTAGATATTAGCCCCTTGTCAGATATGATGTTGGTGAAAATCTTTTCCCATTCTATATGCTGCCACTTTGTTCTATTGACAGTGTCTTTTGCCTTAGATTTTATGAAGCTTTTCAGTTTCATAAAGACCCATTTACTGTCAATTAATTAGTGTCTTTGCTACTTGTGTTCTGTTTAAAAATGTGCCTTCTGTGTTGTAGTCACAACTCTTCCCTACTTTCTCTTCTATGCTCAGTATTTATAATATCATGTTGAGGTTTTTGTCCCACTTGAATGTGAGTTTATACAGGGTAATAGATATGGATATACTTGTGTTCTTTTACATGCAGACATTCAGTTAGACCATTCATTGATGATGTTTCCCACACATTGTGTAGTTCTTACTTCTTTATAAAAAATCAGGTGTCCATAGGTGTGTGAATAGAGATCTGTATCTTTGAATTGATTTCATTGATCAACCTGCTTTTATGCCAACACCATGTATCCATTTTTTATTACTGTGACTGTGCTCTGTATTAGAGCTTGAAATCAGGGATAATGATACATATAGAAGTTTTGAGTTTATATTTTGGTTTTGTTTTTTTTGTTTTATTTATATAGATTTGTTTTAGCTATCCTGGATATTATGGTATTTTCCATAGAGAGTTGAGTAGTCTTCTTACTAAGTCTGTAAGGAATTGTGTTGGAATTTTTATAGAGATTGCATTGAAGTAGCTTTTGGTAAGATGTCCATTTAAACTGTGTTAATGATCCTTCTGATACATGAGCAAGGGAGGTATTTCTATCTTCTGATATCATTCTTCAGTTTCCTTCTTCAGAGATTTGAAGTTCTTCTCATACAAGTCTTTTAATTGCTTGGTTAAAATCACAGCAATTTATTTTATATTATTTGTGGTTATTGTGAATGGTGTCACTTTCAGGTTTTTTTGCTCAGCATAGGTATTGTTTGTATAAATGAGGGCTACTGATTTTTTGAGCTAATTTTGTATCCTGAAACTTTGCTGAAGGTGTTCATCAGATGTAAGAGTTCTCTGGTAGAATGTTAAAAGTCACTTTTGTATACTATCATATCATCTACAAATAGCAATACTTTGGCTTCTTCCTTTCCAGTATTTATCTCCTTGACCTCCTTGAGTTGTATTACTGCTCTAGCTAGAACATCAAGTAACTGTGTTGAATAGAGAGAGAATGGGCAACCTTCTCTTGTTCCTGATTAGGAGTTACTTTGATTGTCTTTCCATTTAAATTTATGTTGGCTCTTAGTGTGCTATGTATTATATTTATTATGTATAGATATGTCTCTTGTATCCATGACCCCTCTAAGGCTTCTATAGTGAAGAAGTTTTGGATTTTGTCAAAGGCTTTTTCTGCATCTAATGAAATGGTCATGGATTTGTTTTTTTCAGTTTGTTTATATGGATTACATTGAAAATTTTTCTTATGTTGAATTATCCCTGCATATCTGGAATGTAGCTTACTTGATTATGGCGGATGATTTTTTGAAGTATTCTTGGATTTGATTTACAAGTATTTTATTGTCTATTTTTGAATCAATATTCATGAGAGAAATTGATCATAAATTCGCATTCATTGTTGAGTCATTGTTTTGTTTGGGTATAACAGTAACTGTGGTCTCATTAAAAAAAATGGCAATGTTTCTGCTGGTTCTATTTTGTGGAAGAATTTGAACAGTAGGGTTATTAGCTCTTCTTTGAAAGTCTGGTAAAATTCTATGCTAAAAAATCTGGCCCAAGGTTTTCTATTGGGAGACTTTTAATGACTGCTTCTATTTCCTTTGGGCTTATGGATCTATTTAAATTGTTTATCTGACATAAATTTAACTTTGATAATTGATATATATTAAGAAAATTGTTTATTTGTTTTAAATTTTCCAATATTATGGAGTAAAGGTTTTTGAAGTATGACCTAATGACTCTTTGATTTCCTCAGTGCCTGTTATTTTTTCATTTCTGATCTTTTTTTTTAATTTTGATATTCTTTTTATGCTGCTGAATTAGTTTAGAAATAGGTTTGTCTATCTTATTGATTTTCTCAAGAGCCACCTCTTTGTTTCACTGATTCTTTGTACTGTTCTCTTCACTTCTATTTTATTGATTTCAGCCCTCAGTTTGAGTATTTCCTGCCATCTACTCCTCTTGAGTGTATTTTTTTTATAGAGGTTTAAGGTGTGCTGTTATTAGTTTCAGATCTCTGTGATGTCTTTGTGAGGTCACTTAGTACACTGAACCTTCCTTGACGCATCACTTTCATTGTGTTGCAGAAGTCTTTAATTTCTTTATTTCTTCCTTGAACCGGTAGTCATTCAGTAGAGAGTTGTTCACTTTTCATGAGTTTGTAGTTTTTCAAGAATTAATTTTTGAAATAAAAATAGATTATTTAACCATCGTCTCATTAAAATGTATTCTAGTTATAGAGCATTGTTAATAACATGACAATGAGTGGCAACAGTCTCCTCTGAAACATGGATAATCAAATTTAACCTATGGAACTTTGTTATTCTAGCCCAAGGAAACAAGACTGTTGTAAGCCAAATGTGGTAAAACTAGAAACTGATGCCTTTTCTCTGAACTTCTGAATAACATAAAATATACAGAGACTAAGAAATCCTAGCTATGATCTGCTAACATGGAGTCAAGCCAGTAGAAGACCTAAACTGGAATAAACACTAACTGGGCCATGGTGACAATACTCTAGCAGTTGTGAACTATGGTGGCAATGAAGAACTGTAGTGAGCCACAGTCTCTGGAACCTTTTTCAGGTCCACTTGTACTGTTCTGGGATTCTCCTCCCATAATCACTAGATGATTTGGACATCCTCTGTTCACAAAGAAGTGTGTGAAGGAAAGGATCATATGAGGAACTGTAATGTACATAAATTCAACAGAACCAAGGTGATTAATGCCTGCCTCAATGATGCACTAATAGAATGCAACTTTGGTATGCTTAGAAAAAATGGGGTTTTACAGATCTGGGTTTCACATCTAAATGGATAAGATGAACCTAAAAGTCTAATGAAAATAAAATCAAACAACTAAATATAAATTGATTATATAGTCTACAAAATCCCCAATCAGTAACTTCAACACTATCAAAGCCACCAAATCATTTCTATGGTATTGTTCTAGCCAGTATGAAGATAGTGTCATAAGTAATTAAATATGCTATGTTAAGGTGATTATAGGAGAGAAAGGGATATTAAGAATAATAAGGGAAATCAAGTAAATGTCACAGATTCCTCCTACTGTAAGGATGTTTAATTTGTGAATAAAGATACTCCGAACATAAATGGTATGCCACAACAAAGAACATTTTTTTCTGAAGAAACCCTGCATGTAGATGTCTACCATATATCTGGATTGAAGACAGAATTGTGGTCTTAGCAGGATCAATTTAAAACCTGTTAGGGTAGGAGTAGGTGACTTTTACATTTTCACTTGATTGGTTAACTCTTTCTCCAGTTGTATGGGTGCCTTTACAATTAGTTAAGGCTTTGGGGGATTTGGAGGACATTTGCTGATTAAATATACTTGGCTCAAGCTAGGTGATGGGGCAGCTTCCTGATTGGCTGCCCATGATGGGTGGTTTTTCATGGAATTGATCTGTATTGTACTTTTGCAGGTCTAGAAAACAGAAATTTGGACATAGTCTCCAAAACTGCTAGTTTACAGCCTGTCATGCATCAGCCTGTCTCTGGCTAACTCTGTTCTCTCATTACTTCTTTCCTGTTCTCAACTCTAAGAATAATGATACTTGGTTTTTGCAATTTTCAAAATACTTTTCACTATTTTTTTATATATGTGACTTATAAAATGTTTTAATAAGGCAGTCTGTATGATACATTGTGTCATTTGTTAAGTACTTAGTAGTAGAACTGATTTTTTAGTTTTATCTTCACTGTTCACTCAGTGTTTACATTCTTTATAAACTTAACTTTCAAAATAATTTTAGCTTGCAGTAAGTAGTCAGTAAGCATTTGTTGAATGAAAAATACGTAATTTGAATTTTTCAAGGCATAATCCAACTACTGTTCTTTAAAAAGAGACTTTGAGATGCCAACTTGTTTGGGAACTGGTAGATGTAAATAATTTTCTTTCAAAATTAGGAAAACAATTATGGAAAATGGTAAGGCTTTTCTTTATATTCATAATATTCTAAGAGCATATACCTCTCTACATAAAATTTAGACAAATTAACAGCAGGCTAAATAAGAACTCTGAAGTGGATTGCTCTTTTCTCCCTTTGTTATTGTGTTCTGGGATAGCATTTTCGGCAACACATAGAAAACTCCATGCAGAGAAGGAAATATGAATTTTTAATGGCTTTCAGGTAGAACAGTATGCATTTTGAAAAAAAAATCTCCACAGAAAATAACTACAACCTTTCAATCTCAGAAAATTTATAATATTTGCACTTTGGCAATGTCTCTCCAGTTTCTCAAAGCATTTAAGTTCACATGGTTTTCTATTATTTCTTAATGTGAACATTCTTGGCATGTTACACAAGTTACACCAGGATATGAAATAACCCTACTTAGAGTCTATAAAACATCAATACCTATGCCCTATGTATCAAAGAGACACATGGAAGAATTTAAATAAGAGCTCAAAAAGCACAAAGAGGCAGCTTAACTGAGTACCTAGAAAACATACTATGCTATGGGAATGAAAGCCATGATACTAAAAGTGTCTTCTGAACTTTTTTTAGTATATTCAGTGGAAAGAGAAGAGATAGCTCACCAACTTTGTGTGTCACATGATTTCCAATTTGCAGTCTTGCTATTACACAGCTAAAGGTTTAATTCTTTGAGTGGCACATGCCTTTCTTATGAAAATAGAAGCTGCAATGTCTCTTGCTCAAGTAGCTTCCATCATCATGTGCCTTAAAATCCCATTATTAAGTCAATAGCCAACCTGGATGTTACTAGGATATAAAAGAATCCTTTAGCTAAGAAGAACAGTACCAACTGGTGAAATAATGAAATCATAGAATGCCACATTTAAACGATAGTTTAATGTTAATTCTTAGAGTCTTAGTGTAAAATGGATGTCTAAGTACAATCAAGTAATGTAAATCTTCTGTAACTGCATCTTGTTCTATTCAGAGAGGCACAGCTATGAATGGACATTTTGGAAGTGAAACAATAAAAGGAAGAATGCATTAGGAAAGACAGAAGTGAAATGTCCTTCTCTGTCAGTTGCTAACATCTCCAAATTATTTTCCATTCTGGAAGTGGTTACTAAACTTTAAGAAGTTCATAAAGGGCTTTTATTTTTAGAAAAAAAATAATTAAATGAGTAAATATTTTTTTCATTCATAAGAGGACATAACTCAAAAGACAGTTTTTTTCCTATTATACTCTAGAAGTTGTCTTCATTATCCCAAGGTGCTGCACACGCCTGCAAAAACAACCATGGTTTATAAGTGAGATTCTCCATGCTGTGAAACACATCAAAACACATCAAAACAAGATAGATGCAAAAAGTGGGAGAGAAGACAGTTCAGGCAAAGATAATACAGGAAGGGAGACACATGTATGTGATGGACAAATAGCACATCTAAGAAAAAAAAATGAAAGAAGATTGGAATTAGGAAACTGGATCCTGGAGGGAGGGACATGGTGGAATTAAGAGGTTGTTCACAACTAAGTTATCCTCTCACATTAACACACACACACACACACACACACACTTTGAACACTGTTTATGATTTGAATTGATTCAGAAACATTTGTATTTAGAGGACAATTAAATAAGCTTATGTTTAATTTTATAGTGCTGTCATTTGAACACAGGCCTTTTGGCTGGCTATACAAACTTTTCACCACTGAGCTACACCCCCAGCAGAGAAGGCAATAAAACATCACTTTTTTGCAAGTTGTCAAGACATATTTTATTTTAATAAGTGGTCATAAATAATTTGAAGACCTCATGAGAAGAGCAGTTCTAATTGATATTTCTCAAGGGACACTGAATTGTCTCTAATTCAGTTCTAACAATTCGGGTTCTAACAATCTGTACCAAGGTCTAATTCCAAAACCCTAACTACAAGATCTCCCAGCATCTGTGCACCCAGGTTCATCTCACAGATTGAAACAGAGTCTCCTCATTGCTAATTGGCTTTCTGATGACAGATTTGCCTTTTCTTGGTGTTATTTGCTGGGCATAGCACTGCATCTGATTAATGAAAAGGAAATTCCTTCCTACATTTAATGTAAAACCAAAAGTTAAATTTCAAACTCTATTTGAACACTCTATGTCAAGAAACGTACTTGCTAGCATTTAGAGACATTTAATCATCATCACAGGTGTCAATTATTTTTGGCAAATGTTGCATTTATTCTTTCTTGGATTTATGAATTGATCTGTAATTACTATATTCTATATTCTCCAGAAATAGCTCTAAATAATTTTAAATATGGAAACAGAATACAGCTTTGGTTACGTATAAAGCTAACATTCTTATTTTGACCTTTCTAAGGCCCGCTGAAAACTGCAAGTGCCCATGATGTATTTCCTGATTTATACTCCTGACATAACAAACAAAGTTTAACGCTATCTAGTTTTGACTAGCTACAGTTGTTAATGTGGCCATTTGGCCTATTTTCACATTTATAATCATAAACTTATATTAATTCTGTGTAGATTAATAAATATAATTACCTATTTAAACCCCTCTACCAAGGGAGACAATTTTTCAAGGCAAAGGAGCAAAATCATTCTGATAAACGTACACAGATATGTGTAATGATTACTTTCTGTATTCAGTGTCTTGAAATGTGAAAGGATTAGGCCTGACACTGCAGTCCTGGCTGGAAAGAGGAACACGTCCAACAGCGATAAGTGTAGTAAGAGCTTCAGCTTCCAGGTGATTTGTCATTAGTAGTCATGCCAGTCAAATGCTGTTTTCAAAACACTAAGTTTGTGCTAAGCTTCAACTCCTTAATGAAATTACAAATAAAGGAAAGAGAAAAAAACCTCAAGTTACATTTATTAGATATTCATTGCATGAAGAATAGCCATGAGATGGGATTAGCTTAATATATACTGGCTTTGTTGGATATCACATAATCCTGTTGAAAATCTGTAGAATTGAAATCAGGAGATCTGCACTGATATCCGTGTTTTGCAATTAATTACCTGTGTGACCTTGAAAAAATTTTGAATACAAGACTTTGCTTATAAACTCATCTGGAAGCATAATATCTTCAAGATCTGCTATATATAAAATATCTATAAATACTTCCATAATAGTCATAGTATTATCCTACACTTTAGAACATTGACAATAATCAGTGAGAGAGAGAGAGAAAGATAGAATATTTAATTTTCTAACAATAATCAATTAACTTCCAATACATAGATTCTACAAGGGAGGTCTGCTTGAAAGAAACAGGACATTAGTAATTTCCAGACTATTTTTGTAATATAAAAATTGTACTGGTTGTCTGTTGTAAAATCAAGACTGACTTCTGAGATGGAAGGTGAACAATAACATCTGAACACTTGGCTTTTTTTAATGATATTGACAGTAACCTAACTATGAATAGGAACTCTTCAAATAATTGCACAAAATGGTTTACCTATCTACACAAGAAATGGTCAAACATATACACATACATCCATAAAATCAGAAATCCCAAAGTTGCCTTAAAATCATAATATATAGAAATTTTTATCTACTTTTGGTCCTGAGATATTTTGAGTAACAGGTGTATCTAGTATTTATTATAAGAATTTATCAAACAAATGGTTCCAGGATATTTGGAGCAGCATTAATGTGTCATGATTTACTTTAGTTTCAGGAGCTTGGCCCCTTAAACTACAAGCATGTCTTTGTTCCTCACAAACACTGAGATCATAGGATACTGAATGCAGCTGCTCTCTGCCTCAATTTCTATGTCAGTTAAACTGATGTAATATTCCTAACAAAGTAATATGGACATCAATACTAGTGTATAATTTTGTATAAAGTACTGGCGAAGTAAATAGCTATATTGTCATGATTATGCCCCCAGGACATGCCTATCAAATTCAGAGTTGTCAGTAACTGACTTTTGTAGTATTTCTACCCTCCAGTCCCAGGTCACACAGTAATCATGAGCACTGCTATAGGACCTTGAACTGAACTCGTTCAGCAGAAGGATTTAATCTCAAATTCTGTCATAGACGTATCATAGGCTATTGAGCTGATGAGTGCCAATTTGTATATATGTATTTAGCTAAAATTCATTCCAGATAGAACAGTTATTCTTGTATATATTCTTCTGCTTTTTTAATTACAGTTATCAAACAAATGATCTTGGGATTACTGAAACCACATTCTCCCTTACCAGGGCCATAAAGTTTGGCATTGAAGACTCCAGGCCTTTAATTTCACATGACTTATTTAAACATGTCAACCAGTAAAGGGAAATCACATTTTTTTTCAGAAGGCAGGAACTTGACTAAAGAGAGGGTCTCCACTGATTGCTTGAGAATCAGGACTGAAGCATGAAGGAGTTGGGAACAAGCTCCAGTACTGGAGAATGACCTTGGACACTAACCCACAAGGAAATGAACACCCCAATCCTACAATCAATGAGTTCTTCCAAAAGCCCTGAAGGTTTGGAAGAGAATGTCAAAGAGGGTGTAGATAGAGTGTAGCTGTATATGACTCTAATGCCTTAGGTATGCAACTTCTATCCTACATTCTACGTAGCAATGAGAAAAGAAATGTAAATTATTTTTAGCTTCCAAATACATAGTTATTTCCTACACAGAAACATAAAACTAATTTACACTCATTAGGTCTCTGGATCCTTAAGACTTGAATCAGATTTTCTAATATTTATTGCAATGCTCAGTTGGTATCAACAGTCTCTAGCAGTGATGGTCTCCATTCATACATTAAAGAATGTTGTGTGCCAAAACCCTAGCTTGAATAACATAGGCTCAGGCACAAGACTGAGGAAAGTCATCACTTTGCACACTCCAACAGCACAAATGTCACTGTAATAAAGAAAGCAAAATGATGTTTTCACATCACATTGTGAAAATAATGTCCAACTTCTAATTGCCTCAAACGATCACTGGACTCTCCATGGGTGTGGGAAGTATCTCTAAGAGCAGTTATTTTAGCTAGGTGTTCTTGGAATCCCAAATCTTGGTGTTTGAGTCAGGAAGATTTCTATGAGTTTGAGGCCAGGCTGAGCTACAAGGAAAAACTGTCACACACAAGCATAAGTACACACACACACACACACACAAACACAGAAAGAAAGAGAGAGAGAGAGAGAGAGAGAGAGAGAGAGAGAGAGAGAGAGAGAGAGGAGGGGGGGGAGAGGGAGAGAGAGAGAGATTACAAAGCAACTTCAGAACTTACACTTCTTTTATAAACCCTTCCCAGGGGTTTCTCTCTCACACTTGAAAATTTTACCCTATGTAATGTCTATAATACATTAGATACTTTATAGTTGATGAGTTTTGTAATTCCAGGCTACCTTCAGCATAAACTAATATTTGTACACACAAGTACTACTAAGGTCTATCATTCATTCTATCTACCACTTACATCTTAAGAATCTCAAAGTGAATATACCTTATATTGAAATGGTAATCATTTTGCTAAATTTTATATTAAAATATAATTCCTACATAGCAATTCCTACAGCAGGTAATGGAACTTTTGCATTTCTAATTCCTATGGAAAGGAAAATCTTTAAATAATATTTGATACTCCTTTCCTCTCTTATTTTACCTGTAAGTTTAATCTGCTACCTATATATTCATAAGATATTTAGAATTTGACCAATTCCCACTGTCCTTACCACTGCCATGCTAAAATGGGCCATTATCATGACTCATTACCCAACTAAATGGCATCCTCTTTGTCTTACAATCATCAACACACTATAAAGCTTCCAGAATGAGCCCACTGTAATGGTTTTAACACAACCTACCTCCCTCTGTTCAGATTCTTTAACACCTTCGCATCCAGTCAGAGTGAATTCCTAAATTGGTACAGACCATTTGTTTTGGTTTTTCTCCTGAAAAGCAAGCATTCTTCCTAGAATAAATCAAATCTTCACTAATTTTACACTATCATTTATAATATTTGAATGTTTTGTTCTCAACACTCCATAGGAAAGTTATTTAAATCCTCCCTTTTCAGTTAAATCTTAATCATCAAATTTAAAATCAATTACCCAACACACATAGTTTTCCCCCAATTGTTCTTATTTTGCCTTATTTTTCACAACAGGCTTAACCTTAACTATTATATATTCTGTCACATTCAAATGAATTGACTATTTAATCAGTTTATTTGCCTCCATATTCCCAGTGCCTAGTATAGTTCTTCACACATAATGAACATTTTCAAGTAAAGAAATAGTTACTTGAGATGAATTTACAAAGGAGATAAATTCCAAATGTGCAAATAAGCATCACATTATTAGCATTCAAGTTATTTTTTTAAAAGATTATGCTGGTATTTGTTAAAGCATATTAATCACAGCAATACGATAAGAAGAAATTAAGATTTCATGGGCAACATAGCTATAGTTCATATATTAGAATAATTAATTTCCCCTTTTTATTTAATTAAATAGATGACACTTCCCTTATGCTAGATTTTATTAAAAAATTTCTATAACCTGAAAATTCTTCCACATACATCTATTTAAATGGTGAATTCTTACTTTGCAGTATGCTCACACTGACACCTTGGGTTGTAGATGCTATTTTAAAGCACCAACAACTAAAGCATAAACCTCCTCTATTTGACATGTAATAAATATTATTGTACGAGAAAATAAAATATGAGTTAGAATAACTAATAGCACGTACTAAAGTAATATATGTACCTATTAAAATTAAGAATTACTATAACTATGTCAGAACACTGGAAATAATCAAATTATAAATATATTGGTGATATCAAATAGAGGGCAAATAAAATTTTTATTTTATAAACATCTGTTGAGTAATTTAGCACTCGATAAGAATTTAGATCTATATAGCTGGACTGCTCCCAGGTAGACACCATATTCAGACCCATCCCAAAGGATCTGCTGCAATCAGAGCAGTTGGTAAGAACCCTCCCCCATGACCTGAAGTCCCAGAGCTGCAGCTGGGAGACCAGCAGCAGCACACTAGGGACCCATCACTCACTAAAACCCCGCCTCCCGAATACCACTTCCCTTCTACCCCATCCTGCTAATCCTTCCTGTTTGGGCAGACTCATAGCTGGTCTGTTTCCAGGAAGACACCATATTCAGACCCATCCCAGAAGTTGTACTGCACTCAGAGCAGCTGAGAATTCACTGCACATATAGGAGTTGACTCCTACCTGGTTTGCTACAGTGATAACACCACACCCTGACACATTGGCACAGATTCCTTCTGATCTGAGCCAGTGCACTGAGCAGAACCTGGGTGCTACAACTGCAACTAATCCCATAACACCCAGAGAAAGCTGGACTCCCAAGAGCTCTAACATTCCCAAGATTATACAGGAAGTTGGACTCCTAAAAGCTCTAACACCTCCAGGATCATAAAGAAAGCTGGAGTCCTAGGAGCTTTAGCACACCCAGGAATATAGGATTACAGGATCCCAGAGGCAGCCAGACTCCCAGGAGCTCTAATGTGCAGGATCAAGAGACAGTAGGACTCTGAGGAGCTCTGATACAACCAAGAAAACAGGAGTGATAGGCTCCAGTCAGAGACTGTGAGGGCAGGGGGTACTAGAGATAACCAGATGGCAAAAGGAAAGCTCAAGAACATAAGCAACAGAAACCAAACTTACTAAGCATCATCAAAACCCAGTTCACCCAACATAGCAAGAACTGGATACCCCATCACATCAGAAAAGGAAGATTCAGACTTAAAACCACTTCTCATGATGATGATACAGGACTTTAGAAAGACATAAATAACTCCATTAAAGAAATATAAGAGAATACAGGTAAACAGGTAGAAGCCCTTAAAGAAGAAATACAAAAATGCCTTAAAGAATTAAAGAAAAACACAACCAAACAGGTGAGGGAATTGAATAAAACAATCCATGATCTAAAATTTGAAGTAGAAACAAAAAAGAAATCACAAAGGGAAACTAGCCTGGAGATAGAAAACCTAGGAAAGAGATCAGGGTTTATCACCAACAGAATACAAGAGATAGAAGACAGAATCTCAGGTGCAGAAGACGCCATAGAAGACATTGACACAACTATCAAAGAAAATGCAAAATGCAAAGAGGTCCTAACCCAAAATATCCAGGAAATCCAGGACACAATGAAAAGACCAAACCTAAGAATAATACATATGGAAGAGAGAGAAGATTCCCAATTTAAAGGGCCAGTAAATATCTTCAACAAAATTATAGAAGAAAACTTCCATAACCTAAAGAAAGAAATGCCATGAATATACAAGACTTCAGAACTCCAAATAGACTGGACCAGAAAAGAAATTCCTACTGTCACATAATAATCAAAATGCCAAATGCACAAAAACAAATAAAATATTAAAAGCAGTAAGAAAAAAAGGTCAAGTAACATATAATGGCAGACCTATAAGAATTACACTAGACTTCTCACCAAAGACTATAAAGCCAGAAGATCCTGGACAGATGTCATACAGACCCTAAGAGAACACAAATGCCAGTAAAACTCTCAATTACCATAGATGGAGAAACCAAGATATTCCAAGAAAAAAACAAATTTATACAAAATCTCTCCACAAATCCAGCCCTACAAAGGGTAAGAGTTGGAAAACTCCAACACAAGGAGGAAAACTACAACCTAGAAAAGGCAAGAAAGTAGTCATCCAATAAACCCAAAACAAGATAGACACACAATCATAATTCTACCTCCAATAATAAAAATAACCAGAAGCAACAATTATCTTTCCTTAATATCTCTTAACATGAATGGAATCAATTCCCCAATAAAAAGACATAGACTAACAGACTGAATACATAAACAGGACCCAGCCTTTTGCTGCATACAGGAAACACATTTCAGTGACAAAGACAGACACTACCTCAGAGTAAAAGTCTAGAAAACAATTTTCCAAGCAAATGGTCCCAAGAAACAAGCTGGAGTAGCCATTCTAATATCGAATAAAATTGACTTTCAAGCAAAAGTTATGAAGAAAGATGAGGAAGGACACTTCAAAATCATCAAAGGAAAAATCTACCAATACAAACCCTCAATTCTGAATATCTACACTACAAACGCAAGGGCCCTCACATTCATTAAAGAAACTTTACTAAAACTGAAAGCACACATTGCACCTCACTCAATAATAGTGGGGTATTTCAACACCCCACTCTCATCAATGGACAGATCATGGAAACAAAAACTAAACAGAGACACAGTGAAACTAAGAGAAGTTATGAACCAAATTGTTTTAACAGCTATCTATAGAACATTTCATCCTAAAACAAAAGAATATACCTTTTTCTCAGCACCTCGTGGTACCTTCTCCAAAATAGACCACATAATTGGTCACAAAACATACCTCAACAGACACAAAAAGAATGAAATAATCCCTTGCATCCTATCAGATCACCAAAGACTAAGGCAGGTCTTCAATAATAACAAAGACAATGGAAAGCACACATACATGTGGAAACTGAACAACACTCTATTCATTGATAACATGACTTGTTCAAGGAAGAAATAAAGACATTAAAGACTTTTAGAATTTACTAAAAATGAGGACAGATATCATAACTTGTGGGATACAATGAAAGCAGTGCTAAGAGGAAAACTCATAGCTCTAAGTGCCTACAAAAAAAACTGGAAAAAGCATACACTAACAACTTGACAGCACACCTGAAAGCTCTAGAACAAAAAGAAGCAAATACACCCAAGAGGAGTAGATGCCAGGAAATAATCAAACTCATGGCTGAAATCAACCAAGTAGAAACAAAAAGAACTATACAAAGAATCAACAAAACCAGGAGCTGGTTCTTCTTTGAGAAAATCCACAAGATAGATAAACCCTTAGCCAGACTAACCAGAGGGCACAGAGACAGTATCAAAATTAATAAAATCAGAACTGAAAAGGGAGACATAACAACAGAAACTGAGGAAATTAAAGAAAAATCACCAGATCCTACTACAAAAGCCTATACAAAAAAAACTGGAAAATCTGGATGAAATGGACAATTTTCTAGACAAATACCAGGTACCAAAGTTAAATCAAGATCAGATAAACCACCTAAATAGTTCCACAACCCATAATAAAGTAGTATCAGTCATTAAAAGACTCCCCACAAATAAAAAGCCCAGGACCAGATAGTTTTAGTACAGAATTCTATCAGACCATCAAAGAAGACCTAATTCCAACTCTCTGCAAATTATTCCACATAATAGAACAAATGGAATACTACCCAACTCATTCTATGAAGCCACAATCACACTCATACCTAAACCACACAAAGACCCAACAAAGAAAGAGAACTATAGACCCATCTCCCTTATGATTATTGATGCAAAAAATACTCATTAAAATTATCATAAATCAAATCCAAGAACACATCAAAACAATCATCCATCATGATCAAGTAGGCTTTATCCCAGAAATGCAGGGATGATTCAATATATGGAAATCCACCAATGTATTCCACTATATAAACAAACAAACAAAAAACACATGATCGTCTCACTAGATGATGAGAAAGCATCTGACAAAATTCAACACCCCTTCATTGTAAAAGTCCTAGAAAGATCAGGAATTCAAGACCCATACCTATACATAGTAAAAGGAATATAAAGCAAACCAGTAACCAACATCAAACTAAATGGAGAGAAACTTGAAGCAATGCCACTAAAATCTGGAACTAGACAAGGCTTCCCACTCTCTCTCTATCTGTTCAATATAGTACTTGAAGTCCCAGTCAGAGCAATTAAACAACAAATGGAAGTCAAAGGGTTAAAATTTGGACAGGAAGAAGTCAAAATATCACTATTTGCAGATGATATGATAGTATACTTAAGTGACCCCAAAACTTTCACCAGAGAACTCCTAAACCTGATAAACAGCTTCAGCAAAATGTCTGGATATAAAATTAACTCAAATCAATAGCCTTCCTCAACTCAAAGAATAAACCGGCTGAAAAAGAAATTAGGGAAATTGCAGCCTTTACAATAGTCACAAATAATATAAAATACTATGGTGGGAATCTAACCAAGCAAGTGAAAGATCTGTATAACAAGAACTTCAAATCTCTGAAGAAAGAAATTGAAGAAGAACTCAGAAGATGGAAAGATCTCCCATGCTCATGGATGGGCAGGATTAATGTAGTAAAAATGCCTATTTTTCCAAAAGCAATCTACATATTCAATACAATCCCCATCAAAATTCCAACTCAATACTCACAGAGTTAGAAAGAGCAATTCTCTAATTGCTCATTTGGAATAACAAAACAAAACAAAACAAACAAACAAACAAAAAAACAGGATAGCAAAAACTATTCTCAACAATAAAAGAACTTCTGGGGGAATCACCATCCCTGACCTCAAGCTTTACTACAGAGCATTAGTGATAAAATTTGCATAGTATTGGTACAGAGATAGACAAGAAGATTAATAGAATAGAATTGAAGACCCACAAATGAACCCACACATCTATGGTGACTTGATCTTTAACAAAGAATCTAAAACCATTCAACAAATGGACAGTATTTTCAACAAATGGTGTTCGTTGAGCTGGAGGTCAACATGTAGAAGAATGCAAATTGAACCATTCTTATTTCCTTGTACAAAGCTCAAGTCCAAGTGGATCAAGAACCTTCACTTAAAACCAGGTACACTGAAACTAATAGAAGAGAAAGTGGAGAAGAACCTTGAACACATGGGCACAGGGAAAAAGCTCCTGAACAGGACACCAATAGCTTATGCACTAAGATCAAGAATTGACAAATGGGACCTCATAAAATTGCAAAGCTTTTGTAAGGCAAGGACACTCTCAATAGGACAAAATGGCAATCAACTGATTGAAAAGATCTTTACCAATCTGACATCTGTTATCCAATATATACAAAGAAGTCAAGAAATTAGGCTCCAGAAAACCAAATAACCCTATTAAAAATGGGCTACAGAGCTAAACAAAGAGTTCTCAACTGAGGAAACTCGAATGGCTAAGAAGTACCTAAAGAAATGTTCAACATCCTTAATCATCAGGGAAATGCAAATCAAAACAACCCTGAGATTCCACCACACACCAGTCAGAATGGCTAAGATCAAAAACTCAGGGGATAGCAGATGGTGGTGAGGATGTTGAGAAAGAGGAACACTCCTCCATTGTTTGTGGGATTGCAAGCTGTTGCAACCACTCTGGAAAACAGTCAGGTGGTTCCTCAGAAAATTGGATAGTATTACCTGAGGACCCAGTTATGCCACTCCTGGTCATATACCCAAAAAACGCTCCAACATATAACAAGGACACATGTTCCACTATGTTCACAGCAGTCTTATTGATAATAGCCAGAAGCTGGAAAGAACCCAGATGTCCTTCAACAGAGGAATGAATACAGAAAATGTGGTACATTTACAGAATGGAGTACTACACAGCTATTAAAACCAACGAATTCATGAAATTCTTAGGCAAATGGGTGGAACTAGAAAATATCATCCTGAGTGAGGTAACCCAATAACAAAAGATCACAAATGTTTTATACTCACTGATAAGTGGATTTTAGCCCAAAAGCTCACAATACCCAAGATACAACTCACAAACCACATGAAGCTCAAGAAGAAGTATGGGTGCTTTGGTCCTTCTTAGGAGTAATAAAATATTCAAGGGATCAAATACAGAGAAAAAGTATGTAGCAGAGACTGGAGGAGGGGCTGTCTGGAGACTGCCTTTCCTGGAATCCATCCTATGTGCAGTCAACAAACACACTGTTGTGGATGCCAGGAGGTACATGCTGATAAGAGCCTGATATACATGTCTCCTGAGAAACTCTGCCAGAATATGACATATACAGAGGTGGATAATTGCAGCTATCCATTGAACAGATCATGAGGTCCCCAGTGGAGGAGGTAGAGAGAAGACTGAAGTAGCTGAAGGAGCTTGTGGCCCCATGGGAAGAGAGTCAAAACCAACCAACGAGAGCTCCCAGGGTCTAAACCGCCAGACTGAGAACAGGTATGGAGGGGCACATGGTTCCAGCTGTATATGCAATGGAGGATGGCTTTGTTAGGCATTGTTGGTAGAGGAGGTCCTTGGTCCTGTGAAGGCAGGATGCCCTAGTGTGAAGGAATTCGAGGGTGAGGAGGTGGTTGTGGATGGATGGGTCAGAGTGGAAGCAGTGGGAGGGGGAGTTCCTGGGGTGAGGGTGGAAGTAGGAAAATGGGATAACATCTGAATTGTAAATAAGTAGAATATCCTATTAAAATACATTGAAAAAAACAAAACAAACAAACAAACATAAAAAGAATTTAAATCTATAATATTCAACCTAGAATCAAGAACTTTTGAAAATTATCATTACAATAAAACACCACAATGGTCTCATCAGGAAAAAAAGTGAATAAATGAAATACTTTGTAGAATTATGTGGTAAGTTCAACAGATTATGTCAATAAAATATTGATGCTTTGAAAAACTTGTAGTGGGGAGTGAACATATAAATAAGCTGAAACCCTGCACAATAGTTGATATGATTTTTAAAATAAATTATGTTCTTTCAGAAGAAATGTAAAATAAATGTTAGATTATCTACAGCACTGCTAGAAATACAGAATCTCAATTTAAGCCATTAAAGGAAATAAGACTTGTTTACATTTCATGCAAAAAGTCCTATCATTTTTCTATTACCAGAATTACAAATTTTTTAAACTTGTGATACCTTAAACAAAATACAGTGTTCTTTTATAATACTTGAACAATGAACTAACAAAATTTTAAAAATAAGAAAAATATCCAACTCTTTAGAAGAAAATATGAAATAAAATACATAAAAACATTTATTAAATATAAAATCAAAACTATAATTTATAAAAGATCACCCGACACTATACATTTCACTTTGAATACCTAATTCATTTAAGACATGAAACAATTGCTCTTTGAAAGATGGTGACAGAAAAGATAAGACATATACTAAAAACACCTATTTAAAAACACGATAGCAATGATCTGTCTCTAAAATGTAAAGATCAACCATAAAATCAGTAATTATAACCCCACACACAATCCAATAAAAAGCTACACTAAAGATTTAAACAGATTTATAATATACAAAAAATCATTACATAAGCATCTGAAACCATTAAACAATTAATATATGTAAGAAAATGAGCATGTGTAACCATTACACATTATTAGACATTATGTAAAGAAGAAGCTGAATATGCACCAGAATGCCTTACTCTTCTTTGTAAATAACAAAGCAAAAAGTTGATGTCAAATACTGATGAATATGAAGATTAATTGGAGCTCTGGTACCTAGCAAGTAGCAATATAAGATGTTATATACATTTTGCAAAAGAGGTGGGCCACTCTTGACTACCTATCCTATTATACAATCAATCAATCACATTTCTGGTCACTAGGCCAAAAAATATGAACATAAGCATCTGTACACAAATATGTATAGGTGTATATTCAAAACTTATCAAACATAAAACATACCCCCCACACACACATCTTCATGAACCACCCAAATGAGAAGTAGCTACCGATTACAAGAAATCAAGAACTAAATCAAGTATAAATCTGGATTACAATCAGACTCCATACATGAATGCACACATAAAGACATACATAAGACACTTATCTTAGTTTTACAGAACAAGACAAGGCACCATGACCAATGCAACTTATAAAATAAAGCATTTAATTTTGAACTCATGGTTCCAGAGGGTTAGTGTTATGGATATCAGGATGTCATGCTCCTTAGAGCATGACAACAGGCAGGCAGAAAGGCATGGCATTAGAAAAGGATGCTTAGTTGATCCAAAATTTAAAATAAGAGAATGGCAGGGAGAGCTAATCATGAACGATTCAGAATTTTAAAACATCAAAGCATGTCTCTACTAATGTACTTTCTCCAACAAGACTACAATTCTCAGGTACTTTCAACCAGTTCTACAAACTGGGGAATCAAGTATCCAAATATATGGGCCTATATATGGGCCTATTAGAGACATTTTATCTCAAACCACTACAACACTAGCATGTATACAAATATTATAGGGCTCTCTGTTAGGGCTTAACCTGCTCGTATTCTCATGATTTCTCATGTATTTCCTTCTGCTGTAAAGTGAAATATGAGTGGTATAAATATTCAAAACGTTGGTCTAATGTTGTATATGGAGGAAAGACAGTATACAGATAATTATTATATAGAGACATAAATTATATACCTTTCCTTCTGCTTAAGAAAACTTTCTTTCAACAAAAATATGCAATTAAAACTTCCCCAAGTGATTCGGGTATAATATGTAAGTGGCATGTCTAATAAAAGATTCTGTTGGAACAACATCATTGGAGCCTACTTCTCTAATGTTTGATATTTATTAATCATTTATTTTCTGTTATAGTACTTTTATAATGAGAATTTGCTTTAATGAACAGTGAAATTTAATTAAATGTGCTCATGGGAGCATAAGTACATTAAACAGATTTACATGTTAGCTTTTACTCATGTAATTTTACTCTTTCATCCCACAGTCCTAAGAGAAAGATGAAATACAAGGAACAAGAAGGTTGCTTACATTGAACATCTGAGTGACATATTAAATTTAAATCATACATATAATAAAATATATATCACATATTATATATAGTATATTTTATATATCATATATATCTCACTTGTAATAAAATTATTAAAACTGATGACAACTGTATACTGGCATTTTAAATTTTTAAAGTAATCTTGTATCTAGACTTACCAAAGCAGTTCACAACACAAAAATCAAAGTAAGATTGACCTAATGAGATTTTATAGTTAATTTAAAACCAGTGTACAAATAGCTGAATGAAACACATGAAAATGCCCATAGTACCATAGTTCAGTAGGCAACAACCTTAGGAAGTCACTAAAATGCCACATGATAATAAAAATTGTTTCAAAGAAAGACACCTAGTGCCTAGATTCTATGAAAAATAATCCATGAAATTAACAATAATATTTAATATTCATTGAATAACTCATTGTTAAACAGGATATTGACAAATTTATATGAGTACAGCAGTAATGCAACTGAATTTTATTGATGATGCCCCCATTTACCATCGGGTAACACAAAGCCAATGTCCTTGAATGTACCATCCTTCAAGATCGTATAGCCAAACATAAGTAAAGGAGTCAAGGTTCTAACTCAAGATCCACAAATTCTATTCCATCAAGTTTACCTATCCACAATCACTCACCTGTCTTCTTTAATCACTTTTCTAAAAATGGCCATTTCAATAATATCACAAAGCTTGTCCATTCTAAGGTATAAGGACTTATTAAAGTCTATGCACACACTTCATGAGTTTTATGAGGGAATTATTTTTGGTATGGGGACTTTTTACTAAAGGATTAGATAATTTTAATATTAAGCCACATGAAAGCTATCTCAATTTAACTCAAGTTGAATTGAAGATAACAACTACTTTCCATTCTAGAAGCCCTTAAGCAGCCATTCTCCAAATTTAAGATAAACTATTCCCTTTGGGCTGGTACCATTTGTAGAATAGCCATTGACCTTGATTAAATCCCATTAAATGTTATTATTAGCAAAGAACTGGGAACATAATAAATTCTCAAGAAATGCATAAATGGTAAATGTTTTATTTGTTTCAATCTTCCTTGAAATTGAATTGGCTTCTCAAATTACAGTATTGCCTTCACAACGGAAAACACATTTTGAAGGAAAACACTAGACATCATTTCCTCTTTACAAATTTTACCATGAGACTATATCAAAGCTAAGTAGACATACCAAGGATATCCTGTTCCCTGAAAACATAAATTCCAATTTAAATCTTGCTAAGTTATAATTTAAAAGAACAACAGCTAGGAAACAAGGTACTATGAAACCCGTGGAAAGATACCCACACCTAATCCTCTTCTGACACAGCCTAAGATGTTTATTTTGAGGACTAAGCACAGGCAGGAGGAGATATGTTGGACTGCAGAGCTCAAGCTGACATTGGAGATTAAAAACCCACAAGAAGACACTAAATATAATTCTTGCACTTACAGTGTGTCTAATAATGACTGCAGAAGCTATATTAAGGGAAGAAAACAAACATTTGATGTTTTACCAAGAGGAAGAGAACTGAGGGGTACAATTACTAATGTTACTAAGAACCAAATAGTCCTCAAAGGCTTTTCATTCAAATTGAGATGAGCCACATAATAGGATCAAAGCAAATAAAAACCCTTGCCACTGCCTGTTGCCTGTGACATGTGGCAGTTCTTGTGAGGGACAAGCACTGCATCCAGGAATCTTCTATTTCAGTAATTGAGGACACCTGGTGTGAGTGAACCAAGGCCAATTTTGCTGATGTGTGTGCTATTTCATTTTGTTTGCTCCTCAATATCTGGTGAACCAACTAAATTAAATATGATTATACCTGCCAGTTGCTTGCTCCAGAAAGGTTTTTACTTTCAGAATAGCTTAGAAACATTTGGTATTCTCATCACTTACATCATTATGCATAATTCATGTCTCGCATAATATTACTAAAATGTTTGCACCTTACTTTGAAAATGGGTTTATGCAGAAGAAAATAGAGGGAGTGGGCTTCTAGACATTGTCAATAAATTTTTGAAATATGGATTTAGTTGCACAAGTTATAAAATAAAAAAATTGACAGATGGGATTGCACCAAACTAAAAAAGTCTCTAGGTAAGAAATAAAACTGAAGAATAAAGTGTAAAAACCCCAAGGAACGGGAGAAATATCTTCCCATACTATTATGTAACAGCTGTATATCTAGAATATACAAGAAATTGAAACACCTCAGTAGTGAGAGAATGAATAACCTGATTTTAAAAAGTGATCCAATAGAAGGTGCATAAAATGTCTCGAGCATTTAAATATAAAAAATATCAACATCATCATTTGTTAATAAAATGTAGGTTAAAATTCCAGTGCAAACGTCTTACCTGAGAGAAACCCAGTGGTAAAGATGATACAGTATTGGTACAAAGACAGACAAGTCTATCAATGGAATAGACTCAAGACCCAGAAATAAGCGCACACATCTATGGTCACTTGATCTTTGACAAATAAGCCAAAATCATCCAGTGGAAAAAAAATCAAAGCATCTTCAATAAATGGTGCTGGTCTAACTGGCAGTTTGTAGGTAGAAGAATGAAAATAGTTCCATATTTATCACCTTGCACAAAGCTCAAGTCTATATTAATAGAGGACCTCAACATAAAACCAGATACAAAGAATCTAATAGAAGAGAAAGTGAGAAACAGCCTCAAACTCATTGGCTCAGGGGGAAATTGCCTGAACAGAACACCAATGGCTCAGGCACTAAGATCAATAATTAACAAATTAGACCTCATATAACTGAAAATCTTCTATAAGGCAAAAGATACTATCAATAAGACAAGTTGGAACCTATAGAATTGGAAAAAATCTTCACTAACCCTACATTCCTAAGAGGGCTAATACTCAAACTATATATAAAAAACCTCAAGAAGTTAACCTGCAAAAAGCAAATAACCTAATTTAAAAATGGGGTACAGAGCTAAATGGAGTGTTCACAACAGAGGAATCCTGAATGGCCAAGAAACACGTAAAGAAATGTTCAAAGTCCTTACTCATCAGTAGATAAATGAATATCAAAACGACCCTGATATTTCACCTTACACCAATAAAAATATCTAAGATCAAACTCTCAGGGGACAGCAGATGCTGGCAAGGATGTGGAAAAAAAGACACACTCCTCTATTGTTAGACAGTCTTGCAACTGGTACAACCACTATGGAAATCAATCCAGTGGTTTCTCAGAAAATTGGAAACAGTTCTACCTGAAGATCCAGCTATACCACTATTGGGCATATATCAAAAGATGCCTCACCATAGCACAAGGACACATGATCCACTATGATTGTAGCAGCCTTATTTGTAATAGCCAGGAACTGGAAACAAGCCAGGTATCCTCAAGCAAAAATGGGTAAGGAAAATGTGGTTCATTACATAATGAAATACTATTCAGCTATTAAAAATGAGGACATTATGAATTTTGCAGGAAAATGGATGAAACTAGAAAATCTCAACCTGAGTGAGGGAACCCAGACTCTAAAAGACATGCATGGTATGTAGTCACTGATATGTGGATATTGGCCAAAATGTACAGAATACCTAGGATAGAACCTAGAGACCATAAGAGGTATAACAAGCAGAAAGGTCCAAGTGAGGATGCTTCAATCCCACTTAGAAGGAGGAAGGAAATAATCACTGGAGGCAGAGGGACTGGCTGGCATGGGAAAGGGGAGGGTAAGGGGTAAAGGGTAATAGGATCAGGTATAGAGAAGTGGAGATAAGAGGGAAGCCCAGAGGGACAGGAGAATGACTGAAATAAGCAGCCTCATGGTGGGAAGTAGGGAGACCCTATAACAAGTATCAAAGAAGCACGAGGTGAGAGACCCTCAGGACTCAATGGGGGTGACCTTACTCAAAATACCTAACACTGGGGAGAGAGAAAACCAAGAGTCCAACTGTAGTAGACAGACAGGGCCTCAAGTGGAGGCACAGGTTTACTAAGCTACAGTCAAAATTTCTGACCCAGAATTGTTCCTGTTAAAAGAACTATAGGGACAAAAATGGAGAAGTGACTGAAGGAAAGGCAGTCCAATGACCAGCCCAACTTGAGATCTGTCTGATGGGGGGTTGGGGAGGACCAAGGCCTGACACTATTACTCATGGTATGAGGTGCTTACAGATGGGATCCTGGCATGGCTGTCCTTTGAGAGCCAATAACAGCAGCTGACTGAATCAGATGCAGATAGATCTTACATCCAACCATTGGACTGAAGTCAGGGACCCCTATGGCTGAATTAGGGGAAGGATTGAGGAAACTGAAGGACAGAAAGATTCCATAGGAAGACCAAGACTGGCAGTCTCAACTAACTCAGACCCTAGAGGTAGCTCCCGGAGACTGAGTCACCAACCAGGAACATATAAGTGCCTATCTGAGCCCCCCCGCCCCTGCACATATGTATCAGAGGTCTGCCTGGTCTGGCCTCAGTGGCAGAAGATGAGCTTAATCCTCTGGAGACTTGAGGCCTCAGTGAATGAGGAGGCCTGTTAAGAGGGAGCACCCTCTCAGAGCAAAGGGGAGAGGAATGAGATGAGGAACTGTGGGAGGAGAGACAGGGGGCAACAACTGGTATGTAAATGTGGGACTGCGTAAGGGTATCCTAGGTCATGGCTAAGCAGGTGCCTAGAACCCTGAGACTCTGCGTGAGAACCGGCAGGAGTTCAGCGCACCCCAAGAATCCAGGGTCCTGACTGAAAAGCAGTCCAATCTCCATAGAATTACATTGTTCAGTCACATAGGCCAGACTATAGGCCTCGGGCCCTAGGGATTTACATACTAATGAAGGCCAGACAGCCCCTCTCAAAGTGTACCTGTAGAGGGTGTGACTAGAGGCCTCAGGGCCTAGGATCTACATACTAATGAAGGCCAGAGTGCGGAGTAAATTAAGCATGCCTCCCCAGATCCTCCCCCTTTCTCCCTCCTTATATAACTCGGGACTGCCCTGAGTTTTATGGGGGTACACCTAGATCCATCCACCATCCGCCATGACAATAAACCCTTTTGGAACCAAGGACTTCCTCATGCCATTGGGGCCTGCTGCCACCAAAGCCTCCAGGCCGCTGGAACCATAGTCATTCCTCCTGCATGTGGGACCAGCCGCAGTGTGGAAGCCTCTCCAGACTCCACAACTGTGGCCACTATTTTTCCCCGACATGTAAATAAATAAATAAATAAATAAATAAATAAATAATTTAAAAGATGAAATAAAAAAGATAACACAAGCCTTTAGCACTCATATAATTTGTAAACAGGAGCAAGAGATCAAACTGAAAAGGTATAGATAACATTAATTACTGATACTTTGGATCTTTAAGGGAATGTGGTCCACTGAAAGAATATTTCCTTTATGTATTCCCATTCAAAAGATACTAATTTTGATTTTAGATCCTTTTGAACATTATGTACAAAGGATCCTAATCATATACATCTCTTACCCAACCAACTTTACTCAGGTCCTCCATCACATGGTCTTCCCACACCCATGCACGTAGAGGCAACAGTAACTGAACTCAGTGGTTTGTAAGTAAAACAAAACAAAACAAACAAACAAACAAAAACAGACAAGCAAAACAAAAAGTATGAGATATTGTTTCTCTCATGGCCAAAAAAGATATAACAGGGTATCCTTCATTTTTCCTTACCCACCATGATATTTTTAATATCACAGACAAAGAATGTCATATGGAGGTTGCACATAAAAGTGAAAGAGCAATTAAAATTACAAATTATCAGAGTTAGAAAATGTCCAGGAAATGGATGACCCACCCAGAGTAGAACATCCAATGTATCTTGCATCTAGTTAATTTTCCTGGTCCTTGCAAGCCTGTATATTATCAGTGACATTTAAGAATGACAGTGTCATTGGCAACACAATCCCTGTGCCTTAACAACCCTCAAAACATTTCTTCTTTCCCATCTTCCCAAGGCTTACTTGCCTGAGGAAATGTCTGAAAATAGACCATAATAAGCAGAGCCCAGTGCAAAATAAAAATACTGGATTGTTTATTAGAATGAGGAGAATTTTCATCTTTCTACCATGGTCTCAATGTATAGTTGTATACTTTGTAAACTATTTAATTTGCCTTACAGGAGGCAAAGGGCATTCATTAAGTAAATGCTGACCTTCTCTCTTGACCTTTTTTCCTATCTCCAGCCCAAGCATCAGACCTTGAAGAAGAGCCAGTTGGGAGTGAGCAATTGTTGGGAGGAATATGAAAAGAATTAAACCCAGGAAGATAGGAAGCCTAGGAGACAGAGAGTTTATAGGAAGCAAAGCCATATGGAAACCAAAGCTCAAAATCCCTGACAGATGCTCACTAGCTCCCTTGGACTTCTCTCTTCCAAAACAGATTAAAAGATAAAATTATTAAGACTTTCAAGAAGGCGATCAAAGAGCAATAAACCAAATTACCTGCCATTTGCTATACACAGGGTTCTCCCTGTCCACCACACTCATTTTTCTTCCTTGAAAACATCTGTGGATATCAGTGACTTTGGGAAAAGACTTGGCCATCATTTGGGGTGATATTTTCCTCTGCATTGTAGAGTTCTTCTTTCTGAATGTCCAACTTTCCCAGTACTCAAGAATCCTGAGTTCTGAGTTAGCTTAGCTCTGTCTTTGAACAGACATAAATGCTAGCACATCACTGTGCAGCAAGTCATTTGTCCCCTCTACAGGTGTTCCATTTATCTTTTGAATTCCTCATGGTCTAGGCCTATTGGCTGAAACTGCAACTCTAAAATTCGTAATCCTTCTGATTATAAGCACCAATTAGAGTCCATTATTTCCAAAATTTATTATACAGAAATGTCAACAGGGTCAATATCACTGACTCTTACAATTTCTATCATCAAACTATATAATAATGTCTTCTGACTTTGAAGCAATGGCTCTGCTTGGGAATTTGTTTGAGGCTTGTTTCTCTTATGACTCAAATTATCTTTTACTTTTAACCATCAAAGTAGGTCTGATGATCCTATATGGAAATTTGTGGTAAAAAGTTTAAGTGGAATTTTCTTACATTTTTGCATCACCATGCTGAGTGGCAAACCTCCTCATGCTCCTGGGAAACACAGTCCCTGGGAGTCTTTCAGTCTTTTGTTGTCTCTCTATAGCCTTAGAGTTTCTAATGTCCTTTTTTTTTTTTTTCATCAGGGATAGAAACTCCAGTACTTGATGGCACTTAATTTGGACCATCCACCTTCTCCTCTTTTAAGGAGCCATGCTATATAGTTAATTTGAAGCATTGCATGAGGTCCTAGGTACAATGAAGATGATCACTTTCTAATCAGTCAACTCTTTCCTAGCTAACCACATAATCCAGCTCTTTTGACTAATTAACATCCAGAAATCCATCACCTGTGTTCCCTAGGACCGGTACAGCACATTTTGACTATTTTTTAGTCTATTGAGGATTTTGTATCCTTTTTCCTTTATGGGATCCTATGTATGTCTGCATGGATGCCTAGTGTCCTATCAAAAAAGAGAGAACAGAAGGGGACATATGTTACTGAGAACATACAAATCCCAGTGCAAAGAAGCAGTTTTAAACTGAGGAATACACCTGAGTTTTGCGTACAGAAGTTTCTGAGACCCTATGGCACCAGGACTGCCTCATATGCCTGGACTCCAATTCATTTTCCAAATAGGGCCCAGTATACTTTTCCTCATCAGATATCTTTGTCAGTACAGCATATTGTACTGTAGAAAACAGCCACTGAATGAGATTCTGGCCTGAACCAAAAGAGAGAATATTTTTTTGTGTTCTCTTTGGCATGTTTGGGTGTGGTGAGCCAGTCATACTCTGTAGGCACACCTGGTTTGGAACTCGTAGTTTCTTTGGCCTTGAATTTACAGCAACCTCTATCCCACAGTCTTTCAAGTACTCAAATTACAGGCACAGGCTCTCATATCTAGGAAGAAAGTTTTTATAAGCTATCAGAGAAGCTTCTACCTTTCTCTCTTAGTCTTCTGTTGTTCATTGGTTGCCACGGATCATTTTTATTTGGGGACAATGGCACTTGCCAGTGGATTCCAGAGCCCACTGTCTTTATAATTTCATCTTTCTCTAATTCAACAACAAACCAATCAACAAAATAAACCAGCTAATGCATTTCTTTCTACAATACCCAATTCATCATCAACAGAGGTTTATTAATTTAGTTACTATTTTGAGTAAGAGGGAAGAGAGGAGGTTGCATCCTATGTGTTTTGTCCACTACTGTATTAAAAGTGATTCAGATTCACAATACAATTTTTTCAATCTATTTTGCTGGGCTCTACTATACTAATTATTAGAAATCACACTCCTTGGAAGAGGAGATGAAATATTAAGCTGAGATGAAGTATTACACATTAGATATTTTGGGGGACTCAACATTTGCATGACAGAGGCAGAGAAAGTAAGAGCAAGGAGAAAAAAAAAAAGCCTAACTGGAACTGGAGTTTTAAGACAAAGTTTCCAGGTCAGACAATTCCAATGAACTGGTCTTGCATACTTGTTAAAGTAGCCAGGTTCCTCCAAAACCAAGCGGAGGGTGCTGACATAAGTTTTAGGTTTAAATGGAAGAATTTAAGCACAGGCAAGAGGCATGCATAATTAAGCATTCTTGATCAACTTGTGGTCAGGGTGATCATTACCTCAGCTAAGGTTCTGAAAAGTGGCTCTAGGAAGCATCATTGCCTGAGGGAACAAGCTGATTCCCAGGAGATAATTGCTGCTGCTTGAGAGAATCTCACGATGGAGTCATCTGCCTAAAAAATCTCAAAAGGCCTGTGCTCCTCAAATCCAAGATAATTGCAAGTTTAAGGCAAAGAATGGAGAGAAACTTTAGGTGTCTAACAAGGACCCAGAAGCTGAACATAAACTCAATAGTAAAGTGCCTCAGTACTCTTATTTTTGCACCTTCAGTCTTAAATAGGAACAATATAGATTGGTTAACTTTGGTTTTTTGATTAACAGGGCTTGAGGTGGTTAATTTTCCTATAAACAGAGATAAGGAATTGACTGATCTTTAAAAGGGAGCTCTGAAGTGAAAAAGGATAAAATGCTTTTATCCTAATTTTAGCTACCTTGTGGACTGAGAGTAAGAGACAATGCTTTCAACAAAACAGTTGCTATGTGTTAGTTGTAGTAGTATAATATTGAACAAAAATCATCATAGTCCAAGCAATAGAAAGTTGAAGGGATCAGTGACCCTTTGGCTCTGCCATAATTACTCAGTGCAAGTGGGCCATGTTGGGTAAGACATGCTTGTGCATCTTAAATAGTGAAGTTGGGTTTTGATGGAATTTCTGAATAGCTATTTCCTGACTTAACATTGGACTAGAAATTTCCTTCTAGCAGATAATTTGTAGTTATCTTGGCTGTCTCTCATTGAGAATCTAACTCCGCTCATCCTTATTTTTTGAGTCTAGATACATTTTTCCCAATTTATACCAATGTACCATGATTTTCCAATGTACTTGCAATTCAGAGGACTCACCTAACTATCAGGTCATCTTCTTCTTCTTCTTCTTCTTCTTCTTCTTCTTCTTCTTCTTCTTCTTCTTCTTCTTCTTCTTCTTCTTCTTCATCTTCTCCTCCTCCTCCTCCTCCTCCTCCTCCTCCTCCTCCTGTTCCTCCTCCTTCTTCTTCTTCTTTTTAGAAGTTTAGTTTCAATGAAGCTTCCTCATTTTGAACCACCTGTCTCTGTTCACCAGATTCTATAATTGTGATCTCATGGTTTAAAAGTGTTCAACTTTCTGGCTTATTTGAATAGGCTGGCCAAAATTAACAACAACAACAAACAAACAAATGAACAACAACAAATTAAGCAAACAAAACAAGCAGAAAGGATGTAACATTCATTCATGCAAAAGGGGCATCAAAAAGCTTCCCATGAACTGCCAATAATATCTCCTTTTCCACTAAAGTGATTGAGGATAGTATATGTCTTGAATGATGAGGCCACCATCAATCATCTCAGAGTCACTGGACCACTCATCAACACCAAAACAGTAAATTAAATATCAGTAAGAAAGAAAGTTTAGCTCCATCTCATTATTGTGAGGTTTTTGAGGTTAGCCTTAATATACAACACTATAAGGAAACTACAATTGGAGTGGGGGAAGTCAATGTCAAACCTCTCAGAATCCATACTATTATGAAAATGCTTCATATGGATAGACAGCATAGGTTACTTCAAGGATTAATCAGTTCATGATCCATTTTCCTTTGAATGAAGAGTTGGGGAAAATGCCTGCCTTGAATCCTCCCTTTGAAGTATCATATTCACCACAAAGCCCAGCCCCAGCCCAGCAGCTCAGAAAGCCCATGTTAAAATGCTTCGAGGAATGCCTAGTGTTTATATAATCAGAGTTTTAAATGTTCACTCTTATTATTCTCTAGAGTCACACTTTATGAGAAGAGAAATGTTTGCTCATTTTATTTGGAATTTAAACATTAGTACCTTGAGTCCTGCCTAAAACAAAGTAGACATTCAATCAATATGTATTAAAAGAACTACTGAGTGTAAATATTTGATGTTTCCCTCCTTACTCTCTGGGCCTCTATTCTTATTCCTTGCTAACATTTTAATTGTCCGCGATCAGAATCAAGTAAATGTTTTCCTTGACTTTCTCTATGTTTGGTCCTAGCATTAGTTTTCTTGATTCATATTTCTATCCATTGAAGGCTTCCTTATCTTGTATAAAAAAATGAAAAAAGATGTTTATTTCTTCCAGATGCCTCCACAAATCATTAAAAAAATAAAGCATCCTATTTCAGTCTTAAACTTTGCACAGATGTTTAAAGCAACATGAACACAGATATAAGTTAGATATGCGAGACAATATTGTTGGATAAAATTTCCTAGTTACATGCAGTTTTGCATAAAAGTCATTAAGTTGCCTATATTCCCCTTATATTTTCTGCTTCACATTGGAAAACATGCAAATGATGCTTATATTAACAGACTTTCATTAGAAAGTTTAATGCAAACACAATTGTGACATTTTACATTAACTTACAAGAACTACTCTTAGATTTAAATAACAGTGTGGTTATCATACTGTCATTATATATTTATATTATACAATCTATGGATTCTTTTCTTTCCTGACCACATGCCTTCAGAATTGCTTCCCCCCTCTCCCTCACTTACGCTACTTGGAGGTGTGCCTCACACCTGTTTTCCTAGGATCTTATGTCATAAATCTCCTTGGAGGGCTAATTTTATAAATCCCCTTTGGTTTCTTGATTTTTTAAAAAATTTTTATTGGATATTTTATTTGTTTACATTTTTATTGGATATTTTCATTATTTAAATTTTATTGGATATTTTATTTACATTTCAAATGTTATCCCTTTTCCCAGTTTCCCCTCCAAAAACCCCCTGTCCCATCCCCCTTTTTCCACCTGATTTAGTGGGGAAGCTCCAACAAACTCACAATTTCGAAAAAAAAATGTGAAAAAAATAAAATTGCATGTTATTAGATCTGAATCCCAGTTCACTAAGCATAGTTACAACATTTTTACTGATTTTCATTAATTTTTATTTTTTATTTATTTTTTTAGTCAGTATATGCAGTACTTTGAATTTGGTCAAAAAGAAAATGGTTCTGGTTTGATTTCTTTTTTTTTTTTTCCTGATAGGTTTCTACTTTCCCTGTCCATGGGTGTTCTGGCATTGTGCCTAATCTTTGCTTATGAGACTTCAGAACAACGTACATGTGACTTATTTTAATAAACCCAACACAAGCATCACTTCTATTTCACATAAAAATCCTAGGTAGGACTTCCCAGTATGAAGGTATTCATTTCTGAAAAATTCTCTTTTATTATTTCTCGATGATCTCCTTGGACTTTCTGTTTCCTCTTTTCAAACACAAACATTTGTTTGTTTGTTTTTAGTTATATGGATGTTTTGACAGCATGCATGCCTGTTCCCCATGAGCATGCACTGCCCACAGAACCCAGAAGTTTGCATCAGGTCCCTGAAACTAGAGTCGTAGGCAGCTGTGGGCAGGTAGGTATGCACTGAGAACTGAACCACAGCCCTCTGAAAGAAGAAGAGCCAGTGAGTGCTTTTTATTCTCTGGTACACTACTTCTGCCCTATCTCCTTTATTCATCCTAATTATAAAGTATGATTTATGTTTTATTTCAATCTGGCTTACATTTCACTTCGATATGATATTTACATTTTATGGATGTCTTTTGCTATTAATATTTTAAAATATTTTAATAGTTTATTATGAAATTTGTAATCATGATTAAATTTAATTTTCTCACTCCCTCCAGAGCCTTTATTTTTCTCACATCCTTCTCCTTCAGGCTGTAGCCTATTCTCAAATAGCTGGAGAACCTCTGTGGTTTGAAACTTATTAGGAATAAAACAAGAGGCACATGAAGCTAGCAGAGTCTTATGGATATGGGGATATTCTGACTGGCAGGTCCAATTTCATAGATGATTGTTATAGAAAAAAATCATTTAATTATAATATCTATGATTCCTTGGAAATTTATTTTAATTACTTTGGGTGATCTTATTTACAATGTACAATTTGTAGTAAACATTACATATAATAAGGAAGAGCTCTTAGACCAGGGCTACCCTGATTTAATAATAGAATTTTAAATATCTTTGAAGTTCACAGAGCAACTTAGGTAATGGCAACATAACCCTTGCTGCTCTCTAGAGTTCAGCAAGTATATAATACTAATAAACAGTAATAACAATGTATCACTTTATTTGGCCTACCATGGGTAGAGATATCCTTTGTATTCTTGTGTGACTTATTTTTCATATACTGTAATTTTTATTAGACTTACTGATATTGATATATTAATATGGTTTATTATTGTTTCTGCCAGGCATCAGTGGGTATATGAACCATTAATCAATGCCAACTACTTTTTCTCCTTAAATAATCTCAGGCTAAATAGTAAAACCAGGGAGGGGTAAATTGTGATTTCATATTGAGTTGAAAACCGTCCAAAGTCAGTCTGAGAAGGCACCTCTTTCCATCTTCCAGGGAAGATAAGGTAATACCTTTCCCCTTAATTTACTCATTGGTAGTGATAGAGTTTTGTCTATTGTGCCTCCAGTTGTTAGCCTGCCACACCATCAGGAAGTAGTGAATACTACAAACTTATTCTTGGTTGGAGTGCATTTGGGAACCCCAGAGCTTTATGCATTTTGTTTCCTATTTCGTAGCTAGTACACTGAGAAGATCTTTCCTCCATCCCACACTTACTGCCATGCTGACTCCAATGCAGACTCAAAGTGACAAGACCAGGCAATACTAAATGTATTGCTACCTTGAAAACATAAAATGAAATAAATATTCCTTTTTAAGTTGTTTGTCTAAAGTTTTTTGTCATGGTGATGAGAATGTGACCAGCGCATATGGGACGATATTTTTCATTTCGTGGCTGCATGCATGATCTTTACCATGGATTCACGTGTAATGAGTACCACAAGAATGGATTATTGGAGCAAAGCCCATCATACAATGCCCTAAAATAAATTATCTAAAATGTCTTTCTGCTCTGCTATCCTCAGAACTTACACATTTTCCTTTCAGCTCTTCACATAAAGTATTTTAAATGTGATTTATTTTGAGATGAGTTATATCAACACACACACACACACACACACACACACACTACTACCAGTAAAATAGACTTTAGCTAATATGCCTCATTATTATAAGTTATGTTTAAATGTGTTGAATATGGGTATTGTGAGAGGGGTGTCATTAAGATCTGAGCTGAGGTATTAAACTGATTATAGGCAAATTTTTTATTAATCCCCATTTTCAGACCCATTATTTAATTCTTGTCTTATAGTCTTCAGCTACTGTCTTTCTGGGATGCTTTTGCAAACAACTGCCTTTTAGGTAATCTATGTCTTTACGGGTTATATACATACGTTTTTTCCAACCCATTTAATTTTTCTTTCACTTGTTTCTTTAAGTAAGTTTAAATTGGCTTTTCTTTAAAAGATCCATCTCCTGTTCGTTTCAGTCCTATAAGTCTTCTACTTTTAATGAAAATATACAAACAGTAACCTAGTCTATTACTTCAGCATACTGGCTTATTTTTAGTTACAAGAAAAATTTGACATCATTAGTTCACAATATATCATATAAAAACATAACATTATAATCACTGTGTATAACACCAACACTGATTCCAAATTAGAATTATATAATTAAACAGAAACTGACTTCCTAATGTTTGCTTCCTGTCTTAAGAACAAGTGAGGAAAATTCCTCTTTACTTCCAGATGAAAATGGTGGTTAGAGAAAAATCTAGTTAGAAAGGCAGCACCTAAGGCCTTATATGCTTTTGGATAAACCAGAATTGGGTAAGTCAGAATTTAAGAAAAATAGCATGTATTTCAGAGAATACATTTCTCTGCATAAATCTTGGGCCATGACTAACATCTTGGCAGAAGAAATCTCGATTCCTTAATCATGGGTGAATAATAACACCAGCTCTAATGTACCACAACACACTGGAAATGCTACACAAAACATCAGCAAAGCAATGGACGCATTGCTCGGCACTGAGTAGGTGCTTGAAGTGACTGCTTTTCTTTCTCCACTCTGGTGCTTCCTTAATTCCTCACCCTTCTATAGAATGATGCCAAGTATAAGGCAGAGATTAGCTAGAGCCTTGGTAGACTCCACTGCCAGTAAAAACAAATTTCTAACCTTCCAGCTCACACATCCTTCCCACTTATGAGGACATACAATTTCTTGGAGTCAACATTGGTCCCTAAGCCAGGGTCAGAGATTAAAAGGTGAGTTGTTATATTAGGCACTGCATAAATAGTTTTATTTATTCAAATGAATAACATCATCATGATACATTGTTTAAATCACCAAAAATTTATTCTGATATTAAATACTTTTAAAATTTTCAAATGATATTTAGGTTTTAGAAAATCATTTAGCAGTTATTCGTTCATCCAACTTGCTAACGTCGACTGGATTTCACTTTCTGAATAAGCATATACATCAAAGGTACTATATGTAGGCAGACACTACTTGTATGTTGGAAGACTCTTTCAAAAACAGATGGAGTATACATGCAACCATCAAAATACATCTTCAATCAGAATGCCTAGGATACTTACCAGAAAAAAAACTGTCTTTCATATGTATTTCTCAAATTTATAGCAATAATACAAGTGATATCTTCCCATTTCTAGTACATTAAGGATTGACAATCCAGGATTGCTCATTCTTGGAGTTGACACATTCACTGAGATAACAGCAGGAAAACAAGTATACCTTCTGGGAAACAACATCCATGGCTACACTGATGTCTGATTTGAGCTTGTTTTACTATCAAGGGATTTATGTTTATAAAAAAAGATAAAAGTCTATGGGCTCTCATTTCTCTTTCAACCTAAGTCTACATGACATCCATGTTTAAAATATGCAGTTAGAGGCGAGCACTAGACTGATTATTCGTGGTAACACTGACGTACTCTTGATTCCAAAAATGTATTGCAAAGATCTGTGCTATATAACTAAGTAAAATTCACAGATTCTGTGAATGGTCAGTTAAGACCCCAACTTTAAACAGGAAGGTTTTAAATGATAGAACAAACTTTCACAACTAGAAATATGTAGAAATAAGCATTCTCACCACAAAGTCATTTAGGCTACCAGTAAGACTTGAGGAAAATAAGGGAGGCTTCAATTCTTTTATGGTTTGGATCATAAACTCCCCTCACATGTGTATGCAATTGATCATTTCATCCTCAAGGTGATCATTTTATCTTAGGAGGCCAATGAACCTTTAAGAGGTGAAGCTTAACAGGAAGACACTGGTCATCAAAGAACAAGTCCTTGGAGCTATAGTTCAACCTCATTTCCAACTGACTTTCACAGTTTCCAGGTGAACGTGGTATCACAAATGCTTCTGCTGTCTTCAGCAAGTCATCAGCTACTATGATCTCACAATGGACTGTTCCAAACTCTGAGCTAAAATAAACCTAACACCCACTTAAGTTCTGTGAGGTACTGTGTAAAAGGGAGAAGAAAAGTGATTCAAGTTTTTTTTTCTTTTTGTTTTGTATTTTAGAAAGTAGACTATCCACCTTCTGTGCAGATATTTGTGCAGTAATGTTGACTGTCTTACTTACATATGTAACGAATAAGCATGTACAAGGATATATTCAAGGCGAATACAACTCAAAGAGTTACTTGAGATTATCTGAAGGTCTTAGCAAATACCATGGAATTCGATGTTTGTTTTATTCTTTAAATAAGGAGGTATCGCTGAAGTGATCAATATAATAAGCACTATTAATAGCTTCTGGAGGCAGGTTCATATGAAGGTAAAATAGACTAGGGTTTAGACTAGAAGAGAATGTGATGTTCAAATGAAAAACGAAGTTCTAGAGTCCTTGCACTGAGATAAAAACAGAGTTGCCACTGTGAGTCTGTCAGCTAGTCCTAGAGGTTGATTTTCCACATAAGAAAGAGAGAGATGGATGAGAGATATTAAGCAATAATTTTTCAAGGCTATCTTTACTATACTTCAACTGGATTAAACAGACTTGGAGTGACTGGAACAAATTGCTACTATCATCTTCATTCACAGTTATAAGCTTGCAATTTTGCATGCCAAAATAATTAGGATCTAGGATGAATTCTTTTTTTATGAAGCTACCCTACATAACGGGTTGACACCTGCAATCAGTAGACTTAAAAGGAAAGGGACATTACAGAGCAAATTAGCTTCTAAAATGCTGAGTTTGAAAATTTTAGAGAATAAAAGAAAGCAAGAGAGAGAAAGAAAGGAAGAGAGAGAAAGGAAGAGAGAGAGAGAGAGAGAGAGAGAGAGAGAGAGAGAGAGAGAGAGAGGGAGAGAGGACGTGAAAGCATGAATTAGGAAATGGGCCTGTGGGTAAGATACAGAGGATGACAGAGATGGGAGGGAGATGAGAGCATAGGGTGTGAGAGTAAACAGAATGCATAATATATATGTATGAAATTGTCAAAGAACAAATTTAGTCAATAAAACAAAAAAACTGGACTTTGCCTTTATCAATCAAGTCTATAGTTTTATTTACCTCCTCTCTCAAAAATATCCTCCAAGAAAACTACTACACTCTTGGAATGTGCATTCATAGAGAAAACTCACTACCGTCACTGATACTCAGTCCATAGAAATAGTAGAGAAAAATGAGCGTTCATAGCACACATAAGAACTACTGCAATAGATTGTCACAAAGGTAACCTAACACCTAATATGTATATGATAGAGATGTTTTAGAAAACTTTTTCTAAAAGATGAGCATGAATTTATATGGAGTTTATTTATTTACTTGTTTATTTATTGATTTGGATGGTTGGCAAGGTTTTGTGTACTAGCTATGATTTCCTTCTAGTTGAGAGGGTCTCAAGTGGAACTAGAGAGCTATACATTACTGTCAAGGTTGTGTCACATTATTGTACCCTTAGGGTTGTTGTACTTACTTTACTGGTAGTTGTGGCATCATAGCTCTGGAGAACTGCTGGTTGCTATTCTCCTTTGAAAGTTGGCATGACGCCTTCTTATATCATTAAAGCTAGTAGTCAGGAAGAAAGTTTTCAGATCAGTTCCTTACAAGGGCCTGTAGGCCCTGGGTTTGAAGTGCATGGTGTCCTCACCAATGGGGGCTTAACTTTCTACCTCTGGGGCAGGAGAAGCCAGTCACCAATGGAAATAGCCTGTAATGTTTTAGGGATGTTTTAAGAAGCCCTGACCAGCAACTCAAAAGATGGCTTCTCATGCCTGCTGTTGGGATATTTGTACAAAAAGATATTTGTACAGCTGAGTGATGCTGATATCTCAGAAAAACTATCTTCCCTAGGCAGAATGTACCAATTGGTTATCCAACACCAATGGTCAGTCCTAATATAAGTAATATTGCACAGACAGAGCAGGTTATATTTAGGTTTGTGTGTGTGTGTGTGTGTGTGTGTGTGTGTGTAAAAGGAAACAAAAAAAGAGTTAAAAGAAGATTGGAATATAGTTTTGCAGGAAGAAAGGGAAGGAGAAATTATGAAATTATATTATAATTCTATAAATAATTAAATGTGTATATATAATTTTACACATTATTTAATTGTGCATCTATTTTAACAAAAAACCTGTGAATGTATTGTATAAATGCACACTATCCTTAGCCTACAAAAAAATGCAATTTCCTATACACACAGGTGACACTGTTTTCCTAACCACATAATAATACATCCAAGCATTTCACATTATTCTTTATGTAAATGCATATATTGAACTAGCTGCATTAGAATTACCCAAGAGTCCCACTAGAAACTTTCTGAATCAGCATTTCTGAATGCATGGTAAAAGAATCGCTGATTAACTAAATACCCATGTGATCTTGTGCACATGGCTTTTTGAGAAACAAACTATCAGATTTTGCTTATCCAAAAAGGTATAATTGCTATCCTCGTTAAGAAGTCCAGGACAACTGATGATTAGATTATTCACTAGGTCCTATGCTACTGATGGTTTCAAAGATGTATAAAATGTTATTTCTTTTCCCCAAGTCCCTACATTACTTTTCTGTTTTTTTTAATAAACCAATAAATAAGAAGAAAATCCTTGGTACAGGAAGAAATGCTCAGAAATATTGCTTGGCATTTTTAGACTTTCATTTCAACAAGCAATTTTAAAAAACCACTTAGTTCTCAAAAGTGGTTGACAATTAGTTTATCCACTGTGGCAGTGGGTATAAATAATAAGAGTTTCATATACAAAGTATTTTAATATGTAATTCTTCCCAAGCCTTTGGAAGAAATGTCTATCACAAGGAATGGCTGATGTACTTTAAATACTTAGCTCCAAAAGGAAGATGACATTTTTTCATTAGGTTAAGATTTATACACTGAAGTAGCTGTCACAATAATAATAAAATCTGACAGTGCATATCATCTAGGTTTTCACAAGAACAGGTAATATGTTCTTTGGAAGATATGATAATTTTTTTCAAGCCAGAAATTTTTTAAAAAAATAATGTAGCATAGGAGCTGAAGAACTTCATAGCCCATCATTTTAGGACATGTATTTAATGATGTTTATGCCATGACAACCATTATGATTAATATTTTGTACATAAGAATGAATATATTATTATTTTATCATAGACTTCTGCCTGTTAACATTCCATAAAGTGCTGATACCAATCAGCTTGAATACCTATACAAAACCAGATTGCCTTAGGTATAAATTTCAGCATAATCACTGCAGAGCCGAGCTGAGTTTTCTGTGCTTTGCGGCTTTAGTGATTGTAATTAAATGAAGCTCCAAAAGCACCGAAAACTAAACACACAGTTCACCCCTAACCAATAAATAAATAAATAGATAAATAAATAAAAATAAAAATCAATTCCTCCTCAAAACAACAACAAAAAAGATGGGTGGAGGAGGAGTATTAGAGTATCATAGCCATTATCTTTCTGCAGTGCACAGAGTCCCTGCCTCTACCATAATGCCTCCCACCAGCCTGCATTCCTCAAAGGAATGGCCAGATTTTATTTCCCAGCTTTTTATGATCTCAGTTTACTAGGTTGGAGTTTCACAACACTAAATAACTAAAGAAAAATAGAACCAAAATGGAAAGTGGAATAATTTTGGAACAACCACCTATCATTAAAACAAAAACGCCTTGTAAGTGAATAATGAAGATTAAACTTTAAATACAAATTTATCAGTGCCTACTCTCAGAAGAGAAAAGCAATGGAAAAAAATTATTCTGGATTACATTTGCATCTGCTGCCTTAACTATTCCAAGTTAAACTGATCTGTAGTAAAAATATAGATAAATATATAAATGTGATCTCATAAGAAATCCATTAATATTTAGAGCTCATCATTTACCTTGAATGAATGAATCTTTTTCCTAAAATGACAGCTATATTTCCAAGAAGTAGCAAGGTTGTGAATCTAGTTCTCTAAAACTTAATTTTCTATACATGACAGCTGTATTGATGAGACATGAAATACCTATTTTAATCTCTCTACCTAAAGAGACCTTTAGAATAGTCATCGTTGCTATTCCCTAAGCTACATTTTGTTGTCAAGTTCTATTTTACATGAATACTACAGAAACTTACAGCTGTGCCCTTAGGGCTTTAGAGACACGCTATCTACAGCTCAGGAAGGATTAATCATTGATAGCATGATGTGAAACTATAGCATTTCATAACACTACTAAAATACTTTTACATAAACAGTGTCAAGAACTTTCAGAAAAAAAAAAAGAGAGAATCTCTTCCATGAAAAGTCACATTAGAAATGAAAGCATCCTCCACAGAAAACCTCCCTCAGGACATTTTATTTGAGAATACAGAAGCAATCATTTTCTACAAACTCCAAATGTCTAGAGAAAGCTGGCACACTTGTACTCAATTGTTTCAGATTACTTTGTCTTCTATATTCATAGTCCTCGTTTTATCAATTTTGTAGGATTATAATTATATAATTCTATTACTATGTAGCCCTTAAAGCTCATATTACTATGAGTTAAAAACTAGTCTCCAAGTCTTGAAAATGTCTGGTTTTAAGACATTTAGTACATCATGTTCTTCAACTATTAAAGAACTCACAAATAACTTCACAATTTAGCATGTAAATAATTTTATAGTAAACACTCAAAAAATAAAGAAAAATAGTTCATGTTCTTGAAAGTATACATACATGGAAACATGTTTTATCAGGAATATCTACTGAGAAAGAGTACACATGGCTAGTAATGGCAATTAAGTGAAAAAAATACAGGGACAGATATAAGCAACAAGCAGTTCCTAACTCTTCTGCTTATGCACATTCAAATCACATGCATAAACAATTACAAGAGTGTACAAAAGCGCTTCATTTCACTCAAAATTTATTTATTTTCGAAATAAATAACACTAACTTACCAGTGACCATGTAGATCACTAGGGGGAGATCTTCACTTCTTCCTGCCCAGAGCCATGTTGAATTTTACTGGTTGTTATGCCAGAAAAAAAAATGCTTTATAGAAATTTGCTCCATCAGCTAAAATTGTTACATTGTAGGACACAATATAGACCTATTCATGACTCATGAACTGAGATCGTACAGTTTGTCTCAACTACTCAAAAGAGGCCACAAATATAATCCTGATAGGTAGCTGAGTGGATAAAAGAGCACTGGGAATTGGGGTTTAGCCTTGGTGTCTCCCTCTCAGGTGTATTTCAACTTCCTAAACAGATTTTCCCAAGCAGAGAAAAAATTAGGTCTTCATGAATGGCATTCCCCATTAGCCAAAGTAGCAATTCCATATGGTATGGCTGGCACTTTCTTTTGAAGAGAACGGCCAATGTTTTTCGTGCTTTTGTCCAGTGCTGATGACCATGTCTCATTAGTCTAAGTCACTTTATTGTGTGGTCTGAAAAATTACTTGGCTCTTCTCTGAGATTATGAGCTCTCTGAGAAAATTTACCATTTTTCTTTCATTTTAGCACAGAGCCTGACATATTTTAGCCACTTGATAAATTTAATAAGTAAATGAATGGCTCTTGGGATGCCTGGAAACTTTTAATCAAAAGCCTAGAGGAGATTTAGACCACACTCTATTCTGATTATTTCTTATAGGCCAACTAAACTTTAAGTCTTTGCAGCACTAATTTATTCACTTTACATTAGTTTTTTCCATAGTTAGAACATTATTTTTAAATACCTTTGTTCTGTTTTCCTCTTACTTTTTTTTTTGTCATAGTTAGAGATACTTTTAGAAATGAAATATTTTAGAAGCCAATACTTAGAAACAGGAACTAACTTAAAGCCAAAATTCATTTTCAAGATTTAATTTAAATAATGAAAGCAGGAGACTGAGAGGTTTCCAAAAACCATTATAATTTTCCCTCTGAAATATAAAAATCAACATTCTAATATAGTTAAGAATTCTGCTCATTTTTTTCCTGCCCACACCTTTTTATGTGTGATAATGGTTGAAACTGACTCATTATGTTTAGGAAATATTAGTCCCTGATTTCAGATATAAGATGATGATTTTCATTTATGAAATAAAAAGCTAAATGTGCTTACAGTGTGATAACCAACTGAAGAGAGACGTGTATGGACTACACTGTGCTGGATCCAACTCAGTAGCTCCAGAACCTTTAATCACCACATAGGAACTTGCCCGGTTTGAAATGATATGCAGGACACAAAGTATGACACTTATAGAGGCAGCCAAAGCCCAGGTAAGATGAACATTTCAGTGAAAAACAAACATTGAGTGATGAGGGCCGGAAGAAACCAAGACACAGATGACAAAAGTGACTGATCAAAACTCAACCCAAAGGAAAATCTATTTCAAACTCACTGAGGCATTGCATAGCTACAGATCTGATTTCAGAGTTCTGAACTGGAGAAGCTCAGTCTTCTACATGGGACATCACAGGGAAGACAAGTACTCAAACCCAGTCAAGAGACACGTACAGCTGGGTTACTTTTCTACTTTTTATTCACTTTATCTCTTATTTTAATTTTTCAATCTTCACTACTATATAGAGGATTTCTTTTTTAATCATCGTGCTTTAGGTTTTGTGTTTCTTCATTGGGCTTGGTCATAATTTTGTGTTTCTGGACTAATTCTATCATGACTCTCTAATAGTCATCCTATGCAAACCTATGTGCTTCTCTCTCTTCCACATCACATCCTCCATGACATCTTCACTGTATCTCTTCTTTACAGCTTCAACAAACGTTAAGCTCTTTTCATTATAGTAATGTTCCAATTTCCTGTTCCACCTACTTTTACTCCTAACATTCTAAAAATTGTTTTATTGGCAGTTTGTGAATTTCACAACATGTACCCCAACCCCACTCATCTCCCCTCCCCTCATATCCACCCTCCACCCTTGCAGACTCTCCACTAACAGGGAAAATATCTCATTGTGGAAGCTATAGTGTGTCACAGTGTGTCCCACATTACACCATTGTGTCCACATTTCACTGCTTGCAAATCTTCACTCCAATGACTCATTGGTCTTGTTCAAGGCCTCTGTCTTCTGCTTCTCTATCAATACTGGGACCTTACTGGGACTCTTCTGTGTATCCTGTCTTTCCCTATGTCATAAGGAATCTTGTTGTGGATCGATAGGACTGTCCCTTCCGTGCACTCCAGCAGTTAATCCATAGAGTAGATGTTGGGGTGGGCCAATTCAAATCCCTGGCTCTATACCTGAGAGGTAACTAACCTAGTCAACCTTGCAGCTTTCTCACTATCATGCCCTCAGGGCTGGCTCACCAGCAACCCCTGCTATAAGGGCCAGCTGTACTCTCCTGGCCAAGCAATGTGCAGGGCCTGATCTGCTGAGTGTTATCCTTGGAGAGGGACATGGCCAATTCTCCTGCTCTCATGATACCAGGGCCTACTCTCCTGCCTGTCATAGATGATAAGGGATGAGGGAGGGTAGGTGGGCATCTCTCCCTTGATCATGCCACTACTCAGCACATAAGAGGCACTGCCAGGCCTTCTACACTATACTCTCAGGGATGGTTCACCTATCACCTCCACATCCAGGGTCAGCTCTATTCTGCTGGTTAGGCAAGATGCAAGGCCTGTTCTCCTGTGCTCTGCAGTTGATGAGGAGCAGGACCAGGTCTCCTCCTTTCATGATCCCATGCCTTGTCTCCTGCCTGCCTCAAGTGGTAAAGGGTGAGGAAGGAGGAGAGTATCTCTCTTTCATCCAGTGGTAAGGCCAGCTCTCCCAGCCTCCGATCTTGTGGATAGCTTACCCAAAACTCCTGCAAAGTGTGGGTTGATCTCCCAAGTACTGTAGCTGACTAGGAGTGGGTCAGGTTTCCTGCTCTCGTGCCCCCACAACTAGCTCTCCCATGATGCCTAGGTGAGATGTGAGGCCAGTTCTGAATAGCCTTCAGACATCAAAATGTCCTTGGCCAGGAGCCCAGACCAGGGACGACTACCTGGTCTTTGGTGGTAACAGAGCCAACCCTGCTCTTACAGAGCCATGGACATAGACATTGCCCCTGATGGCACCCCAGGCAGGGACCCTACCATGTTCCAATGTGTCTTCCCGGGATACTCACATGAGGCTGTTCCTCACTATCCTATAATCCCAAATTGTGCCTTTCTTCTTTGTGCCCATACCATTCTGTTTCTCTTTCTCTTTCATGTCTCCACCACTTACTTGCTCCTCTTAGTGAAGCCCAGAGTCTCTGATTGTCTCCGGTTGTGTTCGATGTACTCTCAGGAGTGTTATATTGCTCATGTGCATTATAATATCAGGCAGTGATAGTCTCTGGCAATGGTCTGTATCCTAGACATGCTCAACTTGCTGACTGGCTGTTGTCTTGGGCTAGGTCTCTCTTCAGAGAGCTTATGGCGCCAGTCTGGTGATCATCTTGGGCTCCTCACTTGGCGAGGAAGATTTTCTGTCTCAGGCTTACTCTAGCAACTGCCCAGGGCCCTCAGTCTCAGGTGGGATTCTTCTTGTCTCCGACGTGTTCCTGGTCCTGGGAGCATGGCACAGGACTGGTGGTCATCTCAAGATTGCTTTTCTCAGAGAGTATTAGACTATTTATCACTCAGATGTTCATAGGTCAGAACACTGAGAATAGACATAGACTCTCTCCTTTCTGCCTCCTACGGGCACACATGTGATATATCAGCCACACTTGAAACTTAGGGCAGGTCCTTCCTTACATTTTTTTTCTTAGGTGATTTAATGTTGCTCCTTATCAATGCTTATGCTGCTTCCTCCCATTCTTATCTTTTATAAGTATTATCTCAAGAAACACAAGTCTAATCCAGAAACCCAAGCAACATGATAAATCAAGGTATTATGAATACCTTAAAAATATGAATTTTCCAGTAATGGATTGCAATGAGTAACTTAGCTAAAATTCCAGTGAGAGAATTCAGATGATTATAACAGCTCCTCAACCCTAAATAAAGAAATATAAGGAATCAACAACTGTTGAGAGACACAGACTTATCCTACCCCGGAAATGAGTACCTTATCTAATACCAAATAATCAGCTCTAAAAACATATATACAAGTAACACTAAGTGGCTTCAAGATTTATATTCATATATTTATTCCTATATAATAATATGCATTTATATATGTTCACATATAGTTACATGTGGGTCCCTGTTCCGAAGGGCGTCCCACGAAGATCTCCAGCACGTTCGGGTGCAGGGTTCCAGGCTAAGGGGATAGAGTGTGAGCAGGGAGGGGAATCCCTCTGCTGCTGCTTCCTCCACTCTGGTCTCAGCTGTTGCCACCTAGTCACTCCCAGGTGCTGCACTTGTCCCTCTGCGCTGAGCTGGTCAGGGCTGGGCTTGTGAGACTGCGGCTCACTAGCAAGGAGGGGAGGGTCCTGAAAGCTCTTTGGGAGAGCAGATCTCTTCCAAAGTGTTACAGCTCTTGCGACAGTACTCTCGGACAATGGGATGATTCTCTCACACCTTTACTTCTCCTGAATAGGGCTCTTATATAGTTTTGGGGTGAGTTAGAATCTGGCAGCAGATAACCCCTATTGGCTTGGTCTGGGAGCTTGGAGATACCTCATCTACTTGTGGGAGAGCCTGAGGCACTATTCCTATGTGACTGATAGCCTCTCTGTGGAAGGGGCTGTGGAGGACTGAAGATGAGTGAAAGGAACCAGGAGCCCAGAAGCAAAGCTGAACACATTTCCATCCCATTAAAGTCTGGGGTTCGAAGCCTGTGCTTGACCAGACACCCAGCTGCCCCTCACAGCCCACTGTCTCACAGTTACATGTATATAACAATAATAATTAAATAGAATGAGGTCACTAGTATGGTAGGGAGTAGAATATGTTTGCATGGGATTGGAGGAAAAGCAGAGAAGAAATTATGCTATATTTTAATGAAAAATAAAGTGTAAAGAAAGAAAGAAGGTACAAAAACAAAAGCAACCTTGGGACTGAAGCATGGGAAACAGATTCCAAAGCAAGCAGATGCTGATCTGAAAAAACAAAAACAAAAAAGGGCTTCAAAACAAATGTAGTCAAAGTAGGAGAGAATAGCAAACAGTCCAGCAAGAGGATATAACAGTTTAAATCACACATGCTCCTTATATCAGCACACTTCATTCTATAAACTATGAACCACTGTATGAAAAGTCACAGATTATCATCAACACAATGGTAGTGTTTGATTTCTATACTCTACTCTCACCAACATATATATGCAGATAAAAGCAGAGAGTTGCCAGAGTTAATGACATTGTAGGTAAAATGAACCCAACTCTATCTACAGAACATTCCATCTAAATAGCAAATAGTCTACTCAGCAGCTCATGCAACTCTCTAAAAATACATCATATAGTGAGGCACTTCATACAAGCTAAGTCTTTACAAATACAGAAAATCTGAAATAATATCTTGCATTTCCTCTGATTGTGATTAAATGAAACTAAGAATCATGAAGAAAATAACATAATATATATATACACACACACACACACACACACACACACACACTGACATAGGTTTGTCCATGCTTTATTTCAAATAATAAAAAAAGAGGCATAATAATAGATTTCTATCTCTCACTGTGAACAAAGAACTCCAATGGACCCAATTCCAATGGATCAGAAGCCTTCACGTAAGATTTTAAACCCTGAAATTGTGTGAGGAAGGAAGGAGAAAAAGTACTTCAAAACACAGATAGAGGCAAAGATTTTCTAAACAGAACTTCAATTGTTCAGAAAGAAAAAAATAAAAAACCTGTTTGCATCTAGGGAGTGTTCTTATTTTATTAAAATGGATCAAGTCCTTATGAATATGAGAGAAGTTAGAAGTCACATAATGTCTAATTTATTTTATAAGTGAATTAAATAAAAGTATTACTTAAGCTCTTAGTGATTCTCCCTACTCAGATTTTGGGTAATGTTTAGCATAATGATTTTGGATTCTATCTTTTAGTTGGTAAATAGATCCAGACAGGATAATATTACTTCTGCATCAGCAATTAACTCCTCACAGTGTAGTGAATAGGGTATCTTATTTATTAAACCTTAAAGAAATATAATTAGGCCATTCTCTCTCATCCCCCCAAAAATATATATATCCTAAACAAAATTTAAAAAACAAAAAGCAATGAGAGCAAAGATATTGACAGGAGGATCTACTCTCAGAAAAGCCAAATCTAGGATTAAGGCCAAGTTTATGTAATGCATGATTTAACAACTCACATGATGATGCCAAGAATCCACTTTTCTTCCTTCATCTTTCTGTGAAGCATGTCTCCTGTCTTACTAATCCCCTAGCTGTGATGACTGTATCAATTAATCACAACCCTTTAACAAACCACCACAAAACTAAGTGACTTTAAAGGCAGTGATTAGTTATTTCTCAGACTAATGCTTGCTGGCTAAGATTTCTCTCCTATCCTCATTTACTGAGTGGCTTGACGAAGTATAGAGTCACTACAGCTGGAAAGGACAAGGTAGTCTGAGTCCTCCATCTGATATTTGAAGCTAACTGTTGTCTTAAGCATCACTGATTTCTTTCTTATGTATCATCCTCCAGCTGTCTTGAAAAACTTTCCCATTATGCTCTCAAAGCAGAATTCCAAAAGCCTGAAAAGAGACGCTGCAAATATCCAGCCCTAGTGATCCAATGTCATTTCTTAGATTTTCAGTAGCTTAAAACATGCATACAACAACAAAAACAAAAAACTAAACAAAACAAAAACAACAGCAACAACAAAAGAGTTTTGGAGAAAAATAGGCTAAAGAACATCCATAACTTCAAGAAACCATGAGGTACATGGTCCAGGAGTTTTGTTTGATTTTATATTTGCACAACGTCCAATATTTCATTTCCAAATTTTACATTTTCACATAACTCCATATGATCTAAATGGAAATGGCAATGTATATTTATATTCTAGTAGTTTCCTGAACAAAACTGAAGAATGATATTTCTTTCTTAGTTGCTCTGCAAATATTTTGTCCATCTGTGGTCACAAGCCATTTTAGACCTAACCTCTAGTTAGAATTTGAATTAATACCACAAAATCTGGGTCTGGAGAGATTTCTCAGTAGTTAAGCCACTTGCTACATACGTATGAGATTCAGAGTTCAGAAACTCATGTGTATGCCAGATAAAATTAATGACTCTATTGTATGTAATTCTAGCCAGAGGAGGTAAAGATTGGAGCTACTCAGAACAAGATGGCAAGTAAGACTACCCTCATCTGCTAGCTCTGCATCTGATTGAGAGACCTTTCCTTAAGGAATAGAGTAAAAGAGCAATCAAAGATGATATCTGACATTATGTTTGGACCACCATAATCATGGTCACATAGGTCATAAATCAAGACACTGTCAAATACATTAGTGAAGCAGAAGAATCTGTGCTGTAGGCTTCAACTGCCACCTGGTTCCCTTCTTAGCTCTCCTGTATTCAGACTAATTTAGGGGATGTATTCACACATTACAAAAGATTTTCTTCATAGTAACAATGATGTTAGGTCAACAAGAAGTTGGTAATAAAAGACAGATAAGAAGACTAAAGGTGACCCAAGATAATTTGTCTCTCAACTGGCAACATTTCAAACTCCTCTATGGTTGAAACTCTAATCTGTCAATCATACTTAGGTACAGAATTTTCTCAGGATCCTTCATTAAAATAACTATTAAGAAAATATCTTCCACCTAGGAAATAGTTCCCAAATGATACATACTGCCATTAATATTAGCCCCATTGTCACTGGAAGATCCGTAGAAACAAAAATAGATTAAGATTATCATGTTTACATTACACAGAATGAACTCTTATAACTGTAAATCTAGAAAAACATGATATTCCCTGCATCTAAGAAATTTTTTATAAGGACAGGTATAAGTTACCTACCATATATGTGTGTGTGTGTGTGTGTGTGTGTGTGTGTGTGTGTGTATCTGTATATGTTTATGTATATGATGTATATGTATGTGTATATGTATGTATATACATAAAATTATATGCAAAGAACCAGATACTGTTGCAGGTGAAAGCTAAAAGATGACCTAGATTATACAGCCAAAAACATTTTAAAATGGGACATAATTGCCTGAGCCAGTGCTCTAGGATTAAACTTAGAATATATGCAGGCTTTTGTATGGCACTCTTCAGTAACAAGAACCACACAGCTCTGTATAGAATTTAATAAACAACAATGACAACAACAATACTAATAATCTGACATAGGAAAGGTTGACAGCCCACTTAACTGCACTGAGAAGCTTATTTGTTTTCTCATTCTCCAATGTCCAAAGTTTGCTTGCTTCTGATTTCTGACTTTGTGCCCCTCTGGATTTGATTAGTGAGCTTTGAAATCTGCTTTTAAAGTAGCTTAAGGGCTGAAAGGCTTTCCCTTTTGATCACATTTACTTGGGAGATATAGATATGTCTTGGTAGCTTTATCCTCAGGCCCTTTTCTTCCCAGTATAGTGTGTACCACTCAAAATTTGGAGAGCAGCTTGCATTAGCACAAGGATGCAAGTTCCCTCATTGCCTCCGAGACACTCAGGCAATTTATGATCATTTGTTGCAAAGAGGCTCTGCCATTTCTCTTAGACAGAAGAAAATAGCATCACCTACTCCATTGCATCTCAAGGACTCAGCTAATGCATCCTTGATGATCTTCTCTGGATAGAAATATCTACAAAGGCTTTAGGAGCTCAGATCAAGTATTTTCACTATCAGCCACCAAAGGTTTCCCATCCCCAGCCTGCCCAATTATGAGACTTTCTAACCAGCAGAAACAGGTAGTTTAAAATGTCTTCCAATGCTACTGTCAATATTGAAATAGAGATTGTCTTGAAAAATCCCCTTCCTGTGGAAGTTCTAGACTATCACCAAGGGCCTATAACCCTATGCCAATCTGACACATAAGTTAAGTGGTGATTCTATACATTTTCACTAATGGGCCCCACAACATACCACGCAGAATCACTGCCTCACTGCTGAGAAGAGAGAAAGGGGGCTTGCTCCAATATGTCAGTCTCTTTCAGAGGATGAGGACTGAGCAAAGTAGCTAAGAAGAAAGAAATGGGACAGTTGATGGTAAAGCATGAATAGTTGATATAACAATGAAGGATAGAGAGGGACGAAAATGTTTTTTAGGGCCTCTTGGTGAGGGCCACTACTGATGCTGCCAGATCTTTCCTTTGGATGAGTCTTTTATTATTTCATATGAAGTGATCGGTAGGTCTGTTGAATATTTTCAGACCCTCAAGTTGAGGTACATGATAATTTCCCCACTAAGTAACTCTTCATGGCATTTCTTATTTAAAACAATGACAACAAAAACTGCTCAGTCATATTATTTTTTTTTTACAAGCTAGAAGCTTAAGGCCTTCGTAGTTAGACTGGGAAGCTAACCTTGTAAGAGAGTGCAGTTTATTCCTTCGGGGTATAGTTAAGTTACAGGCAATAATTAAGAAGCGTGTAGAATCATCTCAGAAGAGCCTGGCTCTGCTGTGGATCATTAGTGATATAGGATTTCCAGTCCATGCAAAAATGTGTCAAGTTAAGTACTGTTGTTCATCTTGAGTGTTTGTTCGGTAACTGTTTCTTACTCTGTCACTATTAGGTAATAAACTTGAGAGAAATTGTTCTCTTCATACATTCTCAAAAATAGACTAGACAGGATAGGCACACCTTTAATCCCTGCACTCAGGAGGCAGAGGCAGGTAAATCTCAGTGAATATCAGGAAGGCCAGGTTTACCTAACACCAATCTGTCACAATAAATAAGTAAGTAAGTAAATAAATAAACCTTAAAAATTAAAAAGCAGTTAAATATTAAAAGGTAATTTAAAATTACAAATTTCCTTGTTACAAGATGAACCCTCAGCCCTTTAAAGATGACACTAATATAAACAATGTTAAATGTAAGGAGTAAACAAAAGGGAAGAGTACCATCTTTACCTCAACTGAAATGAAGTGTGCATCTATTAAGAACCATTCTCAAGCAGTGAAAATTCCCCTTTAGGTATTTTATGCTTTATCTGTGTCATGGAATGCAAAAGAAAGAAAACTAGTCATGCCTGAGGATAGCAGGATTTGAGGCGGGGAGTAGGATGTGATGGTTTGAGTGAGATGTTCCCTAAAACTCTCTGTGCTTTGAACACTTAGTCCTCAGTTGGTGGTGCTGTTTGGGAGGTTGTGGCCTTTCTGGAGGAAGTACAACACTTGACAGTGGGCTGTGAGATTTCAAAGTCCCCTACCATTCTCACTGTGTGCTTCCCCTCCCCAATCCCTGCATCCCTCCCTCTCTTTCTTTCTCTGTTTCTGTTTCCTGCTTACAGTTGAAGATGCATGAGACCTTAGCTTGCATACATATATCATACATATATTAGCTTAAATATATCAAGAAGGATGAGGACTGCTGAAGAAGGTGTGGAAGTCTTAGATGGTTGGGTACATTAAACCCACAGTCAGCAAACAGAGAGAAGCGAATACAGGTATACAGTTCACTTTCTTCTTTGTATTAGGTCTGGGACCCAGTGCATGGAATGACTGTGCTTATATTTTGAGTAGACTTTTTCTCATTAGTAAAACCCTTCTGGATACACCCTTATCAACACACCAAGCAGTTTTTTCCCATGGTGATTCTAAATGCATGCCAGTTTAGTGAATATTAAGGGTCACAGAATCCATAGATGCATTGATAAAAGTTAGAACTACCATGTTACAATTTCATCCCAGGATCCTGCTCTCCACCCACCAATATTTGAAAACTCCTAAATTAGGGACTAACCCTCAACATGAGAGCTTTAAGGGACATTTTACATTCATACAAGAAATGGCACAGACAAAGAAACTATGATGGGGAGAAAAAAATCTACTGTATATAGTTAGAACCTTCCTCTGAGGTTCTTGATTGATAGATATTTAGATATATCAGATACAGTCCATTTTATGGAAATGTATTAGTACCATAAAATGTATTAACTTAGTCACTTGTAAATGCAAGTTGATTGTTATACAGTGTATTTAAGTTGTGCGACCTTTATTGCTACTTATTTCTAAAACTATTATATTTTCCCAAACTGAACATGCTTTCATTAAACACTCTTTCCCTGTTTGTTTTCCTTCTAGTCCTTATAACCACCATTATATTTTCTACTCTTATGAATTTGAATATGCTAATCACTTGACATACATATAATCATGTATCTTCTTTTTTATATACCTCATTACATTCCAATTAATGTCATTAAGGCTTATACATGTTGAAATACACACAGAGAAGCAGAAGGAGGGGGAATTGGATAGGGAGTTTCCAAGTGGGGAAAACCAGAAAAGGGGATAACATTTGAAATGTAAATAAAAATGTAAATAAAGAAAATATCCAAATTTTTAAAAAGGCAAAAAACAGTGTTACAATTGGGAATAAAAAAGAATATATGAGCAAAATTGTTGGCAATTCTGTTTTAAGTTCTCTGTGGAGCAACCTTAATGTTTGCTCAATGTCTAGACCATAAATTTCCTTCAAATGTCAGCCAGTTTTTCATATCTTCCCAACACTAATATTGGTTGTTTGTCTGATTTTGTGTCATAGTCAACTTATAGGTGTGAAGTTGTATCCATGTGGACTATTTTGTTACATCATGTTCAGAAGAAGTACATTTCTTCTAAAAGCAAAGAAGCTGTCACTCTCATAGAACACAGAGCTTCATAGTGAAAAATACAGTGGCATGGAAAAGGACTTAAAAAAACATTAACTGTTTCTTAATTATTTAAAAAAAATTCAGTGTTTTCAATTTTTGACCAAATTAGATTGATAATTAAGACAGAGAAAATAAACATAGTAAAAATTAATCACGCACAGACCAGAGGATGCAGTCAGCAACGTTAAACAGAAATTGGAGAATAGATATGGTAGATCACTCTTACCTGTGAGAACTGAGCATGTGCGAACAATGGAAGGAGAAATGTATTTAATACTATTCATAGCATAACAATCAAAAACCAAAGGCACACAAGGTAGAATTTTTTTTTGCAGAAAAGAATAAGAGAAAACTTAAGAAAATCACCTATAGTTTTCATTTTATATAATTCATCAAAAATTTAGATATTACTAACATGATTACAGTAATATTAAACAAAGTAAAAACAGATCATTGCTACATTAAAGAATTTTAACAATCACAGGACATTACTACCATGTTAGTGACTCCTCATAATCCTAAGGAAGGCCCTGGGAGACACTAAGAATGTAGATCAATGTGACTATATCAAAGACAAGGATACAACAGTGAAGTACAAGGCTAACAGTCTACTTGACTGGCAAAGTGTGGATATAACTACTTATTTAAGTAATTTGAAAAATAATGTTCCCTTCTGTAAGACTATAATGTTCCAGTAGTAAGTGTATCCAAGGTAGATACAGGAGAGCTACTGGAAGCCAGTGACTAATAAAGCAATAAACATTGCTTCGTTGTTATCACATACAAAGCTGTAGAAGTGTGAGTTGGCACATGGGAGACACGATTTAGAAGTTGATAATTAGAAAATCTCCTTGTACTTTCGTTACTTGTGGATCTAAAGGATCACGCTTTCATGTCTTAAATAGTCACCACTCATTTTCACATGTGTATCCTAGCTCCTGTCATGCTCTTACACTAATTTCACTTTCTTTCCAAATACACAAGCTTCGTTATAAACCATAACTCATTCTAGCAAGTATTGCATTTATTCTAGATTTGGTTTGTTGCTAAAATGGTTGACAGGAATTTTAACTGATGAAAAAGTTCTCAGTGAAGGCATATGTGAAGGATATTCACTTGTAAAGAAATGAATGATAAAGCCAATGATTTAAACTGGTACAGATCTCTGTTTTTAGAAAAATTCAGTTTCATTTGCTTGAGTTTATCCATTAGCTTGTTCTAAGCTCAAAGAACAGCAAATAAGAAAAAAATAAACAAATAACAAGATGATTAGGCATTGAATTGAAGAAAGAAAAGTTTGAATTGACAAAGAATTATCAGAATTTTTGGGGTAGCAATTTAACAATAGGGAAATCAGCAAGTTTCTGGTAACATTGAGGTACAGATGACAAATGGTCCTACAAAGAATAATTAGAATCTGGCAGTGCCCAAGAAAGGAGGCTTAGTATTTTCATAAGTTTCACCTTAAGTAGCAAGCCTCACTGCTCTCTTGAATCAAAGCAATTTATCATCCGTGAACAACTGCCAACAAGAACATCACCAGGGACAAGCTGAGGTTGTGTTTCTAACAGGCCTGGGTTCTCATATAAAAGTATTGAATTTATCTAGACTATGGATAGTTACCAAGTTCAGTATCAAGGGAGAAACCCCATCTTCTTAGTGGTGATGTTATCTTAGCTACTGTACTCTGTCATGTATGGAGGAATGAAACAGAGAAATAAACAGAAGTTTAGGTAGAGAATTAGAATTTGTTTTTAGTGGCCTCTTGACATTTCCTCATGGATGGCTTCATTAAGACCAGACATTTGTGAAAGCCCCAAGATCATATCTTGAGTCTTAAACAACGAATATATATGTGATTGAAAAATTGCAAAACTATGTGTGTGCACGCATGTGCATGCATCTCTCTCTCTCTCTCTTTCTCTCTCTCTCTCTCTCTCTCTCTCTCTGTCTGTCTCTCTCTGTCTCTCTCTCTCTCTGTGTGTGTGTGTGTGTGTGTGTGTGTGTTAGTCACAGCTATGTTTCTTTTTAAAAGTAAGATTGGAGTTTAACTCTTTTAACAAAACAGAGACACTCTCATAAATATCTAATGAGGAGCTGTGTGTGTATGTGGAGTAACAAGCGTATTTCTATCAGAGAAAGGAAATGCTCTGAATTTGGACAAGTAACTTGAGAAGCTTTGAAGTAATGGTGTGTTTCAGCATTTTTTTTTTCAAAGGCCATATCCAAATGTACCACAGGCTGCAATAGAGGAAAGGACCAGCATCCTTCATGAGGGGATAATGGGCTGTTCACATGCTCCACTAGAGCCTAATGTGACAAATGGATGAGTTTGCACGCAAGCATCAAGGATGCTGGGTGGAATAAAGTGGCAGGGATTCTATTGCTGATAGACAATGCCTTTCTGTGTTCTCTGCTCAGACAAACTCTCTTGGAGGTTAATAGCAATCAGGTTTGATGTGGCACCCGTTACTCTGAATTTGGCTTCAGCATCTGTATTGAGTTTCAGCTATCATAGGAATGCATATTGGACTATTTAAAATAATCTATTTACATCCATCTAAAACCCATCCACTTGACATATCCCTATACCTCTGTACACACACAGACGTAACAGGACTAAGAGTCCAGGACTAGTTATGTCCAATCAGATATCCTTACATTGAATTGAAATAGAAATCATGATTTACATATTTTCTATGAATTTGAATATAATTTGGACATCAGCAAAGTGAGTTAGAGGATGAAGGTGAGCCTTAAACTTGAAAAGGATGGATTATTACTCAATTTAACATTCAATGTATCCAACTTCAAGGAGGAGTATGTTATTCTTGAGGAAGACAGCTCCTTTGACTGTTAACTCAAGCAATGTTGTAAAATAATGATAATAGTGGATAATTTCCCATTATATTGTCACATGAACCACTTTATCAGAGATACATATTAACTTTGAAATGCAAGATTGCTCAACTATGAGAGTTTAACCCAAATTTCACAATTCTTATATGGCAATACAGTTTCATAATATATGTTTATTAAGCTACTTATTGTCCTAAATTTTCGTATGCTTGACACAAGGCCATATTTGTGTGTTTTATTTCTAGAAAATTATTTTTATAGAAATGTTAAATACAGAGAATATAGTCACTGATTCATCAAGTACTTACTGTGCACAGTCTAGCACCTAGAGGTCCCAAAGTCTATAAGGATGAATTTAACACAGATCATTCTTCTTTGGGGAAATTTCTAGTAAAGAAAAGATGCAATGTGTAGCTATCATTTGGAGTGGTCACTCTTTAAAAAGATAAAAAGGGTGTTTAAGAGGACACTCCATCAATGGGGAGGGGCATGCAACCAGATTCCAAAGGATGAGGTACTGAAAGAGGAAGAGGTGAATCAATCATTGGTGAGATAAGAAGAGCAAATAAGACATGGTATAGGGTCTGAAAAAAATCTCACATTGGCTTCTTTCCAGATAATGGGGGAAGACAGAGTGGAGGAAATGATTCTGAAAGAACAAAGGGTTCAGGAACATAGTTAATGACGTCTGGGTATCATAGCGCAACACTGAAATAGTGTATTCAATTCTTGTAATTTGCTATGTTAATACAATAACTATATGAGTTGGTGAGTCTATTAATTAATTTTCTGTGATAATCATGTCACAAAGCATACATATATTTAATGATTGTTTTTTACATTATAAATATATACTCCTAACTTTATTTTTTAATTTCATCTTGAGAGAGACATATAAAAGCATAACAAATTATATTTTAAAGTCCTACATATATTTCCTGGGACTAGCTGTAGTCACAGAAGTTTAATTTCACATCACAATAAGAATCTGCATCCTACCAGTGTGTGATGCATAGGAAGCTAAGTCTTTATGTCCTTTATCTTCTTTGATCTGTGCAATAATGTTGAGAGGAATGTAGTGTTAGTATCTTTGTTTCCTCATGAAAATAAGCTTGCAACTGACAATAATCATTTTTCTTGGTGCTTACAAACAGCAAATGTAATCAGTATTGAAATGAGGACAGATATGTCTCTGTCTGCCAAGACATAAGATGCTTTCTCAACCTACGCCTGCCAAGGCATCATGAGATATGATGAGGCTGTTTGAGAGGGATAAGTACTGGACAATGCTAAGTGCTAATCATTTAAATGAAGCTTTAAAATGTAGAGACATTGAAATACTTACCATGATCTATTGCTGTACATATAATTTTTCTCAATTAGCTTTATAAGAAAGACAATCAAAGGTAGTGCACAATCATTAGACATCCCTGACTTGAGGTTTTGTTTCCATTTTTTGTGTTCTAGAAGCAAGGATTTTTAATTAGTCTAAGTTAACTTTGAAACAATGTGTTTCATTGCTGTGGCGTGTGTGTGTGTGTGTGTGTGTGTGTGTGTGTGTGTGTGTTTTGAGAGAGAGAGAAGGAGAGAGAGAGAGAGAGAGAGAGAGAGAGAGAGAGAGAGAGAGAGA